>NC_092809.1:135284709-135601548 GCF_040954645.1 Diabrotica undecimpunctata | reverse complement strand
TGCAAAGAACACAACAAACGACTGATTTCGCCAAGTAGGAACTGGCGTGCCAGTGAGATTGGCACCAGCTACTGGATACGTGTAAACGTGCCTGTCCAGCGCTGTCCTAGTCAACCACTGGCATGACAGTGAGACTGGCGAATAAAATGTAAGTAAAAATATAACATCAACTATTTTGCGACAACAAGATCCCATTTCCTATCTTCCCAATGCAGAAAATGTCTCTAATTTATTCTTTTTAAGACCAGTTGATAAATCTGAACTGATCTAAACAATCAAAAGTATCAAAAGCAAATCTTCCTGTAGTACTGATGAATTATCCATAAAATTTTTCTTAAATCTCCAACAAATGTATTGAAAGTCCTTGCCTCACTAATTATTGATTCATTTGGAAAAGGTATATTTTCAGTGTCTAAAGGCAGCCATTAATATTCTCTTTCATAAGGGTGGTGAAAAATCAAATGTATGTAACTATAGACCCATTGCCTTACTACCGGTATTATCCAAAATTATTTTATAAGGACTTATAAAAGCCCGACTTTTGTCTTTTCTCCTTGAAAATCACATTTTATCACAAAGTCAGTTCAGCTTTTTATCTAATAATGTATCAGTGATGCTAGTTTTATGTACTAAATGAGGTCCATCAAGCACTGAACAATAATCTTTACACTGTCATTGTTTTTGGTGATTATGTCAAAAATTTTGTTTGTGTAAATTACACATTTACATTTATTTTGATAAAAAAACTAAATTTCTAGGGAATTCGAGGTATTTATTTAAATTTGCTCCAATCTTACTTGTGAAATAGGAAACAATTAGTTTGAGCAAATGATACTGACTCCAGTCACAAAAGCATTGTATGTGGAGTACCATAAGGTTCAGTATTGGGTCATCTTCTGTTCTTTATCTTTATAAATGACATCAATAACTTAAAAATCAATGCAAATTTTTTTCTTTTTGCTGATGATACCAGTATCATCTGGACGAACTCTAATATTACAACTCTTCATGCTTCTGATCTACTTGAAATAAAACCTGGTTCGACTCTAATTTACTATCTTTGAACGTGAATAAGACAGTAGCATTATCCTATAAAGGATAATGGCTTCTGAATAATAGCCAGATCAGTATCGTTGATTCTATAAAATTTCTTGGTATTTTTATAGACAGCAAGCTTAAATGGTCCCTTCGTATCGATTTGTTAAGTAAAAAACTGGCCTCAAACTGCTATGCAATAAGATCTGTTTCGAAGAAAATTAATATAGCATCTTTCAAAATAACATATTTTTCTTTGTTCGACTCTCATCTTCGATACCTATGGTCTTTCTTTTTGGAGTTCTAGTACAGCTGCCCAATCTGATGTTATTTTTAAATTACAAAACAGAGCAATACGGTATCTTTTTGGCATCAGCAGAATAACCCATTAAAGAAGCTACTTCAAAAATCACAGGATTTTAATGCTTTCCTCTTTGTATATTTTAGAAACTGTTTGCTTAATTCGTAAACACCTACATTTTTTTCCAGCAAGACCTAATCATGACTACTCCACCAGAAATTCAACCTTTATTGTGTATTTTTCGATCCCGTCCACTGATTTAGTAAAGAAATCTATATTGTATTCGGCAAAAAAATTATACAACCATCTCCCTCTACCTGCAACATCTTTCCTGAACTTCCGTAAAATAACAAAAGCCTATCAATCTGAAAGACCATATTATACAGAAATTGCATAAGAAATTGCAGTACGTTTTTCTACAAGTAACTAAAGTATATACATCTATATATATATATATATATATATATATATATATATATATATATATATATATATATATATATACATATATATATTTGGCTATCACATGCAGCAACTTATTAGTTGGTAAGGTTTTATTATGTGATTTGCAATTTATTTAAATTTTGCGATGGTTTGTTTACTGATTCAGTTTAAAGAAACTGAATCACCAAAAATAACAACTTGTCCTAACTCAAGACTAGAGGAGTGCTCCTCATTTATGGTAATTAAACGACGTCTTGTTAAAAGTAGATAATTTTGAAGTGATATTGTTTTGGTACAGAGAACGTGGTTGATGATCCTTTCCAGGTCCTTAATGACAGAAAGTAGTCTTCGTTCTTTTGTGTTGCGGTTTGCTTTGTGGTATTTTGTGTTTATAATTGATGGCACTTTTATGACTGTCACCTACATTGTGTGTTAGAGACTGTGTTGACGTTCGAGTTAGTCTCTGGTAAACAGGGTAGTAGTAGTAGATACTAAATGAAAAATTAAAAGAAACGAAGTTAATTAATTATAATAATAATTGTTACAAATAATTATTTATCATCATCACATGTTCCACTCCTTGCCCTTAAAAGATTTACTTACGTAATATAACATTAAGTATATTGAAAACAACATTTTATCACAGTCAGTTCGGCTTTTTGTCTAATAAATGGACCAGCAATGCTATGTTTTCTGTACTACATGAGGTCTATCAAGCACTAAACAATAACCTTTACACTGCCACTCTTTGTGACTATGCCAAAGCTTTTGATTGTGTACATCACGACATTTTGATAAAAAAACTAATAAAAAAACTAAATTTCTACAGAATTCGAGATTTCTTTGAATTGGTGAATTGGTTCCACTTACTTGAGTAATAGGAAACAACTAGTTAGAGCAAATAATACTGACTCTAGTCACAAAACCATTGTATGTGGAGTACCACAAGGTTTAGTATTGGGTCCTCTACTTTTACTTATCTTTGTAAATGACGTCGCTAACTTAAAAATCGATGGACAAATTTTTCTTTTTGCTGATGATACCAGTATCATCTGGAGGAACTTTAATATTGCAACTCTTTATGCAATTATAACTTCTGATCTACTTAAAATAAAACCTGGTCCGACTCTAATTTACTCTCTTTTAACGTGGATAAGACAGTAGCATTATTCTATAAAGGAGCTCTTCAGCCCTTGCTTCTTAATAACAGTTAGATCAGTATCGTTGATTCTGTAAAATTTCTTGGTATTTTTATAAACAGCAACCTTAAATGGTCCCTTTATTTAAGGTTTCTGTCTGCAATAGTAAGAAACTAGCCTCAGCCTGCTATGCAGTAAGATCTATTTCGAAGGAAATCAATTTAGCATCCTCCAAAATTACATATATTTCTTTGTTTGAGTCTCATTTTCGATATGGCCTTCCTTTTTGGGGTTCTAGTACAGCTGCCCAATCTAATGTTATTTTTAAATTACAATAAAGAGCCATACCGTATCATTTTGGTCGCAGTAGAATAACACATTGCAGAAGATACTTCGAAAATTACGAGATTTTAACTCTTCCCTCTTTATATATTCTAGAAACTGTTCGCTTAATTCGTAAATACATGTTTTTCCAGCAAAACCTACTCATGACTACTCCACCAGAAATTCAATCTTTGATGTATATTTACCGATCCCATCCACTGAGTTAGTAAAAAAATCTATATTATATTCGGCAAAAAAATTATACAACCATCGCCCTTTGCATCTTAAATCTACAACTTCTTTCCTTAAGTTTCGTAAATTGACAAAAGCCTATCTATCTGGAAGACCATATTATTCAGTGGAAGAGTTTCTTAACGAATAACTAAGAAATTACAGTACGTTTAGGTACAAGCAATTAAAGTATTTTTATATAATAATACAGTGGAACCTCTATTATCCGTCTCTCTATTAAACGTCACCTCTGTTAACCGTCAGGGTCCATACATAAGTTATATTAACAACATAAGTAAAAACTTGGTCATCAATTCATTTTGTTTAAGCATTGCGATAAGCCTAACGAAATTCGTTGAAATGTACACGTGAAGTTATGCCACCACCGCATTTTTTTTATGTAAATAATTATTGTTCTTATTTAGGGCTCTGGATTAAATTCTAATTTAGATAGGTAATGATAAATGATACAGTGCTCTTAGAGTATTTATATACTATACATTTTTAGAATCGCAAATCGAAAATAAAAACGCAGAGCACAGTAATTATTACAGTTATTATCTGTGTGTCAACATAATTCAGTTTGATTCAAATTCGAACATTGATTGTGTCACTTAGTCGCATTGAGCAACAAGTATGATGTTCCGCGAACAACAATCAATGATTTGAAGCAAAATGCTGAAGGAATTGAAAAGTATGCTTCGCAAATGGAATCGTTGGATGAAACATAGACAATGAAAAAAAGCAACAAATAAATCAATCGACACGGCATAACACAATACTCTGTATTTGTGGTTCGTTCAAAAAAGAAGCGAAGGTGTTCCTTTGTCTGGACCAATTGTTACCGAAAAAGCGTTGTTTTTCAACATGAAATTGAATGGCGATTCTTCATTCAAAGGAAGCAGCGGTTGGTTGCTGCCAACCAAAATCATGCCAAAAGTTCAAAAATCACCACGGTATACGGGAACTGAAAATCGAAGTTGAAAACTTGAGCGCCGCAAGTATTGAATTCGTTGACGAATATAAACGAAAGTTTCAAGATATGACCGATGAATATGGTTTGACACGCGATCAAGTCTTCAATGCGGATGAAACTGGTTTAAACTATAAAGCATTGCCAACGAAAACACTCGCTGCACTGTCTGAAAAATATAAACCAGGATTTATAACGCAAAAGTAACGAATCACAGCAGTGATATGTTCAAATGCAAGTGGTGACCATCGTCTTCCTATATTATTGATCGGTACAGCAAATAAAGCACGTTTTTACAATGGCATAAATATGAACGCGCTTTCCATTAACTACTACGCACAACGTAATGCATGGATGTCCTAGGAAATATTCGACTGGTTCAAAAAGGTATGTACTGCAAACCAAAATTTGTTTATCTATTTTTCTAACGTCTTGTTTTTAAAGTTTTTATAATGGATGTTCGACAATACTTGCAAGCAACAAATTTGCCACCAATGGCGATTCTCATTTTGGCCAATGCACCTGCCTATCCTGAAGCCGGTATGCTCCGAAGTGACGATGAAAATATCACGTGCTCTTTTCTGCCTGAGAACACAACATCATTGATACAGCCAATGGATCATTATTCAAAACCTAGTTATGGAAGAGGAATATTCTTTGCCAGAATACTGGAAAGCATACAATTTAGAACACGCAGTCGACAATACTGTGGATGCTTGGGCTGATGTTTCGGATGTAACGCTGAAAAGAGCGTGGAATAAATTATGGCCTGAATCAACTCAAGATGAAAATGCCCCCGTGACAACCGATCGTGATACGGTAACAAATGAAGTTATGGCTGAATCAACTGTTTTGTTTTCGTTGCCTAAAGATGACATAAACGAATGGTTAATTTGTGATGAGGGAGCAAACGGCTATCGGTTGCTGACAGATAATGAAATCGTTGAAATGGTAACAGAGGCGGACGAAACTGATTCACAAGCTAACAGAGACTTTGATGGTGGCGACGTTGATGATGCTATTGCAACTCACAAAGATTTGCGTAAAGAAGCTAGAGAAGCTGCATCGCACATACAACAATTTATCAAGCAATATTTTCGGCAAGAAGAAGCAAATAAGGTAGATTTGCTAGATGTAGAAGACGTTGTAAAATGTGAAGTAACAATAAAACAAACAAATATTTCGGAATATTTTAAATCAAATTGATTCGACTGTACTCCCTCTTATATTGTCAAATAAAAGATACAAATAAAATTTGAGAGTTATACTCTAAATTTGTTAATTTATGTTAATTTGTCAATAAATGTTCTGTTAACCGTCTTTTCGATTATCCGTCATATCCTTGGTCCGGTGCCCTGACGGATAATCGAGGTTCCACTGTATACACACAACGCAAAAGTCTAGGGATATTTTTATAAATAGACGTATTTTGTTTATCTGTAATCAACTTAAAAAAAGTAATACAAAATTTGTAGTTTAAATTGTTGTTGAATATGTCAAAAATCATAAATTGCAAAAAAAAAAACAGAAAATTGGAGCAAAAAAAATATATTGCAAATCACCAATGTTTCACATACCACTATAAAATGTCAAAAATACGAAATATAAACTAAGTATGGCCACCACGTTGGTTTATCACAGCTCTACATCTACTGTTCATGCTCCGAATCACATTGTTAATGTTTGCTTGAGGTATTTGTATCCATTGTTCTCTCAGAAGCTCTTTTAATTGAAACTAATTGTAGATATTGCCCATATGTGGAGTAATTTTTCGTTGGAGCATGTCCCATAAATGCTCAATGGGATTCAAGTCCAGTGATTGTGTTGGCCACGGCAATACATCAATACCATCGTTATCCAACCATTTTGTTACAATATGCGCAACATGTGGTCGAGCGTTATCATGCATAAAGTAAAAATTTTCGCAGCAACCGGGCGCACAACAGGTTTAAGAATAGTGTCCAAATATTGCTGACTTGTGAGAAAGCTACGTGGGAAAATGAGGTCAGTTCTTCCGTCAATCATGATTCCGCCCCATACCATTAATGCACCACCTCTGTATGCATACACTTCTTGAAGATGTCGTAATCGTTCTATATTTCCGGGTCGTCTCCAAACTCTTGTCCGACGAGAATCTGGATGAAATCCATATCTAGACTCGTCACTAAACAAAACTGTGGCCCAGTCATTGTCAGTTCAATTCTGAAACTCTTGACACCAGGTTAATCTTGTAATGTGATTGCCTCTAGATAGAGGTGGACATCTCATTGGTCGCCGACTACGAAGATTGGCTTCATAGAGACGATTCCTCACAAAACTGCTCCTAATTGTTACATTATGTGCAAGGTGTAATTCATTAACCAGCTCGGGTGCTGTGATTGTTGGCTGCCTTCTGGCATTTAAAATTAAATATCGGTCTTGAGCGACAGTTGTAGAGCAACCACGTCCTGAATGTTGCTCGGCTGAACTCCCAGTGTCTCTAAACCGACGCCACAAACGACTTACGATGCTTTGGGAGACACCCAGCTGGTCAGCAACTTGAGTTTGTCGCATACCAGCTTGAAGGAGGCCCACGGCTCTATTCATCTCGTCCAACGTTAAATGTTGTCGTTGCATGGTAAAAAGACAATATCTTCAACTCACCTATTAAACAAGAATGGTATAAAGTGACTAAAATTAAAAATAAACAAAACATAAAAATGTCGATTTTTTTGTCCCTTATAAAAAACATTCTAAAACACGTATTGCTATCAGTTTTACAATTTTTTTTTTTGATAAGAAGTGAGTGTCTGTATGAACAATTATAGTACAAGCAAATTTATATGGTCATGAAATTTCTGTCATTGGTATTGTCAAATTATTAAAATATCCTTAGACTTTTGCGTTGTGTGTATTTGGGTATCACATGCAGCGACTTAAACTTATTCGTAAACTAGTTCGTAAGGTGTTTATTATGCAATTTGCAGTTTAGTTAAATTTTGCAATGGATTGCATATTTTTTATCTTTTATTTGGTGATATTGACGATTTATATAATTTTAGTAAATTTTAATTGTTATTGTTATTTTTTTGAGCTTTGTAAGCTTTGTCCATAAAATTGTACAATTTTCAGTGACAATAAAGCATATTTCTATTCTATTATATTCCTATTCTATACCTAACATTAATTCTTACATTAGACATTATTATTATTCAATGACCCAGTTAACTAATTTCTTCTGTCTTTTCTAATACTTTTTTGATTTAACTAATATTTTTTTTAATGGTATACATAATTAATATTATACTTTTTTGGGTGACCTAGTTAATGATAAATAATTCATATATTTACGAAAATACAATGGTTTGTTCCGTAAGTATACTTTCGCTTGCCAGATTTCGTTTTTACATCTTAAGTCCGCAGTAATAACGTTCCAAGAGTGCCAACAGTTGAAAATTCATTGAAATCTAGGATTGACTGGTTTTAAGGGCCGATTTTTATCATTTGTCGATACGTTACAAACAAACACATAACGAAATAAAACTAAGTATAAGTGAGGAAATACTGAAAAAATAGTAGGTTTGGTTTAAATATGAAAAGACGATGACAAAAGACAAATGCTCTCGAAGGATAGTAAAATGGATTTTCTTAGAGAAAAGAAAGACAAAACTTAACACTTTGGCTACTGGCTATAAATTTAAAGTTTTTTGTCAGAAACTGAAACTATATTTTGGTGAAATTCATAATATTTAATACTAAAAACATGTAAACACAAACATTTAGGTATTTTTTGGAAAAAAAAATCATGTGTAAAGGCCATGTCAAAAAATGGTAAACACAGTTTGTGACAGAAATAAACGCGTAATTATCTTCTTAGAAACTGTGTGTACCATTTTTGGACACAATGTTCATTTTTTGCTTGACAGTAATGAGTGTCAAAAAAGCAGTTAGTACACAAGAACTTCTCACAGCATGCTAGACAAGATGTTTTTACACGTTTTGTTTGTTTCATAGCAAAGTTACGTCCATTTTTATCACTATTAATTTTATAACATCTTGTACAACGATCTCTCTGTTCCACTTCGGAAAGTTTGTAATTTCTTTCTTGGTTAACACAATGATCATACAAATTTTCAATCTGAAGATTTTGACTACAAAAAATTTCTGAGGCGATTTCTTCTCTAAATTTAGTGACACTTATTTTTTTGTTTGTTATAGCCTCGTATGCAGTATGTGCATTTATAATAGATGTATTATGTTTGCTCCTAACGACACCTGTTAACGTATTAACAAAGCATACCACCGTTGTTAACTTATGTAAAGCCTGTCAAATTCAGACCCTATATTAATAATGAAATATAAATAAATATCATTTTATAGTAAATTTAATCATTAAATAGGTCTATTTATCTATACAGCCCTTGCTGTCCAATTTTGGACATAGACCTCCTCTTCCTTCTTCCACGTCTCTCTATTGAAGGCTGTCTGCAAATGTCATTAAATAATTCTATTAGTGTGCCCATATGATTTTTTGTTATGCTTAAGATTTCTGCAGGTATTTCATGTGGTCCCATGGCCTTCTCATTTTTTATACGTTTTAGCGCTTTCTCAATTTCGTCTTTGGTGATTGGTGGCCCATTTCAAAGACAAACATTGCCTTTATAGACTTAGAAAAGGCATATAATAACGTACCAAGGTCAAAATTCTGGAAAGCTCTATACGAATTTAAAGTTGAGTAGGCGATAATTAATATTTTGAAAGAAATATACAAAAACAACTAGGCCTACATTTGTGTTGATACTCTACATCATAAGATATATTGGCAACTAAAAGGTTAAAGCAAGGATGTCGTCTATCTCCTCTATTATTTAGTCTTTATTTGGAAAGATTTTTACATTAGTGCCGTTATGGGGATACCAGTGGGCGACGGCTACTTAATCAACATTAACTTCACAGATGACCAAGCTATTGATGCACAGAACTCCTATGATTTGGAATTTATGCTGAGAAAACTATATAGAGTATATATAAGAGTATATAGTGTTTAACTCTGAAACTAGGTTTTGTTTTGAGGTTGTGATTAACAATGTTGTGAAAATAACACAAGTAAATATCTAGGTTCAAATATCTAGAAAAACTTTTGACAACAGATGGGCTAGGATAAAAAGAAATTAGACATCGAATAGAATAGAGAAAGAAATTAATTGAAAGTCTTAATTCATTATGGTGGGATCAATATCTAATTAAGAAAACAAAGGTTAGGAAAGTTAGATATAGTAGAGATAGACTATTTTCGAAGGAGCGCCAGAATATATTTACCAACGAGGCTATTAGACAAACAAAGACAACGAGATAGATTAAATAATGTTAACAGTAACTGATAAAATAGAAATGAAAAGTCTTAAGTTCGTCTTCTATGGATGGAAGAAAGTAGATGACCCAGAAGAGTACTTAATGGGCCAGTAGTAAGTAACTGGATGGTAAGGACCAAGATTGTCCTGGAGTATAAATGTCAAAAAAGCATTCATCAGAGTACAGGAAATGCGAGGAAGAGGACACTCAAGACAGGCAAATATAGCAGCTTGGCATGAGAATGCAGCGTTACATGTATATATATATATATATATATATATATATATATATATATTTGTGTGTACAAATTTACAGTTATATGTATCCCCTACGTGATATTCTCAGCTGATTTACGGGTATCTATTTAGTGACACCTTATTCACTCCTTTCCTAATCTCTCGTAAATCAACATATTAGCCATTGTAAGACATCAACTTTTTAATCAAAGTTGTGTTCCGGGAAGTACTGGCGAGCTAAGACTTAAAGTCTTCGACAGGTAAGGAACTAAATCCTTTCTATAAGTATGCCATTTTAAAAATTTTGAAAAATTGTTTATATTTTCCACCTATTGTTTTAGTTGTAATTCTAAAATTAGGTATCATTGCGGTAATTTTTTGGATGCAATCCAAGGTTGTTGCTGTAGCACACATCATATTAGCGAGCAGTAAACAACTTATAGACCATAAAAATATTTTATTAGTGTATGCAATAAAATATTTTTGATGCAACTAATGTAGCGTGTTATTTCTTTAATTACTAAAAATAGTTCAGGCTTATTCATCGCAAATTTTAAATCATAATCATACAAACAATGCAGCCATTCAATTTATATATTTATTAATAAATGAAAAAGTAATAATAAACAGAATATGCAGTAAATAACAATCACAAAAAAAACAACAGCAACGTATAGATTTGGGGAGAACGAGGGATGCAACTAGGTCAAAAAAATCAAGCACACCTAACGTAAAACGTGATATTTTATGTAATATTTAACGTAAAACATGAAATTTTACATGATTTTTGACATAATACGTTTCATTAAGATATAATATCCGAAATTTTGACATATGTGATGTTTTTGACATACTACGTCAAGTTTTGACATACTGGTATTTGACGTAAATTGTCACGTTTTATGACTGTTTTGCTTTTACTTCTAGAATAACCTAAAACAAATAATATATTTTATCGTAATATTTATCAAAAACTGTAGCTGGATGTTTTGAATTGATGTTTTATTATAAGTTTTGTGACAGGCAAATAAAAATGAATATATTTAGCAATTTATCAACTCATTATAGTACAATTTTACTTGAGAAGATGTCTTTTAATTGTATCAAATTAGTTCACTGCATGTTGAAAAATGTTAATTAAATTCTTTATTTTTACTTTTTTCTTCTTCACTTGCCATTTATGGTAAAATTATATAAGTAATCGAAATACAGGCGGCGTAGATCGAAGCGATCAAAACGTAAGTATATATATATAGAACTGGTATTAGAGGAAAAAAGTGGTACTTCTGTTTGTTTACTTACTGTATCAATTTGGCTATACAGAATGTTCGGCAACTAAATCAAAGCAATGTGGGCACTTTGGATCAATTAGCTTTTCGACGACGCATTGCAACTTCACTTCTTCAACAAATTTACAAAAAAAGAGACTTCATCTTTTTGTGGACGGCCAAGTCGAAGAGAAAATGTCGATTTTCGCTTCGATTAAATGCATCATTATGTGATTTATAAAAAAAAAAGCAAACGAAATGTCGCTACTGCCATAAAAAACAACTATAAGGTGTCACAAATGTGATGTTGCTGTCCATGTACGCTGCTTTGTGAGTTACCACACAAGTGGTAGTCCTTGATTCTGACGTCCTAGATGTAGGACATTTTTTTTGTACATTGCGATGTTTTGTAATATTATCTCAGTAACATACATAGGTGTTCTAAATAAAATATAATAATAACAAATAAAGTTTTATTACAATTTCTTATGTCAGGGTTATCTGGGAATTAGGAATCGCTTACATCTACCATTATTCTTTTTGCTTTTATCCATAAACTTGTTGTCCTTTTAAAATACATTTCTCTATAAGTTGTTTCATAAATAATATCAATTATATATCCCTTTATATCTAGTTAGTCCTTTATCCCTTATATAAGGAACCTCTTCTTTGTTCTACTCTACCGTTTACATTTTCTTATTGCACAAGAGTATAGGGACTGAATGCTTAAAACTTGAAAACCATCTTTTAAAGAATTGAGATTATAAAAAATGTGTTATTTAAAGTTTTAATATAGATATTAAATATTTGTTTTCTTTTCAGATTCGGATATCCCAAAGACGCGTTGCCGACGACAGTGGCGGGTGAAGTCGGCACTTCTTCGCTCTCAGCACGGCTAACACCACCACGACCCCCAGCCAACAACAACCTCCTACGATGTCTATGGATAGTGGTGGTGGTGGTGGGGGTTCGATGGGAACCGGCTACGGGGGCGGAGGGGAGGTGTTGACCGTTCGCCGGTGGGAACCGATGCCTCCGCCCCCAACTGGTGATCAATCCATGGCAATGGATAATAAAGAACAGTTGCGGTACTCTTCCATTCCGCAGATCTCGATGACGTCGGGTCTTTTACAATCCGCCTCGCAAGTGCCGCCGATGAATCAACCGCCCCCGCCTCCTCCACCGCCGCCGCCTTTGCCACTGCAGTTACAACGGCCTTATTCAAGGTAAGTCAAAATGTTATTAACTGTAATTAAAATTAGGTACGATCAAACCTGTGTAAACTAAAATCGTATGATCGGGAACCAATTTTTCGGTCCTTAACCAAGAAAATTGCCTCTTATCAAGTTAGATTTTTATAATGCATTACACACGCACCAAAATCTATGTCATACAAAAAATTTCGTATCTAGACAGGATCAGGATTGTATAGATTTCAAAGTATGAATATCAGTATATTTGCTTTTATCCCTATATTGGGTGAGCTTTCCCAATTATAGTGGTCATCTTCTACTACTTTTTTTAGGAACCTGGTTATTAAAAAACTCTTATATTAAATAATTCGTCTTCTAAAAATTCCTTGGACTACAACATCGTATTTGGGCCACATACTTCGAAACAATAAATACTCTTTTCTGCAGGTCCTCATGCAAGGAAAAGTAGAGGGGAGAAAAGGCTTAGGAAGAAAGAAGAAATCTTGACTGAAGAATATCAAAGATTGAACTAATTTCAGGATTTAACAGATATTTCACGTTGCAAAAGATAGGGAAGCGTTTAAAGAAGTGATCGCCAACCTTCATGGGAAGACGGCACAATAAAGAGAAGAATTAAATGATTTCATAAATATAGCCATAACATCCGAAAGATTTAAAAATCAGGCGAGGAGTACGACGACAGGGTTGCGTGTTATCACTGCTATTACTTAATCTGTATTTGGAGGCTATATTCAGAGAAGCATTGGATGAGTTCCAAAGTGAAATCAAGACCATCGAAACTAGCATAACTAATATCAGGTAGGCTGATAATATTGTCCTAATAGCAATTATAAGCACTGCAAAATATAAAACATTCGATAGTTTGTCATAGCGAAATCTTAGGTTTAAATTTACACCTTTCCAAAACTAAAATTCTAGTATTTTCAAAAAAAATCAATAAGCGTACATTTATAGACCAAGGGACAAATAATAGAATAGGTAACTTCCATAAAATATTTAGGAATAAATATTAACAGCCAGTGTAACCAAAAAAAAAGGAATTCTATCAAGTTTTCTCTATCATACTCTATGGCGGTAAAATTCTACCAATGGTACATCACACTACACTACAATTACACTTACATTTATATGTTTATGACATTTTGTTCTTGTCGGATAGGCCGCAATTGACGAAATGCGCCTGAAGATGATCTAGGGATCGAAAGTACTTGGGCAAGATTAAATTAAACTGTGCTCGATATATGCCTTTTATCTGATCAAAGTTCATTTATTCGAGCATTCAACCTTATATTTATTAATTTAAAATAGTTTTTATCAAAAATTATAAAATTGTTATTTTTAGAATAAATTGTTTTAATTTATGCTGTTAAAAATTTATTTTGTTATTTTTTATGAATTGAGATTAAAGAAATTGTTGATTTAATCTAAGATATGAACATGCTTTTAAATCGTGTAATCACATCGTTGAAATATTTCCCCAGACCATCTAAATATTAAACATTCTTTTGACAACAATGTACAGACAAGACTGCCCATAGTGCTTATGGGTCTATCACACTTATGGGACACGCGGTTACAGGTTATTCTCTCGAACATACAAGTCTATATAATATTTTTCTCAGTTTGTTGCGTTGTCTTAATGTCCTATAGTCAAATAATTATTTTCCATAACTGTATATATCAAACTTGCAAACCAACATAATTATATACAAATTCTTTACTGTCTTTGTAACAGTTTCTAAACATGAATAATGCTATGATGCATATTATGATGTGTATATAGGTATACACTTTATCTATTGGTACTTTGAAAATTTCACTTTGTAATTTTATGAATCCGCTTTTAATATAAGTAATTAAAAACTTCTTAAATTTGTAAATATGGCTTTTGCAGGTCTATGTCTTCACTGCCGCCTGAACCTTTTATGATAATGAGATCGAAAGCACTGAATAAGAGGGTTGTGATCAATGTCGGTGGAGTCAAACACGAAGTTCTTTGGAGGACCTTGGATCGCTTACCGCACACCAGGTACGTTTTCCTATTTTTTTTTTCTTTGTTGGTGCTTTTATTTTTATATTTTTCTTGATTTATGTCAGAAAAGTTAAGTAAAATAATAATGCTAGTCACTTTTTTTGTTACCTTTTCTTTCCAGACGTACTCGTATTTCTCAGTCATGCTTACAGTACATCTTCTAATTTCTATGTATAAAAAAACAAAAACCGATTGGTAAAAGATATCAAAATGATTTAAACAAATTTAATGTAAGGAATTCACTAAAGAAGGGTCACTACATTTCCTTCTACTACATACTCTAGTAACCGAACGATTACCGGTATAAGTAATCCCCTACTTGGTGATCAACAGCTACGGGTGAAAGAACCGACACGTGGTACGGTACTTCATTGCCCTGGACCTGAAAAATTGACTCCGAAGACCAAAGATCTCAATTAGTTAACGGCATTAAGATGTGTAAATCCACGAGATGACAATGATTGACAATTCAAAAAAACGCCCCTTAGTTCCAAGCACCCCGGCCAGCTAATAATGTCCTAAAAAATAAAAACAATTGATACGTGGAAAATTTAAAGGATGTACCAAGCAAACAAGGCAACATATGTTGAAGAAATGTCATGCCTGAACATAAATATTTTAGGATACAGTGAAGTTTGATAGCCAAATTCTGGGGTAACTATTATTATAGATGAACATCATATCTATTATTCGAGAGATGACACAACGAGAAACAAAAATGAGTTAGCGATAATAGTAAAAAGGGAAATAGATAAAGCAGTGATAAGATTTACGCCGATAACAGAGAGTGTTGTGTGATTAAAAATTAACTTCAGTTTGTCTAATATAGACATCAATCAGGTCTACACACCGACATCCGAATCTACTAAAGAAGAAATAGAAAATTTCTGTCAGACCCTAGAATACTCTCTAAAACTGACAAAAAAATGGCCTAACTATTATCATGGGCCATTTAAAACCAAAACAGGATAAAGTTCAGTGGCGAATGTTGTGAGAATATGTAGTCTTGGCAACAGAAACGAAAGAGGAGAAAGGCTATTTCAATTCCGCAAAGAGATGAATATGTTTGTAACGAAAATATTTTTTAAATTACATCCAAGAAGGCTTTATACATTGAAAGCACTCCGTGATACCCCAAAATCATAAAAAACCAAATTCATTTAATCAATATAAACAAAAGGTTTCGAAATCTTATCACCTCAGCAAAAACATATCCAGCCAAAAACATGTCTTAGATTATAGTCTATTAGCTGCAAATATCAGGCCAAAAAAAGAGGCAAAAAAATCAAGAAAAAAATAAAACTTAGCTTAATAAGAATTTTGCGAAAGCAGTTGAAAACACCACTAGCTGCATAAAAGATCAGTGAAATGAAGTAAAGACATGTATTATCATACTTTCGCATAAAAACCTTAATTAAAAAAGAAAAGAAGTAAGAATGGATAACAAATAAAATATTGCACATAATGCAAAAATAAAGGACATTAAAAGTTGGAAATGGTAATGAATACAAAAAGTTGCATAACAATATCCTACTACGGGAAATAAAAAAGAGCTAAAGAAGCATGGCTGATGGAGAAATGTACGAAAATTAAAACACTACACATGACGATTTCCATATGCACAAAAAGATTAAAGAGATACAAAACACCAGAAAACAACGCAATACAGGCAGAGTTATAGAAATCTAAGGCTAGATTTTAACTACAATTGAAGATAAATTAAGAATATGGAAAGAACATATACAAAGAGTGAAGAAAATATGTTATCTGAGATGCAATATAGATGCAAAATAAAAACTCGTATCAAAAATAATCAAAATGTAAAAAAAGTTTTGTATTTTGAAAGCTATCTATAAAACTATCAAGCAAATTCATAGGGTGGTAAAGACTATCAGAAATTCGCTTAAACAAAAAAATTACTGTACTGCTGCATTTATAGATGTCTCTCAAGCATTCGACAAAGTTTGGCATGTAGGTCTTATCTCCAAAATTAAATCTATATTTCCTCATCCCATAAGTTCACTTTTAAGATCCTACCTGACAGATCGATTCTTTCAAGTCAAAAGAGGTGGGGAAATCACTAACCTGTTTCCAATTTGTTTCGGAGTTCCACAAGGACGCATACTAGGGCCCACCCTCTACTTAATATACACATCAGATCTCCCAACGACGACCAATACAACAATCGCTACATATGCCGATGACACAGTTATCATGGCTTCAGATTCTACAGCAGCTGAAGCAGCCCAGGTATTACACAAAATCACCTACTTAAACTAGAGAGCTGGCTTAAGCTGTGGCGAGTCCAAGTTAACAGTTTAAAATCAACACAAATAACGTTTACTTTAAAAAAAGGTGTCGCGCCACCAGTTTCTATAAACAACACTCTACTACCAGTTAATACCGTCGTTAAATACTTAGGAATCCATTTGGATAGCAAACTTAATTCCACATCTAGAAGAAACGCCTTCAACTCAGCTTAATCTACAGGAAAATGTATTGGTACATGAGCCAAAAATCAAATCTTAGCCTGGAGAAAAACCAAATCAAATCTGGGGTACAGCAAGTAATACCAACATACAAAAACTTCAACGTTTCCAATCGAAAGTACTGCGCCAGATCTGTAATGCCCCTTGGTATATCACGAACCACAGATTACACCACGATTTACAGCTACCAACAGTTTGCGAAGCAATATCTGCTGTAAACTCTGTATACAAGAACAGACTATCCTGCCATCCAAATCCGCTGGCCACGGATCTGCTCAACATTTCACACGTAAGGAGATTAAAACGACCAGGACCCTCTAGCAAATCAGGAGAAATAGAGCATAGTGTCATGGTGCGGTGAAATAACAAGTTTCTATTCTGGTGTTTTCTAAATCTTTCCTTAATTTGTGTTTTTTAGCCTTGTAATTCTCATATGAGTGTTAGTGATGTTTATCTGTATTAAACTCTGTTTGTTAAGTGAAAGTTTAAATTAATTGTTATATCATAGATTATATTTATATTATATTTTACCTGGGTGCTCGCCACTGGGCAGCTTCCCACTATGTTATTGTACATAAATTATACATATTGCTTATTGTTTGTAATGAGACAGATTGCAATAAACATTGGATGTTAAATAAAAAAAAAAAGATTTGAAAGCGATTTCCTATTGGAAATCGAAACGTCAAATAAACTTGATTTTAAAGTAAAAGTGTGGCTCATTCCCAACAAGAATAGTAAATTGCATTAACATACCACAAGAAAATAGCTTCAGAACAAAACCATAATCTATGATTGATCCTATAAGCTTTATATAAAAGTAAAGATGTTTCAACATCAGCTCCTCACCAGGTTTGTAAAAATGCTTTTAGAAAATTTAATCATTTCTTCTATTTGTTAAGCATAAACTCATGTGATTTCCATGTTAGTTTGCAAATAAACTAAACAACTAAATAAGGTATAAACAAAATGAATAAAAATCGATTAACTAAATAAATACTTTGTTGCAAACCGAAAGGAAGAAGAGGTTTAGAACGTCCCTTGATAAAACAGAACTTTAATAAAAAAGAAGAAAAAAGGAAATGTTCTCCTATTTATACAAAAAAATAATCAATATATTTCGATAAAAGCTCACAACACCAACACCTACACTATACGAAAAGCTGTTATTTAATTAGATTTTTTACACGTAACACACAACAACAATGGGAGGCCATATTTTGTACCTTTTTGCAGGAACTCGATTCATAAACAAGTTGTTTTTCCTTTGAACGCAGTATAAGGTTGACATCGATTTCACCCCATTTTTATTAGAAAATAAAATATTCAAAAGAAAACAGTCGTCTGAATAATATCAGTGTTCTATAAAAAAACTTATATAAAAAGTGTTATATCGACTGTCTTAAAATATATTGATTTATGAGCTTGATAAAAGATAATTTTCTATATTTAGGGTGTTCAATAATTTAATATAGTTTGATTTGAGAATATTATAATTCATAAAATATAGAAATATGTATCACAGTTTAATTTAAATAAATAATTTAATTAAAATCTTTAAATAGAAGCAAATAATATGGAAATAATAATAGTTAATAAGTGCATTGATTTTTTCATGCATAAGAAAACATTCTTTATTTTATAAAAAGGAATTTTTCAATATTTAACAAAATTACAATAAAGAAAAAGAAAAATCTGAAGAATACAAAGAGCGTGTAAAATATCCTACTTCAAATATTTTGTTTGCCATATACCTCAGTCTATCTGTGAAAAAATAATTAATTTAACGTAAAAATCACGAAAAATTTGGGATATGACAACTCCTTAAAGACGTCCAACTGATTGTGCTTCGTTTTTTGAAACAATCATAAAAAATTAAAAAAATGATTTTTGCCTATAACATTTTTCGTAACGTTTTAGAGAAAACTAGTTTAAATATCAAGTGCAGATCTTAAAAAGTTCTTCAATATGCGAGTTTCTAAATGAAGAGCATAAAAGCAAAATCAGACATTTGACATTTTTTTAAAAAATGAGTTATATATGGATTCCATAATATGTAAACATTGATAGGATAGGAAGGTAGACATTTGTGTACACTTGTTAGGTGCAAAGGCAGACATTTGCCTTTAAACCAATCCGGATGCGACTTCTTAGTCACGTGCTGTCGTGTTGCGCTGTTTCGTATTGTCACTCGTATTTCGTTAATACTTTGTACTCACATTAAGACCAAACGTGGTAAACATACGTTATGAATTAGTGCTCATGAAAACAAACAATAATTAACCATGAATAACATTATTATTCAACGAAGTCCAGCTGGTAAAGGGCGAAAACCTTTGCTAAATAAGGATCAGTGGAAACGAGAAATAGCAAAAAAACAAAGGTATGTTCACATTGAAGTTTTTGTTTAACAACTGATCGGATTATATCATTTTACTTTTTTAGGTATTCTCGGCGGTGCCTTTCTGAATTTCCCAGGTGTGCTCATAACACTAAAGTTCATCAATGACCGATATCAGAAAATTCGACGAAAACTTTTATAGCAAACCATCGAAATCCTATCAAGACATGTTTGTATTGATGCACTGCTTGACAAATAATCCAAAAAGACCTGATACGAAAATTAAAGAAAACGTTCTAAATAGACCAAAAACAGTCAGTGTGAAGTACACCATCAACACGTCAAGCGGATCAATTCCTGTTTGTAAAAAAACATTCGTAGCGATACTGGGTATTGGAAAAATTTGAATTGAAAGGATATTAAAGGAGTATCATAAAACAGGAGTTTTGCCAGCAGAAAGAAGAGGAGGTGACAGAACTTTACAAAAATCAATTTGTAAAAGCAAACTATAACAAATTTTATTGAATCTATTACTTGCTGCGAAACTCATTATGCCAGAAATAAAACAGTTGTTAGACGATATTTGCCTTGTGAACTAAATATATCGAAACTGTGGGGGATGTATAATTCCACAACGGAGGAACATCTAAAAGTAAGACAGTGCTTCTTCAGAAATATTTTTGTACGACAATACAACATTGGTTTTGGATCACCAAAAGTTGATGTATGTTCACTATGTCTCCAATTTTTAGAATAAGTTAAAAAAATCACAAACCCACAAGAAAAAATAAAGATAATGACAGAACAGCGCGTACACAAACTGCGTAGTAAAGCGTTTTATGAGTTATTAAGAGAAGAAAATCGCACAGTAGCAATATTTTCCTTTGATTGCCAAAAGAATCTACCACTACCAAAGATTCCAGACCAGGCCTGCTATTTTAGTTTTCAAATAAATTTGTACAATTTTACAGTTGTAACTGGAAATTCAGTTACAACTTAAAGTCCCCACTTAATCCTGAATCAGTAAAATCGTTTATATGGACAGAGAATGATCGCTAGAGGAGTTCAAATGAGATTTTTTCCGCTGTTTATTACACATTGACAAACTCTCATTTTGATGAAGGGGTAGAGAAAGTGCGTTTAGTGGCTGATGGTTGTGGAGGCCAGAATAAGAATATCACAATGGTTGGAATGGTTCAAAGTTCAATACTGGCTACAATGCTGTGCTCCACATCATATAAAGTATATAGAACTTGTATATCCCATAGTACGTCATTCTTTTCTTCCCCCTGATCGAGCATTTGCTCAAATTGAAAGAAAAGTTAAGAAATGTGCCACCATAATTGATCCAGAAACATATATTATATATATAATAGTCTCCCGTTTTATACCGCTCGCGGCTTTGGGAGTATAGCAGGGTAGTCTGCTATATCTAGGGCCTACGGTATACAAGGAAGGTAACATGGCCAGTGCTACGCTTCAGCCGACTATTATTACCCCTGGTTTTACCCAAGGTACTTATTTTATTCAGGCTGAGTCGACCTGGGGCCTATAGACATTGTTAAAAATGTCTAGTTGTTCTTGCCGACGGTAGGATTCGAACTCCGGACCACCGGCATGCGAGGCAAGCATCTTACCGCTTGCGCTACGCAGCCCTTGAAACACATATTAATTTTATTTATTTCTAAATGTAGAAAAGTATTCTACAGTGCTGAAGATGGGAGAAGATTACACAGTTTTTGACTGGAAAGGTGAGGTGCAAAAAGTTCTTAAAATTCCTGGATCCTGGCATTTTCGTTTTCAACCATCTAAAAGATTATTATTTTTAAAAACAAGAAAGAAAGAATATTACTCAAATCCAGTTACAACCATTGAGTGTAGGCAGACGGTTAAAACCAGATAAAATAAAAAGCAACGTTGTTAACGAAACACTATGGGCTGAATTGGGCGGCTGATGAATGTCTTCATTTCTTTACAAAAGCTTTTAACTACTTGGAAAACACTAACCAGGCGAAAAATCAGCCTGAGGATACAGAAGATCATCCTGAAGGTACAGAAGATAAAAGTATGATTAATTCATCTGATACCGAAGATATTACCTTAATAATTTAGTTTATTTAAAAGCAATATTTTTCAAATTCAGATTTATTTTATTACGACCCTTTTTGGTTAGTATCACACACGAGGCTATCAATGTTATAAAAAATACAAAATTAGTTGAGGTTCATTTAGATGCATAAGCAGACATGTGCAACTCTCACGTGCAAAACAAGACATGTCTAATTTTTAAACCAAAATATCTTTTTACTAACAAGTTTAATTTATGTTTTGATTGGTAGTAACTATATTTATCAAAGATAAAAAATTTTGGTTAAAACACAATGTTCGTTTTGAATAAAATCCTTTGTATAAAAAGGTATATAAAAAACCCAGTTGGGCTATGTTAAATTGGCAAAACGTTTTCGGAATAAGTATTCCATCATCAGTACCAAGTTAATACATGGATGTAGCCACTAAATATGGGGTTACAAACCCTTTAAAAATTGATAATTGAAATTTAGTTTACATAATGTCTGTTTTACAATTTAGATGGTAAAGTTACCGTTGGATTGGTAACATGGCGACATATGACTCTGCAATAAGTTGCAAGTCCTGAGACGGTATGTCTACGAGGACTTCAATAAAGCGACTTGAGTTGCTTTATTGAAGTCCTCGTAGACATACCGTCTCAGGACTTGCAACTTATTGCAGAGTCATATGTCGCCATGTTACCAATCCAACGGTAACTTTACCATCTAAATTGTAAAACAGACATTATGTAAACTAAATTTCAATTATCAATTTTTAAAGGGTTTGTAACCCCATATTTAGTGGCTACATCCATGTATTAACTTGGTACTGATGATGGAATACTTATTCCGAAAACGTTTTGCCAATTTAACATAGCCCAACTGGGTTTTTTATACACCTTTTTATACAAAGGATTTTATTCAAAATTTTTAATATATGGTATACAGCCAAACACAGGAACTTAGTTTCCTTGTGGATTACAATGTTCATTGGTGTCAAATTACGATTTTGGTAGGTTTTTGCGATTTACTCTTCTTCTTCTTCTTACGATGCCTATCCGTTCCGGATGTTGGCGATCAACATGGCTATCCTAACTTTGCTTGCTGCTATTCTGAATAGTCCGGTTGTCGATGTATTAAACCACTTTCTCAGATTTTGAAGCCAAGATATTCTTCTTCTCCCTGGTCCTCTCTTTTCAAATACTCATTTACTCAAAACAACTTATAGGTCAAATGTCTGGTTTTGCATTTATACGCTTTAAATTAAAATAGATAAACAATTGGTCAAAATATTTGCAAAAATTCCTTATTTTTGGAATATTTTATAAATGTTAATAACTTTGTTTTTTAAATCTTCTTCTTATTGTCTCGTCTCTTTTCTGAGGTTGGTGATCCAAATGGCAATTGTAGCTTTGGAAAGTGCTGCATGACAAATTTCTGCGGATAAGCGGTCAAACCATCTCCTCAGGTCTTTTAGCCACGAGTTCTGGCTTCTTCCAACTCATATTTTACAATATGAGTTGGAGTAATTCATATCTTTTACTTCTCAATACATGACCCAAATACTGTATTTTCCTCTCTTCGATGATGTTTAATTATTCTTTCAACTCATGCGCCGCAGTAGCTCATCGTTGGTAACTTTTTGTACCCATGGAATTCTCAGCATTCGTCTATATATAACCCGTTAAAGTGACCGTACTCGAAAAAAATATCGGCACTTTAAAATGAAGGCTGGAAATTTCCGAGCTCTGTTTTTTTGTTAGTATGGATCTTGAAATTAAAGCGCACTGGAAAAATTTGCAATATCTCATCTTCTGTGGTACGCAGAACAAGTATTTTATTTTAACTAGGGTAGCTCGAGAGAATAATAAATACTTTACCTCCCTGAAAATCGGAATAATGAAATGGCTTATTTTTACACTCTCTGAATAAATTATTTTAAAACAAATTTTAATTTTTCTGTACTTCTGAAAAATTATAGGTGAAAAAAGAGGTGAAAATAGCACAGTTCTTATTATTTTATCGAGCTACCGCAATAAAAAAAAAACAAGCTTCTGCGTGCTATAGAAACCGAGATATTTCAAATTTATTCAGCGCGTTGTAATTTGAGGTTCAATTCTAAAAAAAATCTTTCATTCTTTAATATATTGTATCAACACAAATTTCATATACCTGCTATATAAAATTTTCTAACAGATCAAAATTATGACATCTAAATTGTAAAGATCCAAAAAAATATATACATATCTAATGTTCCTAACGTGTTTTTTAATTTTAGGAATCAAATAAGAAAAACTGTTTCTATTCACAAACGGAAAATTTTTCAAAACACCTCGATTTCTATATGACTGTCTTTCGAAAATTTTTGAAAATCAAAATTTAATCTGCAAATTGACAGGGATTTCCTTTCTTAAAAGCACGCTTTTTCTAGTTCAAGGTACTCTCCTCCTGATTTGATCTTTGCTCAAAGAAATTATCTCTCTATCAAATGCTGCTTACAACTCTCCAAATCTGCTGGTTTCTCAAAAAGAAAACATTGACAGCCTCGCCTAAAATAAACTTAAAATGTGTTTACAAATATCTGCTGTGAACTGCTTAGCCGCTGCCACAAAGACTTTTCCCACTATTAACTTTTTATCAAAACCGGCAAAAACACAAACATTTATTTTTCTTTAATAACTTAACGAAGAGAATCAAAACAACCTTTCTCTTCCAAATCTCGTATCGAACTCCTAGTTTTTATAAAAATTCTTTTTTTCCAAAAACCAAACCTCTCATTTTTTTTTCATACCATTTCCTAAAATCTCTGACTTGACCAATTAACACACTTCAATAAAAAAACATATCTTTCCCACTCTTTCTTTCGACCAATATTCTTCCTCTGTCTCCTTCTTTTGTTTCATTATACACACAACATTCTACCCACTTCTGGCTTTACAACAAAATCTACGTCATATAATTATTTGTTAATAATAATATATACAATTTATTGTTTTTATTCCTAAACAAATTATGTAAATTATTGTTAATCTTTCCTATCTACGTTTACAAATGCTTACAAATAAAATTCTTTCAGAAAGTCCCAACCGCTTTTTGTTTCCAAAGTCCATTGTTCCGTAAAGTTGTTGTACCTCACATTTTGTTTGTTTTTTTTTAATCTATTAATAATAAATCTTTCGTGGAATCACTTTAAATGATTAAAAATGCACTTTTACTGGAGTATTCTGAATTCTTATTTTTACCCTAATTTTAAACACATGCCTGCATATTTAATATCTTAAATATTTTTCTGAAAGTGAAAATCGAGAATCATAACAATATATATCACATCATATTACAGTGGTACCAGGAATCGAATATTTATGTTTCATCTATGATGGTTTTTATTATAAATTGTAAAAATATTTTTTCCAACTTTTATTTGAAATAATTTTACACATACAAATCAATACCAACTATTACAAAAAATAGTATCAACGTTTTTAGAATTATTTTTAGATATTGTTGATGTTTACTATCTCATAAACAAAAACATAGATATGAGTGTCAAATAACTGTCAAAGTGTGGTTACACATTTTAAAGTTTCTCCACATTTTAAAGTTTAATTCGAGATTCCAACCCTGCGTTTAAAATATTGTTAGCTAAATAGAGTATTTAAACAACAAAGTTTCTTCACACAAAAAATAAACTGTGAGTACATTACCAATTTAATACAAATTCAATATTATTAAATATTATACATAACCCATAATTCAATACAACACATCAATTAATCCAGTCTCTGGTTTTGTGGCAACTTCCACAAGTCGAACTAATTAGCCGATACAAGACCGGCTCTAGAAAAATTTTATCAAATGAAGAAAACAAAAATTAAAAATGGATAATTCTGAAAATATTAGTATACCTACTACATCACCAACATCGACATACTCCAATGCAGTAAGCAACTTCAATTTTCCTTCAAAAGAACAAGCCATTATTCTGTCAGCTATCCAAGGTATTAAAATACATGAATACATAGTAGCCATAGGGTCTCTACTCACACCAAAAAATGTTATCTTTGCATCACGAATAGCTAACAACAGAGTTTGTATTTACTTGAACAATACTAGCATTGTAGATATCTTACTAAACAACCATAAAACAGTACTCATCCAAGGCAATGAGATAGAAATTCGAAGACTTATTACGCCAGCAAGGAGACTAGTAATATCAAACATCTGCCCCAGCATTCCGAACAGTATTTTAGAAGAAGAACTGAAACAACTAGAAATAACTGCAGTATCCAAATTAACGTTTTTAAAAGTTGGCATGCCCGAGTCTGAGTATAGTCATGTCTTAAGCTTTAGGCGGCAAATATTTGTCTCTCCGATAATCACCAAACCAATTCCAAATACAATCTTAATAACCTATGACAACACTCCTTACAGAATCTTCCTATCCCTAGATGGTTTAAATTGCTCTAGATGTAATACTACTGGCCACAAAGAAGAAAACTGCACATCAACATCAACTGGTACAGAAACACTTAAAGATCCTTATACCTCAGAACTCGAACTCATGGAAATAAATCAGAATAATTCAGCAACAAATATTTCAGATGATACAACTAACTGTTTCAACCCTATTTCTGCAGATATCCCAACGACAAATGATTCGCTTATAGTACACAGCATACCTTCAACTAAAGCTAACAGCAATAATAGTAAAACAACCAATCAAGCAAAAAGGCAAATTTCAACCTCTCCTGAAATCTCAGAAACTAAAAACCTAAACGAAACTTTCATAACTCCAAAAAAATCCGCACACAAAAAAAAAGAAAAAGGCTTTAGATGTCGAAGCCACATTAAAACCAATTGAAAACATTTTAATGACAGCATCTCCTTCATATACGCTAAATTTCTCTGAATTATGCGACTTCGTGATAAACGCAATAGGATCAAAATTTCCTGAAGTCACAGCTAAAAACTATACAGAAGATTTTGACGGCTTATACACCTTATTAAAAATGGTTCACTCAAAATTAAATGATAGACGCATGAAAAATAATATCACAAGAATTATAAAGAAAATAAATCCAACAAATGAATCTTCCCTCACTGAAGAAAGCGACTACGATTTATCTCAATAGTCCAATTATATTCATTCTTCAATGGAACTTGAATGGCTATTATAGCCACATTGAAAACATTAAAATGCTAATCAATGAACTGTCACCACTAATAATATGTCTTCAAGAAACTCGTCTTTCCAACAATCAAGCAAAACTAAAAAATTATATGCCCTATACAAAAAATCGAGCAGTACAGCAAATATCCAGTGGTGGAGTCGGAATTTTTGTACATTCAACCATCCAATCCCAAGAAATTCCGTTAAATACAAATCTGGAAGCAGTAGCAGTTTCGGTAATACATCATTTTAAAATCAACATATGCAACGTATATTTACCACATCCTGACGAAACTACTCTATTAGAACTTCAAAATGTAATTAAACAAATTCCATCTCCAAAATTAATTTTGGGTGACACAAACTGTCACAACATCGCATGGGGATCAAAAAGAACAGATAAAAATGGACGAATATTATTAGAAGCAATTAATAACATAAAACTAGTTTTATTAAACACAGGAGCACCTACTAGATTCAATGCACATAATGGCACTTTTTCCTCCATAGACTTATCTATCAGTGATTCAACTTTAGCTCCATTTTTACAGTGGAATACATTGGACCACCTATACGACAGTGATCATTTTCCGATAATAATTACTCATGACAAAGATGAAAAAACCTGTACAACACCATATGAAACTTGGAAATTAAAGTCAGCCGATTGGGAAAAATACTCGAACTTAGTAAGCATACGTATACCAAATCTCGTTATATCAGATAATATAGACACTACTCTATCATCTTTCAATGGTATAATTTTAGACGCAGCCAGAGATTCTATAGGAAAAACCAAAAATATCACAAAAGCTCCTCTTCCTTGGTGGAACACTGAAATCGCATCCGCTTTAAAGCAAACAAAACATGCTTTTAATATATACAAAAAGTTTAACACACCTAATAACTTAAACAATTTTAGATCTTTAAGGGCCAGATCTAGATTTTTAATAAAACAAGCAAAAAAAGAGAGCTGGACCAATTACGTGTCGTCAATTGACTCGTCTACGCCCATAAGGGATATATGGCAAAAAATAAGGAAAATAAAAGGTTCAAAAACATTTAACCATATTGACACAATCACTACAAATGATCTAACAACTTCAGACAAACACGAAATCTCAGAAATTTTAGTAGAACACTATCAGTTGTATTCAAGCAATCAGCAGTACCACCCAAATTTCTTAGAACACAAAGAAAGAACAGAAGCATCAAAAATTAATATAGAAGATACTGCTGATCCACTAAACACTTCCATAACACTTGATGAATTAAATGAAAGTCTTAATAACCTCAAAAATACCTCACCTGGACCTGATGACATACCACCAGTTTTCATAGAAAAACTACCTATAAGCGCGAAGGTTACTTTAGTAGAGATCTACAACAAAATTTATTCGACCCATAAATTTCCATCTCTCTGGCGCGAAGCAATTATAATACCATTTTTAAAAGACAATAAACCAAAAAACTTATCTTCTTCGTATCGACCAATATCTCTTACCTGTAGCATCTGTAAAATAATGGAAAAAATTCTAAGCAAAAGATTAAAATGGTACTTAGAAAAGAAAAATCTCCTTACATCCATCCAAAGTGGGTATCGATCAGAACGGTCTACAATAGATAACATTATAGCATTAGAATCTGAAATACACGAAGCTTTTATACATAAACAAAAATTAATAGCAATTTTCTTTGACATCACAAAAGCATTTGACACCACGTGGACATATCACATCTTAAAAACAATGAAGAGTTGGAAAATAGATGGTAAATTCCTAGCCTTCGCCAAAAACTTCCTGGAGAACAGAAGTATAAAAGTTAAAACAAACGGTGTCATGTCAACTAAGAAATCACTGGAAAATGGTATCCCTCAAGGATCTGTATTAAGCCCCCTGCTATTCCTAATAGCAATCAACAACGTATCTAACCATTTTATGCTTCCAGTAAAAGCAAACCTTTACGCCGATGATCTTGTAATATATATGAGAAGTAAAAACCTAAAATCAGCTGCATCAATATTACAAAATACACTAAATAAATTAGAAGGGTGGTCTTTAGATATAGGCTTGAGATTTTCAACCGAAAAAACTAAAGTAATAATATTTGACAAAAGAAAAACACAACACCACTTAAATTTAAAACTTAACGGAAATACTCTTATAACAATCAACGAAATCAAATTTTTGGGAATGACATTCGACTCTCAACTAAAATGGACATCGCACATAAATGAACTAATTAAATCATGCCAACAGAGAATAAATCTTCTAAAAGTTCTTTCCAATCACAAATGGGGCGCAGACACAACTATTCTTCTGCGATTATATCAAGCTCTAATTAGAAGCAAACTAGATTATGGATGTATATGCTACGAAACTGCTACTAAAACTCAAATGAACAAACTGGACATCATCCAATCCACAGCATTACGCATAGTTTTCGGAGCTTTCAGAACCACGCCAATTAGCAGCCTTCAAGTACTAGCAGGAGAACCGCCATTAACTCTCAGAAGACAATATTTTTCAATGTGTTGTGCTACTAAATATCTCAGTGCAAAGGAAAACCCGTTTATAACAAGCCTAATAAGGAGCAACCCTCCAAATCTGTACTCAAATTATTGCCCTAGAAACTTACCTTTCAATGAACGAATAAATCGATTTGAATTCGATATACATCAATTGAGAGCCACTTCTACAAACAGATGCCAGTCTCCTCCCTGGAAAGTTCAAATACCAAAAGTAGATTTTACCTTACTTAACTATCCCAAACATTCACACAATCCTTCTGAAATACAACAACAATTCCGGTCTACCATCTCCAGATACCCTGATTTCAAACTAATTTTTACTGATGCCTCTAAAAGCAGTAATGGTGTAGCTGCTGCAGCTATTTTTGAAGACAACACCTCTGTCACCCGTCTAGCCAAGGAGTGTAGCATATATACTGGAGAACTGCAGGCAATCTTCAACGCACTGAACCAATGTACCAGCATTGATACAAACTTTCTTATTATATCAGATTCTCTAAGTGCCTTAAATGGTGTCAAGCAGATGTATCCTACTCATGCCAATTTAGCATTAATAAAAGACATGCTATACAATGCCCAAACATGTGGTAAAAACATAACATTTTTATGGGTACCATCCCATGTTGGGATAAAGGGTAATGAAGCAGCTGATAAAGCAGCAACAGAAACTATCAATAACATGACAATTCCTATTATGCAAAACATACCAATTTCAGACCAAAAAACATTAATAAAAACTTACATGAACAAAATCTGGCAAGTAAAATGGAACCAAACAGAAGCAAAATTAAAAAGTATCAAACCAGATGTTACTTCTGCTTTACTACCGCTCCCAGCTAAAAGACATGACCAAGTAGTTATTAACAGACTGCGGCTAGGTCATACAAAATTTACACATGGATACATCATCTCCAAGGACCCTCAGCCGATTTGCCACATCTGTCAAATACCATTTTCAGTGCAACATATAATGATAGACTGTCCAGTGTACTCAACAGCAAGATCGACAGCAAAACTAAAACACAATTTGAAAGAAACTCTAAAAGAAGACATCAGCAATACAATAAATTTTATCAAAAATTGTAAACTGTATAACAAACTGTAACATAACATAAAATGTTTGTATTTTACAAAACTGTTATGTAAATTTTAATAATATACTAAATGTAACTTTTCTAAAATAAAGATATACCACCCGCTAATAACCCTAGGGGTTGATGCGGTACAAAAAAAAAAAAAAAAAAAAAAAAAAAAAAACAAAAACATATTTTAATACATTTATTTCTTAAATTATGGTTATTTTTATTTCAGGTTAGGCCGCCTTCGTGACTGCAACACCCACGAATCTCTCAGCGAACTCTGCGACGACTATTCCCTCATAGACAACGAATATTTCTTCGATCGCCACCCTAAATCCTTTAGCTCTATCCTCAACTTCTACCGCACCGGAAAGCTACATCTCGTCGACGAAATGTGCGTTTTAGCTTTCAGCGATGATCTCGAGTATTGGGGAGTGGACGAACTCTATTTAGAGTCGTGTTGTCAACACAAATATCATCAACGGTAAGTATATTTTGTTTATGAATTTATATAATATACTTGAAGTTTCCGTAGTAGATTTGCTATAACATGCATGGAGATACATAATTTTAATATATTTTTCCCATGTTTTTTCCAGTTTCATCGATCCTTAAGGTGAAGGATATGTAACAGAAAATCTCATATATACAAAGCACTAGATTGCAGTCGGAAAATCCTCTTTAAAAAGTTTCGAGTGACTGAAGCAATGGTATCATGAATAAAAGGAAGGGTAAAATAAGATAATTGGCTGCTGTAATAACTTATAAACTTCAGTAACGTGCGAAACATCTTCTGGTGTTTTGTAATTACCGTGTTTTAGAAGACATTTTTTGAAATTATTTAAAAAATTCCATTAAAAAATAAAGAGTATAGCTGCTCAAATTGCCAGTAACTCATTAGCCAAATCTTCTAACCTTTAAGTTATTTCATTCGTAAGGAGAAATAAAGTTAGTTCAGTATGTGTTGGTTTGAGATTTCAGAATTGTACAAAGACAGACTAGGTGGAAAATTCTCATGCCCAACACGGTGCCTCACAAAAACCAGTAAGGAATATCGGATGTTTTGCTTAAAACAAATAATATAGAAGAAAAACATTCAAAAAAAGATAAATTTTAAACTTTCAGACACATTCAAAAAGTTTATGATAATCTATATAGTTTTTTAAGCGAACACTTCCATTTGGTAAGGATTTATGCATCGATACTGCTCACCCATAGGCTGATCTGATACACCAGCGTATTCTAGTCTAAGTAGCAGATCCATTTGGGTTTTAAATACAACGTTAGCCTTTTTGTTTTTGGCCAGGGTTTGAACCATCCATACACTAGATAATTCACACTAAAGTAAATGAAATTTGTTCGCCTGGTCCGCTTGTCTATCTGACCGATGCTTGTGATAATATATCTCTAAATAAGATTTGCAAATTTTTACAGTCATCTCTAAAGAGCGGATAAAAATGCAAACAAAATCTTTAAAAAAATGCGCATTTTAATGCCCAAAGTTCAAATCAAGCTACATTGAACACTTTAAACGACTAACAGGGCAAGGCTTAGGCAAATTTTATATAATATGCAAATAAATGCCCAAAGTGTTAAAAAAATACAAATTTTACGAATTTGCAGAAAAATGGAAAATGAATTAAAATGTAAGTTGAATATTATCCGCCCTTTAGTCACCACCAATAAATTACACTGTCACTCAGGCATTAAAACATCTATATGGAGGCTCACAGTCACGAGTAAAAACTGATAAATTTCTCACTAACAATTTTGCAATACCAAAAGGGCTTAGAGAGGGATATTGTCTCTCTACAATAGTTTTTAAAATCTGCATTGCAGCAAGCCTTTACTCTTGGAAGAGGAATGAAAATAGAATGGGAGTCAAGGTAAACAATACCTGCTTATATACTCTCCAATTTGTCGATAATCAGGTCATAGTTGCAAATGACAACGATTACAAGAATTACTCTAGATAGGGATTAGACTTCGGTTCGGAAGAAAATGAAGTTCCTCTTGTCATTGAACATAATTAAGAAATAAAAGTCTACAAGACTACATACTCCCGTATAGGAAGGTTTTCTGCTTAGAATTCTTTGTATATGCATGGATATTTTTAACAGGTTGACTGCCAGGCGGTCGTATACGACCGACAGTTCAATAAGTGCTGCATGCCACGGCGGTCGTATACGACCGATTTGATACGGTCTGTGATATAGTTCCTGTTTTGCTAGAGATCGTGTAGAGAAGCGAAATTATTGCAGTATTCGACCATTGTGGCATACAGTCGTCGTATATACATATCAGTTTTCATTTTGGCTGAATAGGGGAGACTAAAATGATATCGAAATTTTGACATATCTTTATTTCGAGTAAAAAATATAAAACTATAAAAAATATAAATTACAAAGTGAAATACATATAAAAGTTAAATAAGAACACAAAAGAAATTAAAAATTATCGGTTATTTGGAGTGTTTGTTTTTCATCATTTTACCGCGACTTCCCATTTTATTTCAAGAAATAATAATTGTTTTTACTATCATCTAACTCTAAAAATAACACGAGCACAATTAACTTACTTGTCTTACTAACAATCAAACCTCTACTGATAAAATATTGGTCAAAACAACCACTCAACAAAATAATACTCGACAAGTCTCATCATAAACAGAACGACCGCCCGACCGACCGCTTGGCACCAGGGGAATAAGTATGCCGCCTACGCCCCGGCGGTCGTATTCGACCGCTGACCTATTTTTTCAAAAATTGGGACTAATAAATGAAATTGATGAAATATTAGTAATGGAAGTATTTCAGTTGGTTGCAAGATGCACTTTTTTCAACTTGGCACCATGGACTTTTTTAAACATTTTTATGTGGCAGTCAACCTGTTAAAATTGTTACAGTAGGTAGAAAATAGCTCAGAGATCAAAATTTACCCTATGACAATATGTGCGTAAACTTAATATTAACAAAATGATGGTTGGTCGAAACTACACTTTTATTCATCTGAAGAAATGCTTTCTGCTTTAGAAATGCATCACATAAACATACCTAAACACACACATTCCTATACAATTCTGCAATCAGCACAGATTTAAATGATTATTTAAAACTCAAAATCTACCCAGCTCAAAATTCGAGTCCCTTACAGTCAACTCTCCCAGCAAATCTTTAAGTCGTATTAATCTGACTGTGATATTGAAGATAAATGTCGAGAACAGCTTATTTGTTATAAAGTGTTTTGAAATTATTTAAAAAGAAAGAATTGATAACCTTATTGAGGTAAATCTAGTCACATTGAACATTATTTGTTATTATTAAAGGTTTAATTAAAATATATTTTGAATTTTCTTGTTTTAAAATTGTTTTTGTATTTAGATTATAACAAAGTGGTTCTTTTTAAAACCACAATTTGTTTTTAAATGTTGAAGGTGTCTATTCGTTTTATGAAATTTCAATAAATAATAAATTTTTTGTTAATAACGATTAAAATTTCATTTACGTAATAAATGAAATCCTGTGACCCAAAAACACTGACATAATTAGTACAATTATCAAAATAACTGGGTCGCTTCATTTTTAACTTAAAACATCTCAAATAATAATGACTTTATTGTTACGAATGGAGAGTATATTATTTACATAGAGGGTATTGAAGAATCGAAAAGTGAAGCTAAAATAGCAATTCCGCAAGTGGCGTAGAATTTAGGAAGGGTCAACCATTCACTTTCCTCTATCGTACGTCTCTGATAGTAGCCATAAACGTTTACTTAACATAATTTAATAGGGTTTACAATACGTACACTACCTGCCAAGTATGGCAAGGATATTTCAAATAGTTTTAAAGTACTGGTTACAAATAATTTTTAGATTTTTATATAAAATGCCCTGTAACTCATTAAGGAGATATATTTTATTTAAGTGATTTGTTTTAAACCTTAATATTTTCGGAGCACACTAGTTCGCTCCCAAGGTCAAAAAGCCTCTTAATTACATACTAGTTCGCTCCGAAAACCATAACCTAGTTCGCTCCCATGGTCAAGCGGATTAAGTATTTATCTATTAAGTTCTAGGAAAATTAACACCAGAAAAATAGGTACTGCCCGATTTGTATTTTATATTAGAAATTATAACAAATAAGTATTGGTAGTTACATATTTATATAGATACAGTGATAAGCGCGCTAATAACCGACAAAATAACGCAAACGATGGAAAACATTATGAAGCTGTAAGATAAAAGAGATGAAACTAGTAGAGATGAGAAATTTAGCGATAGGAACCTATAAATTTACATTCTATTCACTGTTTCCCACCTTTAGACGCATCAGAGGAGGATGTCAACTAAAACTGTCACTGTCACAGCGGTAGTTTCCAAACTCTTACGTCTAAAGGTGGGAAACAATAAATGAAATGTAAAATTATAGGTTCTATCGCTAAATTTCCCATCTTTACTAGTTTCATTTCTATTTATCTTACAACTTAATATGTTTTCCATCTTTTGCGTTATTTTGCTGGTTATTAGCGCGCTCATTGCTGTTATGTATTTTGAAAAATGTTAGTGATTGATTTAAAAATTATATTGGAAATTTTGAATTGTTTTTAAAAATTACTGAAATAATTTTTGTGTCTACTCTAAAATAAAGGTATAATAAGAAAGCAATACAGGTGTAAAAAACTAACATAATATGGGATATTCTCTACCATTACAAAATAAAACAAATATAAATTAAAACGAGGCATTTATTTCGCTAAAAATCTAACTGAAATACATTTGACAAAATCAAATCTACTAATTTTATTTTGCTTTAATTCCGCTATTTTGTGATCAACAAATTTTTGACGCTCTAGAAGTACTTTTCGGTACACTTTTTTTGGTTTCCTAGAACTTCGTATTTTTATATGGGTGTCAATTTGAATATCTTTTAAAACTTTTAAAAATTTAAATATATTAGGGTGAGGATTGTAAAATCATCATCATCATTGGTGCTACAGCCCTATAAAAGAGCCTCGACCTTCCCAAGTCTATTACGCCAGTCAGTTCTATCCATTGCCAACTGTTGCCAGTTTGCTGCGCCTATTTGTCTACCATCCTCATCTACACCATTCCTCCATCTGAGTTTTGCTCTACCCCTACTTCTACTTCCCACAGATTGTGACATAAGGATTCTTCTAGGAGGGTTGTTCTGCTGTGATCTTGCCAGATGTCCTGCCCATCTTAGTCTTTCTATTTTTATAAAGGATACTACGTCTTTACCACCAAATATATGTTTATATCTGTGATATATCTCGTAGATGCCACCAAATATTCTTCCAGGATCTTTCGTTCAAATATAAGCAGGTGATTTTCATTTGCCTTGGAAATGGTCCATGTCTCCGACCCATATGTCAACACTGGTTGTATTAGGGTTTTGTATATGGTTATTTTTGTTTTTTGGCTTAAGTTTCTGCTTCTCATATGTCTACTTAGTCCAAAATAGCATTTGTTTGCTAGGATTATTCTTCGCTTGATTTCTTCCGTCATGACGTTGTCCTTGGTGATCAGGGAGCCTAAGTATGTGAATTTGTCCACCACTTCAAAGGTAGAATTATCAACCGTGAATTGGTGGCCGATGTTTCTGGCTCTATTGTTGGGTGTTGATGCCATTATGTTAGTTTTATTTTCATTTACTTGCAGGCCCATATTTTTTGAGGCGTTTGACGTGAAGGTGGTATACATTTCTTCTAGCTTGAGTGTTGTGCGGGCAACTAGATCAACATCATTTGCATATGCCAAAATTTGGGATGATTTATTAAAAATGTTTCCTCTGCTGTCTATTTGGGCATCCCTTACCGCCTTTTTCAAAGCTTTGTTGAAAAGGAGACACGCCAGCGCATCTCCCTGTCGCAGCCCAACATGCGTTTCAAATGCCTGTGATTGTTCGCACTGTATTTCGACTTTGCAAACAACTTTACGCATTGTAGCCTTAACCAATCTTATCAGTTTATCGGGGATGTGGAATTCATCCATGGCTTCATACAAATTATTTCTTAGGACACTATCATAGGCCGATTTAAAATTTACGAAAATATGGTATGTGTCGATATTGAATTCATTGGTTTTTTCCAGTATTTGCCTTAGCACAAAGATCTGGTCTGTTGTTGATCGACCAGGCCTAAAACCACTTTGATATTCGCCAAGAAGCTCCTCTGAATATTCACTCAGGCGACCATATAAATTACTTTATTGTAAAATAGGATTGTAAAATAACGAATTAAATTTAGAATGAAAACTTTCACAGGCATTGGTTGTACGCTCAAGTGATGAACTGTTTTCCGCCCACATCTCAGGAGGGAAGTCTGCCTCTTCAGAAATATAGTTGTTCACCAAGTAGTCAGCAAATTGTTGTACGGCTTGGTGTTGTGCTGGTAATATTTCACTAAAGTCTAAAGCAAAACACTCACCTACTTCTAATGGATCTAGGAAAGGTAGACTAAACATATATCTAAGGTATTGTCCGACTTCGTTGTCGTTTGAATACTCAGTAGCCAGACCAACTTTTTGAATTTTTTCTCCACCATGATTGTCCGAGATGAAACCGACATCCTTTTATTTTCGCAAATGGAAACACTTCACTTTACAGCTTTGATAGCTTATTCGAAATCGGCATACACAACCTTGGGACTAAAATTTAAGTTCAATTTTTGACACTTCATCTTTAAACAATTTAAGGCAGTCACATATGAGTTTGTTAACTTAATTAAAAGCAAAAAGAATACAAACGGCACATACTGTCCATTTTCGAGTCCGTGAACTGTAAATAGTTGAATAAAAAATTTAGTGCAGTATTTAAAAGTTCCATCAACTTAAATTGTTTCTAATTTACAAAAAATATTAAGTTAGATACACAAGAAAAAGCAACAATTTTTTTTACCGGATCATTTTTCAATAAAAATTGTTCTTTTTGGTTGGTTGTCACTTCCACGGAGTTTAGCGAGTCATGTACTTCTGGGCGCACTTCGGAATTTTGGGAATAACTTGTTTTCTGCCATTATAAATATTTTTTCTAATCAAATCTTCCACAGTAAGACTTTTAGTACCTGTTTGTTTACAATTGTAGTTTTAGAAACTGCTGCGCAAAAGATTTCTGCAGTTGAGCAGTCGAACCATCTCCTCAGGTCTTTCAGCCATGAGTTCTGGCGTCTTCTCACTGATCTTTTGCCCTGTACTTTTCCTTCCAGTATAACTTGAAGTAATTCATATCTTTCGCCTCTCAACACATGACCCAAGTATTGCATTTTCCTCTCTTTGATTATTCTTAGTAATTCTTTTTGTTTACACGTGCGACGAAGTACCTCAACATTAGTAACTCTTTGTACCCATGGAAATCTCAACATTCTTCTGTATATATACATGCTCAAAGGCATCTATTTTTTTTCTATTTCAGAAAACTAGCTATAACGACATTCAAACAGGAACTAAAGTAATAATGTTAAGATTCGCACCACCCCTATTTCTTATCATAAAATTTCAGGTAGACTACTAATTACCTACCAATCTTTTCAAAGAAATATATCAATTGCAACTTCTGATACGAAAAAAACCCAATCAAATATTAAACAAGGCAATATGAGCTCTAACATCATAATACTTTAGTGATATTATCGTTATAATTTTAATATTTTTTTAAGTAAGAAGTAGTGTTATATAGTAGCATTGTTTAAAAAAGACTCATTCTTTTTTAAGCAATGATGGTAGTGTTGTATTAATAGGTAAATACAAAGTTTGAGAAGACATTATTCAAATATCTTTTTTAAGAAATATATGGCCGGAGTGAATTTACCTATGCCCCTTTTCTGTGGGGTATTAAAATCTGACCGCGGGAGCGAACTAGTATACACCCAATATTTTAATACCAGGAATCTACAGTTACAATATTTCCAATTATGTATTAATAAAACACTCTGTATAAATAGTTGTAAATTGTAAGTCTTACTTATGTACCTAGTTAATGTAGTAACGGTAACAACAGTAATTTGTTATGGCCATGTATCCAAGCATCCAGTTTGTTAATAAATTTAGTGATAATTAAAAAAAAACATTAAAGTTTCGCTTATATCTATTGAAAAATAATCCATTTTGATTCCAATAGTTTTCAATAACTGCAATAGAAACTTCTTCAAATCGTAAAAAATCTTAATTAACTTTTAAATCGTCGAGCTAATATACGCTTTGTTGTTTCAGAAAAGAGCACGTCCACGAGGAAATGAGAAAGGAAGCGGAATCCTTGAGGCAACGGGACGAGGAGGAATTCGGCGAGGATAAATGTTCGCAATATCAGAAGTGGTTGTGGGATATGTTGGAAAAACCTACTACGTCCATTGCAGCAAGGGTAAGAGCAAATACGTTCCAAAATTTCTCTATATTGCTTACTAATATTATTGATATAGATGGTGGTTTGATACTTTTTGAAAAAAGTATTTATTGGATATTATTTACACCGTTGCCGGGCATATAACTGGGTCACTTCGAAATTTGTAGAATTATTGTAGATTTTATTTTAATGTAACATCGTTTACTAAGTTGTTGTCATTGTTAGTGTATTACAATGAGAATAAATTCTGTTGATATGGCAATAATTGTGGCGGCTTATAAGACGGCCGTTGTCAGCGCGATACTGCGAGTAACTTTGGTGTAAATACGGAGTACGCAATGAGTATCCCAACGCGACGGTATAAAGAGTCTGCTTAGTTTAAGAGCTGGTTCATGACAAGTCAGGACTAAAATAGCTAGAGATAACCGATTTCTCGATTCTAGTGCTTTCAGAAACCGAACCTTCACAGCAGTTTTCCTTCGAAATCATCTACAGGAGGTGTGAAATATAAACATATGTTAGTGGAAAGTTAGGATGCAAGTTAATGCTATGGATTATATTCTTAAACTACAGCAATTAGCTCACCTCTTTTCCGTGATAATCGGATTGCCAGATTGAATTTTTAACGAGAATACTTAGCTTGCATAGTATCGAATTGGAGTCGTGTATTATTTCCGACAAAAATCATTCTGTCTTACTGATTCAAATGCGACGTGTGAGAATAGCTCAAGCGTGTATTGCCGAATGACTTCCACTTGATGGAGGGTCTTTATCAAAAATGGGATGTTTACTGCACACAGGAATGTGACAGAAGTTCTAGAAGATCATATTTTACCCTTCATGGTTAGTTTTGGAGACGTCTCAACATTTATGGGTGTTAATTCACACAAATATCCCACACTGCTCGAATAGTTACTGAATATATTGACGATAATTAAATCATGTTTGGCTTGTATGCAATACAGATTTAAATCTCCTTGAACATATTTGGAATAAGGTAAGTAAATGTTTATATGAACATGTACTAGTCATCAGAAATTATAGCGAACTTCGGGATATTCTGGTGCAGGAATCAGACAATCTTCCAAGGAATTAGATCCAAAATCTGGTTTACAGCATGTCTCGTCATGTACGAGATGCTATTAATGAAAGAGGGGGGAATACTCGCTTAAGAAGCTATTAAGATTTCTTTGTCTTTCAACGGAAAGTATACTTTCAACGAAAAGTATATTTTTAATAAACTTTAAACAACAAAAACCTGATTTTTGCAAGCAATTACTTATTATAGAAGTAGTAATTTTTGTTTCAACCAAAAAATAAGTAAAAAAAAACTCTACAATAACCTCAAATTATGGATTAATCTTAATCTTATGCTCGACAATGTATAATTCAAATTTGAAATATATAAATAAATACTTTTTTTATAAATATTTTCTACTAACTTTTAGTTTTATTTTAATTTTAAATTTATTATAAACAATTACGTCCTGTATATGTGTAAAAATTGCAGAATATAATATAAACATAAATGACCTGTATATTTAAATCATAATAAACGGCATTCAAAACCTACTTAATGTAAAACGATATTACTATCTATCTGATAACCTAAACCCAATATTGGAGACGTCTTTTCTTGGCTGCTCTATTTTTTAGATCTCGTTTTATATGACCTATGGCTCTTTATTTTTCCCATATGTGTTTATGATCGACAAAACTAATAATCGTGTTTTATCGTTGGTGTATTTGTCTTATTGTATATAGAGCCAAATAATTTCCGCTTCAGTTTTTCTTTTTGGCTAGCATCTTTAATTGCTGTGACGGTTTTCATTTAGCATAGCATAGTATTGTTTATTTATATTACTCAACTTTGTTTATTTTCTTATGTTGATCATTTATCTTTAAACATACTCTAATTCTATTTATATTAACGTTTGAAGTTGTTTAACAAGAATCTGTTCTCCACATTTGAGCAGTTCATTTACACATAATCTTTAAATAGTGAATTTCGTTTTTTTATCTTTTGTTATATTCCTATTTCTGACAAAGCATTTTCCAATTATTTTTAAACAGTTTGTAAGTTATAGTATAGGTAAAGAATCCACTCATATTTTTTACATTAGTGATTTCAACAATGTCTTTCTTTTCGTTTCTCTGCGGTCTTATGAACCTTTGTAGTTGGTTTAGTTATTGATCTAGTATATCTCTAATCGTTTTGTAAATTCCTTAAACGAAGACTTTTTAATTTGAACTTTATATTTCTGTCTCTTATTTATTTTCTAATGCTTTCAGCGTGGCTTTTTGAATGTTTTGGTATAGTAGTATTAAAATTTCCTGCAAATTCTTTTATCAGTTTACTATTTGACCTTAATGCCCTACACATTTCTCTAATAACAATATCCAGTGCCTAGTTCTAAATAATAATCCCATATTTATTCATAATTTTCACTATCCCGTTGGCTATATTTAATCCAACATTTCTGGTTTCTTGTCCTAGGAATTCCCTTGCATTGTTCTTTCTCCATCGTTAAAAGTACTATACGGTTTTCGTATTTGAGGTAATTTAAGCTGTCCATGAAAATTATTTCGGTATTTATTTTTTGAAGTTTCTTTAAACTGTCTCTCAATTCTTGGTTAGAGTTTGGGCCAGACCGTATCTCCTCATCTAAAATGCTTTAACAATATTATAGCTACTTTATTTCTAGTTAAATAATGTAATATTTTTTATGTAAAATATCGGATAATTAAAAACACTTTAGTAGTTTAATTAATCTAGTAATTATTTCGCTACAACCTTATTTATTAAAACTATCCATCAGGATTTAACAAAAAACTGCGAATAAGCTTATTTTGGTGTAAATTCTCGTATATATCCTTTATTTCTAAATTAAGCTGCGGTGAATCTGCAACAGAGCATAGCACACTTTGAGTTTAAGCGCCGTGTGAAGGCAGATATCTGGAAAATAGGATTTGGATAATGATATAGAATTATATATAAAACGTTTTGTCGATTGACAAATGCAATTAAATAACTCTTTTATTTAATTGCCACCTAATTATCGAACTAGTTATAACAGCTTTTCCCAACGAGATTTCTATATAAGTCTCATTTATATAAAATATTTTTTCTTTACAGTTTGCACAGATTAAGATTGATTTTTTATTTAATAGTTATGTTCTGGAGAGGTATTTTGTACGAAGTTGAGAGTTGTATGGTAGCACTAATTTAAGCAGAATTTTTTTTAACGATGCTTATAGTAAAAGTCTGTGTTTTACACTTCTACTAGAGAACTAAACTCCTCTTATTTCGGCTTGACATGAAGATGTAATAGAGCGCAGCTTCTCTTCTTCTTCATGTACCATCTTCATCATTAAAGATTATCGATTATGGTGAAAAACCACTCTTCATTTTCAGTTGTGACAATAGGCCTTGTCCTTTCCTGCTTTTAATATTGTAACGAAAATATTTTGCCTACCACATGGAGTATTATTGTAAGGGGTAGAAAATTGGGGACTGAAATTATTGGGGCCGAGATAGGGCAAGCAAACTAATCGATACTTGTGCGAACGGGACTCAGGGTTTGTTAGGAGAGCTGGGGTCGTGGATAAGTAAATGACAAGGGGTTTGGATTGGGGCAACTACAAAAAAATGGAACAAAGGGGTACTAACGTGAATCTCTTCTTCTTCTTCTTAAAGTGCCTATCCGTTCCGGACGTTGGCGATCATCACGCCAACATTCGCGTGAATCTCTTGGGACAAACAAAACAAAACACAGAAAGGAAACAGGAAACACCTCTAGTAATTTAAAAAGGACGCCACTTCGAGGTACTTAATTATAACTATTACGACAGCTAGTTGTAACTATCGAAATAACTATTAAAAATGAAAAACATATCTTTTTCAAATAAAACTCTAACCTCGAAAAGGTTAGAGAGTTAGTCAAGATAAACAAACAAGATGGTTTACAAAAAATTAAACATTTATTGTGTCTCACCACAAACAGTTTCAAAAATACAGATAATACATAAACAGTCACAAAAGTAAATATAAAAAGAACAAAGAAAAACTTACATGTGTTCTATTCATTTACAAACTCGGGAGATGCTACAAAAACTTACAAATGTTACTGGACTATAAACTGTGGCAAATAAAAACATAGCTTTTTAAATAATGAAAGCAATTATTATTAAAAAAAAATGTCTATCTTGACTTTTATGGTAAAATTTAACACAAAAAGTTACCTTAAATTTCACTAAATTTCACTCTGCATGTCTGGGGTCGGGAACTGGAATTATACTGGGTATTATTATATCTGGGGCAGATCCGGGATGAACGACCAGGGATAAGGAGATGAGGGCGGAAGTCAGCACCGGCTGAACATAAACCTTGAAAACTCGTCTCCTTCAAAGACTGGAACAACTTATGATCTGCTTGATCAAATGACTTTTCTAAATGAACAAAGCATAAGAAAACATCCTTTTGTTGGTCGTACTTCATTACTTCTGCAACAGTAATCATCATCAGTGGCATCTTGATATGAGCCAAAGCTTTTTTCAGAACAATCCTCCATTCATCCCTGCCTCTGTCAACTCTTCTCCACGCTCTAACTCTAATAGATTATAAATCATCTTCTTTATCGTTGTCTTGATACCTAATTCTCAGTCTTTCTTTGGCTCGTTGTTCCCTTGGCCCTCTTTGGTCAAATTTCGGACTGTTTCATCTTCCTCTCGCCTGGTTACATGCGCTATCCAACTTAGATGTGCTAACTAATGAATTTTACAACGTCAGGTTTCCCAAAACTTCTATACATCTCAAAGCTGCAACACCTATCAAACAAATCTTGCTCTTCTGTAACAGTTCTTAAAGAGAAAACAAAGCCTCTCTGGTTCTTATTCCGGCTCTGAATCCAAATTGGTCGTATCGCACGTCTTCTTCACATTTATCTGTAATATGTTCTATGATCTATTTTAAGTAGAATTTTAAGTACTTGGCTTATAGGACTACATTATTCTGAAATCTACACATCGTCCGAAGTTCTTGTTCTTTGTGTGCCGTGCTTGTATTCAAGCGTTGGCTATCGTCATATTGACAAGCTGATGAAATGATTCTCGATCGGCAGCTAGATGAAACAGTTCCTCAACCGTTCGACCTGTCCATTGTCTAATGTTACGCAGCTAGGACAGTTGTTTTCTTCCGATCCAACGTTTTCCTTCGATTTTGCCCTGTATGATTAACCGGAGTAAGCGATATTTAGGTCATCTCATTATATGATGGAAGTGTTAGACCTTTCTTATTTTGATGATGTTGATCAAAGTTAGGGGAAGTCCGAAGTTAGGGGAATAAAAATATATTTCAACTATTTCGATATTTCCCCACTAGTGTAAAATTTATTAAACAAAATTATTTACAGATCAAGACTATCAATTTTTATTACTTACACTATTTGAGGATAAGCTTCGTCAGGTCTAGCGCTCTTTTTGGTTTTTAATTGATTAATTGAATAATGTCATATTCCATTTTGACTTTTAGATTTGGTGGGCTTTTATTAGAGTTATTTATCGTATTGCTTATTATTTCATCCCAGACCAGCTCTTGTATAAATTTTTCCCCTTCTTGTATTCTATTTTTGATGTCATAAATTTACTGTCCGTTGTTAATTACAAGATGATAGTGTTGTTTTTTATTTATGTATAAAAAATCTTTTACTTTCTTGTACATATTAACATAATAATGCCACTTTTTAATTGTTAAGAAAGTCATAGTTACAACCACCCTAGAGGTGTCTGGGAGGGCTGGTGAGCTCCCCAGTCCGTAATGTTTAAATTTCTTTCACTCAAGTACTTTTAGCTTGCTAGCAAAACCAGTCGTTCCGCCCCATTGCAGGTTATACTGGGCCCAAAATCAAAGAAAACGGCGACAGGTCTTGGAAAGCAGTATCACTACTTGGATTGCGTTTCCAAGAGCAACTAAAACTCTTAAACACTATGCAATATTCTGGCTTAGGCGTAGACCTGTCGCACGCCTCTGGTGTTGACAAGAGGCTCTTGCGTAGTTAACATAAATTAATTGTTAAAAAAGATTCCCCGGAGGGGAAGTCCTGGAAATCCTCACTTTTTTGTAGTACTTGTGATGCTACAAAAACATTTGTCCGTTATCCCTATGAGGGCGAACCAGTGAACGCAGGTAAGAATAAGGTCGTGACCTCGCACGTTGGACAGGGCACCGCCGAAAAGCCTATTCCTCTAACACTCTAATAATAAGTCCAGAGTGCAGCACGTCTTACCAGTGCACGTCCAACTTGGGACTAGATACTTATGAGCTTGCAGTCCTCCACACTTCTTATATTAGAGAAGAATGTTACGAATTCCGTGGAACGACCGCAGGACAATTTAATTCTAAATGAGCTAAAAGTCAGAAAACTTGTTGGAGATGCAAGGTTCATCTCCAACAAATAAAATACTTTGGACATATTATAAAAGCAGACACAGAAAACATGGAAAGATTTTTTATCCAAGGTAAAGTAGAAGGCTGAAGATCACGAGGAAGATCCCCAACAAGATGGATCGACTAAATTAGCCCCCATATCGACCACTGATACCTCAAACGACGGTCACGTCACAGTAATTACATTCATTGAAATAAGACTGATCGCGTACTGCGTGTATTTCTGCGGTCTCGACACTTCAGTCGACGGCTCACCACCTCTCATTTCATTCCATTAGTCGCCTCTTACTACTTTTGCGTTCGCTCGGTAAGGCAGCTAGTTGGACAGGGCCGTTACTAGACAGCTTCATGCAGAATCATGCAGCTTCTCTAAAATATCTTATTTTAGTATATGGTTTTGGATTCTGAACAAGTAGTCCTTAAAAGTATGGATGTTTATTTCGAGAAAATCTTTGTTTTTATTTTTGATTTGTTTCATGTACAAGAAAGGATGTTATGTCTTTATTTAGAAAAAGTTTCACTGCATTTACTTATTTTTGACTATTTCACAAGTTGTATTATTTTCTTAATAAAAAAAAATACCACAAAAATAATTCTATAAATATGACAGAAATTTCCCAAAATCTGGTTTAAATTTCTTTATTTTATATTTTTTACTTGCTTTCTTACATCTTAAAATACAGTTTCTATTTGATCTTCGAATTTCAAAGAAAACCCATAAATGTGCTTGAAATTTTCCTTAAAGTTTGTCCTAATAGATCCCAAATCAAAGTTATACAAGCCTATAATGCTAGTAAAAATTAGAACGTATTTATGAATTTATTCCGTTTTTCTTATTTATTTTATCACAGTAATGAAGAAGTTTGGTCAATCTTTCCGTAAACTTTACGTTTTAAGTTTATGGTAAAATAACCTTGAATATATTATTAAATCATAAGAAAATTGGTCATCTCATTGCAATTTATTTTGGAGCTTATTCATTTTAGTTATCTTTGTATTTTTATCCCTTCCAGAGATATTATTGGCTAATCATTCCTCCACTGTGATCTTCTATTACTTCTTCCTCGAAAGAAAATTTACGACTTTAAGTTTTTTTTTCCATTAACAAAGGCATCATAGTCAGATAGAGCCAAATCTGGTACATAAGGGGGATAGTTGGAGTAATTCAAACTCTAAGTCACTAATCGCTTGATCGTAACTTGCAATTTGTATGTTGGCGCATTGCTCTGCAAAAATAAAATGTTTTGGTCAAATTTTCTCGTCTTTTCTCTATAAATATTTGTCGTATAGGGGACAGTAACTTTAAATAAAAATTACCAGTTATTCTTCTACTCTTATCAATTCGTTATTGTTAATGATATTTCCAGAAGTTATGTTCGTAACCAGCATATTCATAGCGTTTTTTAGTAATATTTTTCTGTTCTTCCGTTTCTTTTTATTCGATTTTGTAAGATTTTGGGGACATTTACCGAAATATATCACCGGTTTTATTGCCATTCCCTTTGCTGTATCAATAAAGTTAAATAACTTGTAGATTAAAGTTTAAATATTTATGAACGCCACCACATCCCATTGGTCGTAACATTTCTGCCGGAATAATCTGAAAACTAACCAGACGAAAATTGAGAATAAAGAGAAAAAGTAATTTACGAACCAACTGTTGAATACGGCGTAAGTATGTGCCCCAAAAATTATTAGGGTTGAACATATTAAAAAAGTTTTTTTGTCGTTTACATAATTTGGTGGCGAAAATAACTTTCAGCGCGATACAGATCAGTGAATAAGGTTTAAAATAAGTAAACATGGTGTAGGAAGAGAACGAACATAGCCCAACTTTGTTTCGGGATCGGTTCGCAATAGACTATATTTATCAATCTTATCTTAAAGAAGGATCTTCTCTAAACATTACCATAATCTAAATCGGTAATAAGAATAAAAGAAACGGTTAATAAGGACAAATACACCAAAGTTAACTTATTTTGCGTGCAAAGAAATCAGCCCAATTTAAACTTTTGAATTAAACTATATTTTTTTAATAATTATATTTTTAATAATGGGTATAATTTCCTCTTGCATTACCAACTTTGTTCGTACGAGTAGACAGAGATCTAATCAAGTTCACTATTTTTTATTGTGAGATGTTAAGCTACTCTTCTTCTACTGCGACAATAAGCTCTGAGATCGAGTTTGGGGTATGAAGTCTAGCTACAATTCTTTGGTTTCGTTCATCCCATAAATATTCTATGGGATTAAGGTCTGAATGCACGCTGGCCATTCCACGATCCAAAAACTAACTTCGGTAATGTAATCTTGCACAATGCTTGAGGTATGAAGTCTTGTATTGTTACCAGATCTTTGTACTAAGGCAAATACTGGAAAAAATCAATGAATTCAATATCGACACATACCATCTTTACGTAGATTTTAAATCGGCCTATGATAGTGTCCTAAGAAATAAATTGTATGAAGCCATGGATGAATTTCACATCCGCGATAAACTGATAAGATTGGTAAAGGCTGCAATGCGTTGTTTGCAAATTCGAAATACAGGGCGAACAATCACAGGCATTTGAAACGCATGTTGGGCTGCTACAGGGAGATGCGCTGGCGTGTCTCCTTTTTAACATAGCTCTGGAAAAGGCGGTTAGGGATGCCCACATAGACAACAGCGGAAACATTTTTAATAAATCATCCCAAATTTTGGCATATGCAGATGATGTTGACCTAGTTGCCCGTACAACAGGCAAGCTAGAAGAAATGTATACCACCTAAAACTAAGATAATGGCATCAACACCCAACAATAGATCCAGAAACATCGGCTACCAATTCACGATTGATAACTCTACCTTTGAAGTGGTGGACAAATTCACATACTGAGGCTCCCTGATCACCAAGGACAACGTCATGACGGAAGAAATCAAGTGAAGAATAATCCTAGCAAACAAATGCTATTTTGGACTGAGTAGACATATGAGAAGCAGAAACTTAAGCCAAAAAACAAAAATAACCATATACAAAACCTTTATACAACCAGTGTTGACATATGGATCGGAGACGTGGACCATTTCCAAGGCAGATGAAAACCTCCTGCTTAAATTTAAATGAAGGATCTTGAGAAGAATATTATAGGCCAAAACTCAGATGGAGGGATAGTGTAGATGAGAATGGTAGAAAAATAGCCGCAGCAAACTGGCAACAGTTGGCAATGGATATAACTGACTGGCGTAATAGACTTGGGAAGGTCGAGGCTCTTTTATAGGGTTGTAGCACCAATGATGATGATGATGATGCCGAAAAGCGAACAACTATTACTTTGTAGACCAGAATAATAGTCCAATGTTTTTGCTATTAAAAGTTGCTGTTACTAGTTTGTAAGTAATTTATATTTAAAAATCCCGAGACCAGTATAACATTAAAATTAATTGCAAAATTTAATAATATTACTTTTATTTACATTTTTTATTAATTTATTTCTGGAACTCCTTTCCTATTGAGATCCCAACACAAAATGTCTCGATAACTCTTATCATAATATGTTTTTTCAAGATCTGTGAGGTATTCCGGTTTGTCAATCAGCTCTCTTATAAAATGAAAATTGTTGTCTTTTGCTTATAATAATTCTTTCTTGTATTGAAAATCGTTTTTATATAACCTCTGCTAATATATTAGCTGTTGAAATTGATTTTTATTTAAGTAGCAATGAAAAAAGTTATGTAAAAGTATTGCTAAGCTGGTATTAGTCAAACAATATTTTCCAGGTACACGCTTCACATTTCCTTTAAATATAATTGTCATAAAATCGATTCTTGATACTTCCAAGAATAATTTGTGCATTTTATGCAACCATAAAATTGCAAATTCACCGTTAGCCGAGCGCAGCCTAGGGCTAAATCATATAAAGTGTACAGAACGTAAATCAAATGATTAAAGATCGATACTTAAGGTCCCTGGTGATAAAACGAAATAAGGCGGTATAAATAAGTATTGAAGACGTGGATTCTTCAGGGGAAAAATACAATTTATATCATACGAAGTTTAATATTATCTTCCGCGAGGTTATAAAGTGGATAGGTGGTTTTTAAACAGTGCGTTTGGATGAAATTATGGAAGTTTGATAAAATAGTCTTATAATATTAGATATAGAAGTATACAAGTATACAAGGAGTACTTACATAATTAGTCATAGCTTTTGAATGTAAATTAATTTACATTTTAATGGTAAATTTATATTTTTTACTCAGTGTTGCTTAATCGGGAGGATTCTAACAAATACTACCTGTTATGAATTAGATCAATTACTTAATTTCTTGATTGTTTTGAGAATTTTATTTAGCACATGACTTTTAGAAGAATACAATAAAATTTAAAATTTACTCTATATAAAAACTGTATAAAAACTAAAAACTATAAAATCTAATATATAGGCAAACTCGCCACAGCTGCATGACAAAGACGCCACAGTAGCTTACTTAACCTGTACAATATATACGTACAACGACCATGTTGAGTTCTGATGTGGTTAAGCGCGCAGCAGGTCTTATGTGGTGGGCCAAATCCAGGAAGTCTCTCTATGATGCAAAGTATAATGGTATTTATAAAAGTTCAGCTTCCGACCATTCATCGATACATTTAGTTTTCATTTTAAAACCCTCAGCTTCTACCGTTACTACGAATTTCTGGAGCGCAGTCGACTTTTGATTGCATCATATATATAGTTATGTATCGACAGCGCCATGTTGTTAAGGATTTAAGGTAATTTATATTTTTTGGTCAGAAGATCGTGGTGGTGGAATCACACTCAGCACTGGTAGCTATAGTGGTCGGTGTGGATTTGATCACTACAGCGATCATTCTGATGGTGTTATGTAGATGAACATCAGTCTGTTGAAAATGAATACTGTTGGTCCATATTGGTGCGTAATATTTAGCTACAGAGTAAACAAGAGCTATGCCTGAAAACCTGAGTGTAGATATCAATGCTTTCCATGTTGTGCTGCAGGGCCTCTGAGATTTTTGGTGTTTAGCTTTTCGGCAACTGTACTTAAATGTCCTATAAAGCTTAACGTTCTGTAAAAAGTTGCGCCTAGATATTTTGGATATTTTTTGTGGCTGAGTTATATATTTAGATTCACGTATTCGTATTCATAATCATCAAAGTGAACGTTAAATGTTCTTGAAGCCAAGCTGCTGTTTATGTAGAAGCAGGTTACTTCCGTTTTAGAGGCGTTGGGTCAAAGTGTTTATTTTTAAAAGTAATTTCCCATAACTTCTAGGTCTTTCGTCAGAATCTCTTCAGCTTCTTCTAGCGATTTTGTTTGTGTTATTAGAGCACAATCATCCAGTTTTGGGAAACTTATTTTTAATAAAGGCCTGCTAAAATAAATTTGGACAATTAAAGCCATGTAACTCATGAAGGATACATCAATAATTGTGACATGGAACATCCGATCTGTACACAGACCAGTAGACTGGATATACAGTTCTGCATGAAATTAGATGGACCAGACCTGTCACTATAAAAAAGGGGCCACATAATATTCTATTGTTGTGATGCTAAAATCCATGCGCTAGGCACAGGCTTCAAAGTAAGAATAAAATAAAATGCCTTACATAAGACTTTTGTGCTTTACACCAGAATGTGTATCCTGAGATTAAAAGCACCTTTTATGAATTAAAACCTTCTAAATATACACGCTTATTGCAACAACTAGCCATGCACGCGCGGACTATACTTTGCTACACCGGTTGTCGGTGACATCAAAGTCATAGCCCGCTAGGCTCAAGTGCAAAGGGATTCGTCGAGACTTGTCTTTTAAATTGAATGGCTATTAACTGAGCGCCAGTTAATACCCATAGATTTGCCATGCCATGCCAGGTAGATTTGCCATGCGGCCTACGCCTAAAGTACACTACAACTTCAAACCTACCAAATTGTTGCAGTACTAATCAATGGTATATGAAACAAGGGAAATGAAACGATACCACACTTATAAATTACATATTAATAATAAGTAAAGGAAAAATAAAAATAAGGATTATAGACAGAGCAAATAATACTCTACCGCACATACACCGACTAGCTAATTTCGAAGTGGTAGATAGATTTGTATACTTGGGCTTTCTAATTACCAATACCAACAATGGCGATTGCTTCTCAGAAATCAAGCGTAACTAACTGTAACAGCTAAATTAATTAAAATATGAAAATACCAAACAATAACAAGGAATGCTAAGCCCAGTTTGGTCAATGCCCTTATTTTTCACATTGCTACATACGCAGCTGAAACATGGAGTCCCAAAAAAATTGATAGTAGTAATAAGATCAAAATCTTAGAAATGTGGGTCTATAGGAAAATTTGACATTTGTCCTGAACAAAACATAAAACCAACCTGTCAATTCTGAAAGTGCTTCATATAAAAGGCAGGCTATAAAAAATTAAACCGAGCATACTTAATTTATTTCGACCACATAACGAGAAGAACGGGGACGATGGAACTGTTGGTAGTAGAAGGAAATGTAGAAGGCCAAAGACCAAGGGAATGATCTCCAACACGATGGATAGACCAAATGAAGACTCTGGTGGGAAAATCCCTACATACATGAAGCCATCTATATGGCACAGAATCGCTGCCAATGGAGACAGCGACCTAATAACATTGAGAGTGTGACCACGCCCTAACAAGGGCTCAAGGAATAAGGAGGAGGAAAGGAAAAATAAATTTAGCCCGTAAACAAATATGAAATAGTTAATAATAAAATACACTAAATAAATGTATTACTACTTAACAACCACTAGGACAGCCTACACAGTAACTAGATGCGCAGAAGCAAGTAGGGCTTCTAGACCTCAAAATTAATCGGGAGTTATAAGCATCGTGTGAGCTCAAGCGTCAACGCTGTAGAACATAAAATAATAAAACAAACCAAAACCGCACTATACAGCGTTCCACGTTAAGAAAATAACATTGCGGATATAGGGCCATGTATTTCTTATGGACGATAGAAGCGCAGCGATGCCACGATGAACACAAGCACGATTCAGGGTTGTATAATTTGTATTTTCGTTTTCACAGACATGAATTAAATAATTGTATTTTAACGTAATTGACCAAAAGTGTCCATTCGAAACAAGAGATGAAAAGTAGGGAAAATGATTTTAATTAAATAAATAGTATTTACAAAAGATAATTTTATTTTATCATATTTTAATTATAGTAACGACAGTTTATTTGATTTTCGGTAAGAATATCATATACCATGAATCATAGAAATCAGTAGAACATATTGCTTACTTAAATCATGCACTTTGCCGGCTATTAAAGATTTAAAAGCAAATAAATGGACCGCTTAAAATGCGTATATCTAATTACAATTGCAACTTAAAATAATACGGTGTGCGTATGTCAGCGATTTTATGTCGTTCTCTGAGACTACATAATAATAATAAGGCTTTGTGGTTCTTCAGTTGTTATTCTGACTTTACAGTTAAATGTTAATTGAAAATGGAAATTCGAAAAATATATCGACAATCTAGTAAACCGCATGCCTGAGAGTTTTGGCAACACTGATCTCCGTAAGCCTAATGTTATTTTCTTAACGTGAAACGCTCTATAGATACTACTTACAAATACAACAAAAAATAGTTCATTAGTGTCCAGGTCTCAACCTCATACAAAGGGGTGTACAAAATATAATATCCAAGCATTCTTATTCAGAGCGTTATATTGATATTGCGATTACAGACAAGTTTTCTCTCATTCTGTTAAAAGTTGACCGAGCAATTTCAATGCGGCATCTTATTTCTTTTGTTTGATCAGTTTCTCTGTGATCAATTTTAGTATGTGTTCAATTTCTGTATTATCTAATACTAACTTAACTTTGATGTTTTGTGCATTTGTAAATATTATTAACTTGGTTTTCTCCAAATTTATTTTTAGTCCATAATCGTTGCATAATTTAAGGGAGGTACAGATGCCAATATCTGCTCTTATACTTTCCACAGAGTATTTCACCAATAAGTAGGGCTACCCCTAACAATTATTTGGTTTAAAGCCTGATATTATATTTTTTCAGGGTGGATTCATTCTAGTCTACATGTGGAATGGTGTCGTGAAAATATGTCTCGTATAATGCGTCATGAACTTGACAACTACAGAAAATATGACCACAGCAACACTCCAAGTTCCATAAACAAAAGTTCAGGCCGATAAGCTAACTCACAATCCATCTCAATGTATTTCTTCATTTATTTCTCTTGAATTTTTGTGGCATAATTTCTCGTATATTCGGCGTAGAATTTTTCTAAATACTTTTTTCTCATATAATAAATATCTGTTTTTATTCATGTCAGAGAACACCCATATCTTAAATTCATACCTGAGAACTGAAAGGATTAGAGTTCTCTATATAATAAATATGACTTTTGTTTCTGATATGTTTAATTAGTCAATATTAGCTTATTCTACAGTTTATCTTTTCCCTCATTATTTTTGTGAAGTTGACTACGGTTTACAGGTGGGACAATTGTTGCACGATTTCGACTTTATGGTCACCAAAATTAAGGTTTCGTTCATGGTACTTATGAATTTAAATTAGTTCAAATTGGTGAGGAAGAAAAAGTGACCTTAAATTAAGTTAACTGTAATTCAACCATTATTGGCGCCCAACGTGGGGCACTTTGCTATTCGTTTTCTTTCTGAGAAGATTATATAGATTATTTCTTAATTTTTGATCTGCTAAGCAACAAAGCGAATAATAAAAACAAATATTTAACCAACTTATTTGTGTCTAATCAATATGTTTAACAGACACAAGAAATTAAATAAAAATGAAGAAAAATTCAAACTCGTGACTTTGCTGTTATACACACTTTACAATATATTGTATTTGCACATTTTCTTTGTGTTTTAAAAACGAGTGTGTTCTCAAGAATTCAACTTTTTTTCCCTTGTAACTGAGTAATGTAAAATTTCGATCATATTTAATAAAAATTTGAAACTTTGGAAACATAATTTTTAAAAAGAATTATAAAAGATATTTATTAATAAGGAAGTCATAAAATTTAGTCATATGTTGTAATTAATTCAAATATATTTTTCCCAAAATATTAAGTAAAATTAATAATTCTCTTGATTAAATAACGAACATACTTTCACTAGCCTGCCCGATGATGCAACAACCGGTATATTTTTTATATATACCAATTTTTATCGCATTTTAGTAATTTCTGATGGTAAAATTCAATTATGACATCCAAATGTTTACAAAAAGTACAATGAAACTGCATTCAAATTTCCCCAAATAGGTGAAACACGTCAAACTGCAATTTTGTTTTATACCCAGGAACCCAAATGCCGATCTTACCTCATAAATGTGGTCATATCGCTTGGAAAACACGTTGATTGTTCCCATAAAACAATTTTATTGCTTATTTTGACAGGGCAACATGTTTCGTATCTTTATACCACCTCCATAAACAGCAATATATGACTTATCAATATAGATAACATTTGTATATCGTAGCCGAACGGTAAATATTGTCGAAGTTGAGGAGTTATAAATGACATGACCAATCAAAGTGTTTTACAACTCAGTTAATACACGAGTAGATAAATATTGTTATTTATTCACCCCTGGCACAAATAAACATTAACAAATACTTTGATTATCTCAAATAAAAGTGTTTTGTTGATGTCTTAAGAATAGAAGCAAATAAATTATGTACTAGAGGTCTGAAAAGTGTTTAACACGTTTAATATCTTAAACAAACTCATGACGCGTGTTTTAATGGTAAATTTTATTTTTCAAGCATAAACGTGTAGAAAACAGATTTAGAAGTTATAAATTATTTCTCTCCAGTTGGCCATTAAAAATTAAACCCAAGTTTGTTAATTTAATAAGGTTCATGGACTCTCACAAATCTGTTTATCGTTCTGATTCTGTTTGTTGGAAATTTTATAAAGATATAAAAAGTTTTTTATGATAAATAGTAAAAACTATATATAAGATTTATTTTTGTATTCAAATGATCATTTAGGTTACTGCAAATTTTTTTTTAAACCTATCAGTTAGTTCACTTTAAACATAAACAAATCCCTGTAGTAAAGTTCTCGTCAAAATTTATAACTTTTTATTACATTTCTCATTATCTGCTCAGTAAACCTGGGAAATGATGATTTAACACGACTGAGGCTGTACCTACTATTCAACAATAGTTTAAGCTACCATGTAGGTAAAATAATAAAAATTATTCAAATTCTTTCATTTTTATTTTGTATATTTTTATTCATTAACAAATAAAGTAAAATATTTGTCTTCTTCTTCTTCTTCTTCGTATAAGGATTACTCCTGTTTGTCTGCCTCTTATTCTGTTTCAGTCGTTGATGACTATACATTATCTTTCCACCTTTTGGCGGCCTTCCAACGGGTCTTTTGCTATACTTAATACTTTCATTTTGATATTGTTGATTTGTTGTTTCGTCTTTCTTGTATCGGTCCTTGTCTCCGCTGCATATGTTAGGATTGGTTTTACTGTTGTCTTGTATACTTTCATTTTGCTTTCCGTAGTCAGATATTTGTTTCTCCATATGGTTTCTCGGAGGTAACCACTCACTCTTGCCGGTTTTGATGCTTGCCTTGTGGTCTCTGTTCTTATATCCCTGTCACTAGTGATCTCTACTCCTAGGTAATTGAATTTCCTTACTTGTTCTACAATTTTGCCGTCTATTTCTAGTTTGCATCTACGCGGCTCTTTACTGATCACTATACATTTAGTTTGTTCTACTCATATTCTCATATTAAGTTTGTTAGAAATGAAGAAGTTTTAAGGCGTATAAATAGAGAACGTGAACTCACAGAAATTGTCAAGAAGCGTAAAACGTCTTATCTTGGACACATATTTAGACACGACAGGTATAACTTCCTTCAGCTTATTATAGAAGGGAAAATATAAGGCAGACGCGGCCCGGGTAGACGACAAATGACCTGGCTGCGCAACATCAACGATTGGACAGGATTAGACTTTCAAAGTTTAATAAGGAAAGCCCAAAATAGGGAAGACTTTGCAGAGGTCATCGCCAACCTTCGCTAAGAAGACGGCACCTAAAGAAGAAGTTTGTTTGCTGTTATATTGAAACTGCCTTTGTAGGTCATCTTCGTTATCAGCAATTAGTACTGCATCATCGGCATAGCACAGTATCGTGATTTTATGAGCTCCCATGGTATTCGTGTCGTTTTCTTACTTCGTGAATTATTTGATTCATCACCATATTGAATAACAATGGGCTGAGCGAGTCTCTTTGGCGGATTCCTCCTTTTAGTTCTATGCATTCTGTTTCCCCTGTTGGCATTGTAACTCTGGTCTTGTGGTTCTTGTTAATCTCATTAATTGTCATTATTATCTGATGGTCCATTTGTTCAGCTTGTAATAAATTTAAGATGTCATTTCGCTTCACCCTGTCAAAAGCACATGTATGCTGGTTTTCCATATTCAATAGACTTCTCTATTATTTGTCTGATAATAAAAATTGCGTCTATTATGCTACGGTTTTTCCGGAAGCCTCGTTGTTTATCTGCCATGTTCGCTTTTTCCTCGATTTTATCTTTTATGACTGCCGCTAACAATTTTAATGTAATATTCATCAGACTAATGCCTCTATAATTTTCAGGATTTCTTGAGTCTTTCTTTTTAAGTATCGGTAGCAGGAGACTTTCCTTTCATTCCGCTGATACTACTACGAAATATTTGTGTGTAAGGTAAAACCATTCACCATTATCATTGTTACTACAGCCCTACAGTAGAGCCTTGATCTTCCAAAGTCTATTTCGCCAGTCAGCCCTATTCCTTGCCAACTGTTGGCAATGTTGGCAATCTTCATTTACAGCATCTCTCCATCTGAGCCTTAGCCTAGCTCTTCGTCTACTTCCTACCGGATGTGACATAAGGATTCGTCTCGGTGGGTTCTTCTGTTATGATCTTGTTAGATGTCTAGCTCGTCTTAGTCTTCCTATTTTTATGAGAGATATTACGTCTTTAGAACCAGATATCTGTTTCTATTTATGGTATATTTCATAGTTATACCTTCGACCACCGACTATTACTCTTCGTTTAAATATGAGATTCTTCGTTTAAATATGAGCAAGAGGTTTTCATCTGTCTTGAAGACGGTCCATGTTTCCGATCCATATGTCAGCACTGGCAGTATAAGGGTTTTGTATATTGATATTTTTTATATAACGCTACGTAACAAAATGACCAGTGACGATTATAGCACGGAAGGTAATACAAGGAAAAGAGGAGATTCAGAAGACCAGGAATGCAGCAAAGGTAAAAAAATACATAGATCGCTCGAAAACGATAAAAAAATACTGGAGAGTTTTAAAATGGTAAAAATAGAAAAAAGAGAACTACGAGGAGAGCAAAGAGAGTATAAAACTGAAATGAAGTTAACTAAGATAAGAAACAAGCTGAAACAAAAAAATAGAGAAACCGAACAAAAATTAGAAAAATTGGAAAATAAAGTGGATATAATAAGAAATTACAAAAGACGAAATAATATAATACTTCAAGGAGTAAAAATAGATACAGAAGACTAAAATGTAATAAAAGCAAAAGATTTCTTAACCAATGCCCTAAAATAAATAAACCACGGGAAATAATGAGAAATTGGCAAACTTACGTTACAAAACTGTTACACAAAAGTAAAGAAGAAAGTAAAACAATCCATGAAATTGAAGATAATCACATAGTAGTAGAAATACCTACAAAGGAAGAAATAAAAAATGAAATAAAGGTACTAAAAACCATAAAAGCTCAGAAATGACATATATATCTGTGGCAATTATAAAAGCAGGAGGGAAAAGGCTACATAAAGAGATGCACATGATAAAAAGCATATGGAAAACAAAAGAAATGCCAAGAGGGTGGCCATAGCAAGAGAATGGTCAATACACAACCATCACACACCATCTAAAATTACAGAATCGAGGATATCCCCCAGAAATCTGTCAGCAAAGACCATTTTATCGATTTATCAAAGACAACAATTTAATCCCATATTTAGACTCAACAAAAATCTTCCCAACGCAAACGGCAGCCTCCATACGAACTACCAACCTTCTAGACCTAAAAGATCTTACGGTAAACTTCGCCAAATCACAGGAGATAGCAAAATCTCCATAAATTCAGGACTCAAATCTAAAGGCCCAACTAATCCTAACCTTTAAAAAACTATCTCAAAAACACATCGAGCATAACCTATTCGAAAACAAATTCCCATTTACCAAAATAGTTCGTATAATTGCCCGCTCTACCAATTAACCCACTTTTTTCGTTAGAGTTAGAGATGGAAATATTTAATGTCTTCCCTGAAAAGAGGAGTGACACAATCAGCTATTTAAACCAAATGTCCAACCCACTGTATGGGTATGCCATATCAACCTCCTTCTATAACAATTCCATAAACCAAACCTTCACTCAACTCCGCACATAAACACACAAACGCAACACACACATTTATTCATACATATACATACTATTTATTCACACATACACTTTACCTCCACACAAATTCACAAACCAGCAAACACCAAAACAAGAAACAAACCAATAACACACAACCAATAACTACACAAACTTACACACACCAAACACAAAACAGATTGGTTTTCTGTGGTATTTTAATCTCATTGCACAACGATACCTGATCCTAGGAGAGGACACAACCATAGCTATCCTCCACACGTTTAAACCAAACAAAACAAAAGGCCAATGATCTGAAAAGTACCTTTTTCCTTGACTAAAAAGTTGAAAATCCTTCTGACACTTCTGGTTTGTAGCCACCCAAAAAAACCACCCTTGAAGAGGCGCAAAAGCCTAAACAAGGTTAAAACATGCTAACATGCTAGAAAAAGAACAATAGATCAACGACAGACCAAATATTTGCCCTAGAAGAAATGCAAACTACGTGCTACAAATATAAAACAACAGCATATCTTCTGTTTGTCGACTTTAAGCAAACTTACGATAGAGTAAAGAGACAACAGATGTATGAACAAATGAAAAAGTTGAGCCCAGCAAATAAAATTGTTAGGATGGTAAAAATGACTATGGATAACACAACAAACGACATAGCATAGAAAGGTCATAAATCAAACAATTTTGAAACAAAGGAAGGATTACGACAAGAATCAGATAAAGCAAACTAAATATGCAGGAAACAATCTTTAAAAATAGCTATCAATTATAGCAGCATTCGCAGAAGATACAACACTATTAACGGCAAGTAGTAAATAACTAAAAAGATTGATGAACAATATAATAAAAGAGGTAAAACAATTTGGGATTATAATAAATAAGGAAAAAACAAAATACATGATAATGGGAGAAACAGATAACGAAAAAGAAGCCAAATGATGAAAAGGTTTCTAGTAGGAGCACACATGCTTGAATGTTAGGGACTAGGGTCTTATACTCACAATTCGCGTTAAGTTATTGCAGATATTTATTAAAAGAAAGATTTGGCCATCGGTTATTTGTATGTGTATTTTGTGCGTCAAAGTGTCAACACAAATCATCAACAAATCGACAATTCAGAATTTAGTTCATGATTTAAGCGTTCAGTTAATCGATGGCCAAACTGTAATAACCCGTATCTGAAATAAGTGAATTTTACAGGAGAGACAAAAAATGATTTATTTTCTAATGTGACATGCAAAAAAATAATCTTAAAAAAACATTACTAATTTGTGAAAATCCAAGAAAACAACTAATTATCAATCCTAGACACAAAATTCTCCGGTTCTTCGACTGTTTAATTACTTAAATGAGCTAATTGGAATGATTATTTGGGAGGATTTTTAGTTAGTAAATCTTTAAAAGTAGTTTTTATTGCGTTAAATATTGAATGAATTTTATTTAAATAATACTAGACTCTAATGCTTTTATAAACTTTAAATAGGACTATTATTTCTATAACAAAAAATGCCAACTTTAAAATGTTTAGACAAGTATACACAGGTACTTCTTTAACTATCTGTATTAACTGAGTTGCTTACTATGTACTGTATTTAAGTGTATTTATATCTAAATATTTTTTTACTTTATGCTAAAAAGTTTTTTAGATAACTCATCGCCATATCTTCAACTGGACTGACGTCTTTTGTATTTAAATGTACAGCTTTCTTTCTTTATGATTTCGTTTTCGAACAGTAATAGCTTTAAGATTGTGTCGGATTGTTGGTGAAAATTTGGACGAGTAGACAGGCTCCAAAAATAAGATTTTGGTATTTCGCTCTTGCGTGTAATAATACAGAAATCCTTGTTTTTAGATGGCGTAGTTACGTCCGTATATAGTTATTTTGATACCTATTGTCTAGGATGGGAGAGATTTTTTTTTTGATTCAGAGCAGTGGCTATAGCGCTCTGAAGAGACCTAAAGTGGTCGAAATACGTATAAGCGGCTTGTCGCTGCCCTGTACCGAAACACAAATCTAATACAGTCATTATGTTAACTCCTTGTGTGTTTCATAGAATAATAATTATAAATAGTATTAATATATAAAAAAACTACTATTATCAGCAATTAATAAGACGTCTTAAGACATAATTAATTAAAAGAAAGAAAGAAAAACTGCCAATATTTTTTAAATTTGTCTCGTGAAGTAACAAACTATATGTCTATATTATAACTATATTTATGAAGCATATAAAAAAACACTATTTTTTATTTTATTTCCAGTATATACAAGTATATTTATCACATTGATACGTTTTTCGAAAACACCATATCACAAGAAGTAATTCAAACTAAACTAAGAAATAAAATAATAAGAGTATTAAAAGGTAAAAGTAGTTTTCTTTATAAAAAAACTAACCCAATGTTTAGTTATACATTTTTATAATTTCTACATGTCTGTCCTATGTACACTTTTAAAATTGTACCATACATATAACTGAAGGTGGATGTCTGTCTAATTATTATATGTTTACACAACGAGTTTTTTCTTTTTGGACTCTTTTCCTACCTGAATTTTTGTTCGCCGTACTTTATTTACGTTTACACCTTATTCATAGCTGTTATACAACTGTTACACGCTCCTTGTTTAAGATCTTTTAGTTTGTTAATACCGATTCAGAGTAATAATATGTCTTGGGACTATCCCTTTATGTCATCGGAGTTCTTCCTTGTTTGCGTTTTCCAATTGGTTTTTCTTCTAGCGCCATTTTCAGTAGTATGTATCGTGTACCTCACATTGCGCTTTAATATCTTCCTTCCTTGCTGGGCTTAAATTATTGTCTTTTTGACAAAAACAACCTTATAGTACTACACCATCGTGCTCTTGTTATATTATATTGTTCCTCCTCCTCAGTCCTAATCCCCGTTGGGATGTGGTGACACCATCAGGCCTATACAGTTTTTGCACGATTTCTCTCCATCCTTCTCTGTCTTGGGCTAGTTGTTCGGCTTCATGTAACCCTTGGTTAATCAGTATTTTTGTTTGATCTACCCAACGGCTTGGAGATCTTCCCCTAGGTCTCTTTCCTTCAACTCTACCCTCACTATCAGTTTTTCCATCGTGCCTGTTCTTCTAGCAATGTGTCCAAAATACTGCAAATATCTCTGTTGTATTTGTTTAAGCAATCTATCCTTTACTTTAAGTTGTTCTAATATCGATACGTTAGTGCGTTAGGATATTCTCAACATGCGGCGGTATACCCACATTTCAAAAGCGTCCAGTTTATTTTTATCCGATTTCTTTAAGGTCCACGTTTCGGATGCGTATGTCGCTATGGGAAAAATGAGCGCTCTTATCAGCCTTAGTTTTGTGTGTATTGTTATGCTAGAATTTTTCCAAATTGCTACCAGTTTCATCATAGCTGTTCTAGCAATAGTCAACCCTCCGTCATTTGTTATTAGGGACCCCAGGTATATGAAACTATTTACTACTTCAAAGCCCCCAATTTCTTTAATGTGTTGAAGATTATTCCGAGCTCTGTCTACTATCATGATCTTTGTCTTATCATTATATTGTTACTCTTCTTTAAAATACTTTATTGAAACACCAACAATATTACAATTCTGGTTCAAAAATTTTACGGAATGACAACCATAAACTTCAAAAACTGAAAAAAGTACTGTTCTCTAAATTGTCAACTTCTTCTGTTTATATGTATTTTTTAACGTTCCAGACATTACTAGACATTTTGCGATTTCTCGATAACGTCTCGAATATTCTAAAGAATTTTGTTAATTCTTCTTTTTCGCCAAGAAACTTTATATATATGCAATAAATCCAACGGAACTGTCGTAACACTGTTTCCTCCATTATAGTTATTTGTATCGAATAACTGTTCTATCAGGAACCGATTAAAACCAACAGGGTGGATCAGTTCTATAGTATGGAGCTACTGTCTCGATAATAACTACCTTGGATTTAGTTCTAACTAAAAACTGGATGCTGTAGATTAGATCGTTTATTTTCTATGGGATGGTGTACGGCCCTCCCAGTTTTGTTGAAACTTCGACAATGTCCTTTCTGACGTTTGGGATTGTATAACCATATGTGGTAACCTCTTTCGTAAGTTGTCCGGGTAGCATGCATGTCGAGCCTGGCTTTGGCTTTATCACTTTGAATTTTTTCGAGCAAATTCGTAGACTTTTTCCAATTTTTCTGTCAAATATTCGATGTACGTCAGGAATGAACGTTATTCTTTGCTGGGAGGCAATTTTCCGAAAATAAGATCATGAACAAGCTTCATTTTACGGTTATCCTCATTGATGGTAAATAACCGGTTGCTTCATGTTCGGAACTTCTATAGGCTAACAGAAATAGAGGAATTAAATTATTCCAATATTTGGGATTATCAGAGACCAACACTGAAAGCTATTGACAAACATTTCTATTATGTTTTTTGACCATTGTGTTTAATTGAGGATGGAGAGGCGTAACGTGGGTTTTCTTAATACTCCAGATTTTCATTAATTCTTGCCATAATCCTAAATCAAAGTTTTGCCCTTGATCAAAATATAACTGTAAAGGAACTTCATGTTGTGATGCGATGTGAGTTATGAATGTTGTGTCTTCTTCTGTAGTTGCTTCTTAATTAGGAAAAGGTGCAATTTCAGGCCATTTTAAAAAATAATCCATTGCGACCATTAAGTACTTGTTTCCTCTCTTTGTCATCGGAAATGGACCGAGAATATCCACTGCGAGTCGTTCAACAGGTTCCGCGGAAAGATATTGTGCCATTTTACCACGACTTATTGATTATTTACACCGATGATTATTTCTTACACCGATCTTCTACATCTCGGCAATAACTAATCTAATAAAATCTGTCTCAAACTCTAGCCAGTGTTGTCTTAATTCCAAAATGTCCTTCAGTAAAGTTGCTATAATGTTCTTGCAACACACTTTTATTGTGTCATTTTTGCAGTACTACTTCTTAAACTATAAGTACTTAATCGTAACTTTCCCATTTCCGATATATTAGACCATTGGAAAGATATTGAGATTCCCATGGAGCCTAGTACTCTTTTGTAGTGCGACTGTATTTGGTCAAATACTGTCAAATAGATCTTACTCCATTTTTAAGCCATTCTCATATGACTGTTAAGTAATTATCGTTCTTCTAATGCTTTTTAAGGTTTTCCAGTGAAGTCTAATCATTACCTTTTTCCTATTTAACTGTCGTTACCTGAAGACTTACTTCTTCAGTTACATTCACTTTTTTTTCAGCTGACACTGGCTTTGAACCTGCAGTTCATTCAAAGAATCTTATAATTCATGTAATTGTTCATTTAACACATTCAGCAAAATTGACACCTTTTCTCGTAACTTTTCTATTTATTTTTAACTAATCGCTAGTTGCTCCTTCAAATAAGTAACTTAAGACTCCAGAGTATCTTTTTCCTTCCAGTGGTCAGTTAAAGGAAATCACTTTCTTAGGGACCTATCTACTAGTATTTCTAGTAGGACTATGTGACGAGCTTCTGGATGTCCATTTTGGTAACCTTCCGACCTTATCCTTTGATTCTTCTTTCCTTGCTTGGGATCGACTTCTTCTTTTTCGTCAAGAGACTTTATGGAATATATCTCACGAAACTGCCGTAACAATATATTAAGCAGATTACATGGCATGCTCCTTAGATGATTTAATATCTCTATTTCGTTTGATTTTTTCCAAGTCTGTTACTCTGCCCATGTCACTTTTTCGCAGAGAAATTTAACTGCGTGAAAAGTAGAGTTTTATGAGATTCTTCTATATAGTTTTGCCCAACAACTTCTTTATATGTTCATTTCCGCTAAACATAACATATTTGTATTTGTCTTAGTACCCTTTCTTTTTATGCAATAAGTTATACTAGGTTCAATGCAAATTTCGTACTATAACAAACTACAGCTGATGTTTTATTAAAGGTTTTTTAATTTTTTTGTCAAGAGTGCAGCTACTGTTGTTCATTTCTAGATATCACCATAATTATCTGTCTTCACGAATTAGACCCTTTAACCTGTTCCGTTCTTCACTCTTTGGTCCTCTTCAATCTTTGGAACTTTTTAAAAATCTCATCTCGGCGGCCTAGATTATCTTCTCAAATTTATTAAATTTTATAATAAAGTTTTTAATTTCATCATGGCTTTACTTACCACTAAACAGCTCTACCTTAGTGGATGCGAACCATTCTCTTAGTTTCTTAAGCAATATATTCTTCACCTTTCTACGTTCCCATTCCTCTGCTTTTGCCTTGTATCATAACTTATAATATTGCATATTTTACGGTTTTCTCACATGTTCTAAGCACTCAGTTTTTATTCTTTTGTTAGTGAATATTATTTTTGGTTTATTTTATCTTTTTGCATCCTTATTTTAAAGTGTTTTTATATGTCTCAGTTTATTTTTTATTATTTGATTTTTCTTTTTACTATTAGCAATTTTTAATACATATATTTTTCTTTTATTTTTGTTGCTTGGTCTATTTTAGCATTTACTCTTAAATGCTCTTTAAAAAAATACTTATATTATATTTAAAAGTATTGTTTATTAGGTTTATCTATTTTTAGAGCTCTCAAAACTATGTTCTTTTTTTTATTTTCTTTTTACAGCCTACTCTCTAATTTTGATATGTATTTCTGTAATACCGCGTCCTTGCAGTTATTTATTTATTTTTTAACTCTCTCATCTCATTTTTTAAATCTATATTATCTAGACGAGTCGGTTTAAACTCTTTAAGTACTTGTTGTAATAGTTCTTTTGATGTTAGTTCATCGCCCACTCCTCATATTCTCAACCGGATATACTAATGGTGATCTAATCGCTGTTTTACTTTACTTGAATGGATAAATTAAACGAATGGATCCTTGTTGTTTCCTTTTTCGTTCATCAGACGTATAATCGTTACTATCTCACCTTTTGTTATCACTATCTTATCATTGTAATTGTACCTTGGGTTTGCACTATTTTTATCACGGATTTTGCTATTATTACAGTGATATCGATTTTTAAACTTTACTACAATCAAGCTATAATTAGCTCCACTCATTTTACGTTATAACTCTTGATTTGTATGTATATTATAGCCGAAAAATAATACAATATTCTCTTGTTAGGTACTTACGAAGTTGTCACCACTATTAAAGTCTATATCTATATAAAAACATTTTTTGTACATATCCAAGTGTGTATATAGGGTAAACAGGTAGAATCTTACAAATACGTATAATTCAACACAGGTCCAGTTTTTTCAACGAAAAAATAAACTACTCGTAATGTCAATTATTTATCTACAGGAAATCATAAAATTAGTGATTGTTTTATATACATATTGTAGATACTGTGATTTTTATCAAATAACAAATTTTAAAGATATATGATCTCCATATGATAAAAACAGATCCAATATATTTATCGGAACTTCTGGCAATTCGCCATTTTCAGTGAAACACAGAAATCGCAAACATAAGGAATTTTTATTAAAACCGCTAGTAAATATCTGAATTATTACAATAGTTTAAACAGAGTTTCCCAATTTATTCGTCCAAATTCCAGCTAACTCTCGAAACATCTTTGAAAGTTATTCCTGGTGCCAGAATAACTCAGTTTCCTAATACATTATTTAAACTACCTTTGATACTGATGGTGATGGGCAGACGCGACAACCAACTACAAGCGCCTTTTCGATCCCCTCATTGTCATGTCCATCATAATTAGTGTTTTTGGGAGGCTATTCGACGTTTTCATTGAAACATCACAATCATTTATTATGCCAGGCAAGTCGGAAAATCGGGTGCGCTCGCTAATTCTCTCCGACTGGCACAACAAAATTAGGCTTTGATTGAAAGAGAATTGTGTCGTGAATTAGATACTTTAATATTAAAAAAAAGGTTGGGAATGATTACTAAGAAGGTTGCTTATATTTATTTTTAAATTTGGTCCTAATTCCTCGTGTTCTCGTATTAAATGTTTTTTGGAAGTCTATTGATTAATTGTACACTTACACAAAATGACACAAAATAAACTTTTATATAAGTTCTTTTTAAACAAGTTAAATTGATTTAATTGGGACTCTGAAACATATTTTAGCTAGAAGTCGTACGTTAAATATCTTATATTAACTGTTATTGTGCATCAGCGGCATAAATTTATGCATTTCCTCTTTGGCAGTTTGATTTTCGTTCACATTACGATTTCATCTTCATTAAGATCCATTATACAGTGCCAAATCAAAAACAGACTCGATGAGAGAAAAGCAGCAGGATTCGTAAGACAACTTCTCACTTAACAGAGTGGCGCTATCTACAATGTTTAAAAATATCTCTATCTTCTATAACGAAATTTCTGTATTTTTTTATAGAGGGCCCACATCTTTTTCATTTGAGAAAAAGCAAAGGGAAAGGAAAAACTTAAGAAAGAAAAAGGAAGGATTCTTAAGCAAACTTCTATCTTAACAATCTGGTACCCATACGTAGCGCCATCTGACATTCAAATTATATGTTTGTGTCTAGTTCTGTCAAATTTACCAACATCTATAAATGTAGTATGTACTGATGATTCTCATACACGTGTAGTATGTTCTGCAGCTGAAACGTAGAGTACAAGCGCCGATGTTCAAAGTGTGGAAGGATGTCGTCCCAATTTTTTGTTAACAAGTTTACGAAAAATATTGTTTTTAGTTGTTAGTTTGTCTTTTAATTCCAAAAAATGTTCTTTGAATAATTCAGGGTGACCCCAAGGCAATTAAGAGAACCGTAGTTTTAATAGGGCTTCTCCATATCTTTTAATGGTCAATTTCTTAGATATTTCTCTATTACGAAGGTAGACGGAGCACAATAGCTGCGTCTTTTGCATAGATGAAAGTCCTAGTATCTACTACCTGGTACGTTTTGATGGTGTAGATATTGCATACTAACGTGAACGAGACCAATCTTACATCTACCATTCTTTGCCATTTTGGTTTTTGAACGAGGTAAGATCTGCAAATACTGCAGCAACTTTTCAGAATTGTCTTTATTTTGTTCTTTAATGAATTTTTGTCTATATTTGAAAAAATTCTCTTAGAAATGCGTTGTAGCAGTTTAAACAGGAGGCATAACAAAAATGCCGCCCAATAATTTGTGGAATCTTTGAGATCTTTACCAGCTTTAAACAAATCAACAACTTTGGCTTGTTTAAATGCTTTGGATATATGCAAAGTTTACATACTATTAACTGTTTATCATCTAGAGAGGTATTCAAGCAGTTTAAGCAGGAGGCAGAGCAAAAATATAGCCAGATAACTTATGGAGATTTTGTTTGAGGTGTTTGCCAGGTGTAAACAAATCAACAACTTTGACTTGTCTCTAGGCTTTAAGTGTGTGTAGGCATAGTTTACATACAGCTGCTTATCATCTAGAGAAGTTATCTCAACTGGCTGATTCCATCCCCTCTTTTTCTCTGTTTTTTTATTAAGTGCTTTACCATTTCTAAGGAATTGGTAGGTCGCTTGGTTTGCTGTGATATTTGGAAGCAGTCTCACGATGTTGATACATTTTTGGGAGATTTCAGATATTTTTTGGCCTGCCAGTTGGCTTGTATGCAGAGGTCACACAGAAATTTAATGTTCAAATAACAATAAATTCAGAGCAAAGTTAGCACTATATTTTAAATATGACCTTTCAATAATACATTCTTAAGGCCCGTTTTCACACTACGTCTTATTGTACGTTTTGTGGGTCATATAAAACGTACGACAAAATGTACGTTTTGTCCAGTGTATACACACTACGTTTTTCCTTCCGTTTTCTACCTCATTTCTAATTCAGAGTCTTGAGTTGGGTGAAGTTTGTTTAGTGTTTTTTTTTGTTATGGAGGAAACACGGCTGCTTTCTTTTATTTTTTCAACTATAAAGATACTACGACTGAGGAAAAAGGGGATGAAGAGGAAAAAGACAAGATAGTCAAGAGAGTGGGCTTCTAAAAAGAAGCCAGTATTCCCACGTCTCGTTACTAAAAGAGGCGAACCAGATGACTGGCGCAATTATTTGCGAATGGACACCTCAGCCTATTGTCAATTGCTAGAGTTGGTAACATCATACATATTGAAATAAGACACCTCATGAGAAAAGCCATTACACCCCATGAAAGACTCACAGCAACTCTCAGATATCTTACCACAGGACGCAGCGTCAAGGACTTGGAGTTCACAATCATAATATCCAAAAAAGCGTTAAGCCAAATAATTCCTGAAACCTGTAATGCAATCTACTTGGTTTTAAAACATAACTACTTAAAAACTTTTATACAATTCAATAAATTCCCCGAGAAAATCGTGGGTGCATTGCCGCAAATCTGACATTATTAGGCTTTTTTAGGAAAACTGAAACGAACTGCAGTGGAACTAGTCGCAAAATAAGTCAAGATCGGACGACTTGTCTGAACATGTATTTTCACGTAACGTTTTATCCTATCAGTTCTCGCAAAACTATGCTTCTCCCATCATTTCTACGATCTGGCCTTGGATTTCATTTCGATTCGACAAGACGTACGTTTTGCTGTTTACATGCCACGTTTTATTGTATAGGATTTGTCCTATCCAACAAAACGTACATTAAGACGTAGCGTAAAAACCTAGACTATTCAAATACTGATTGCGCCACATCATTCTTTCTTCCATAGACTATCAGCCATAGTATTTTCATATTTTGGATTTATTTGATAGATATCTTTGAAACCATCACTTATATTGCATTATGATTCTCATTAGAATCCAAAAAAAATGTTTTTCATTTATAAAACATTATTGCAATGTGTCTGTCATTCTATAATTGGTGAATTTGTTTGGTTTTATTTTTAGTATAATTAGAGTTTTGTTTTTTATTTTACATAGAGTTGGCGTCGGCAACCTTGACGAAGACTTTTTGTAACTTAAAATCATTCCGACAAGACTTTCTTCATCCTCTGCTTTTCTGTTAGCATTTTCTAAACTATTCTCTCTATTTTCTGTTGCCTTTAGTATTTTTACTTATTGCTGTTTCTGCTTGTGTATTAGACTTCTCGGTAAATGTATTTTTGGAGTACACTTTTTCGTCATTAATTATTAATTAGTGAATTTTTAGCTTAAGAATTATATAAAAGTTTGAATCTATAGTAGGTATTTGCGTTATTAAATAACTTTTAAGCTTTTTAGAACTGTTTTATGACCAGTTTAAAAAACTATTTTATCTCGTGGCAAATAAAATATTAGTAATAACTTTTACAAATTTTAAGAGGCAAAAATTAGGACAAATAAAAGTGAGTAACCTATTAAATAATAAATTAATTATTGTAATTAAAAATATTTCGCAGTAGTACATAGTGCTTTTATTTATATATTTAGAACCATGTTAGCGTCTCTTAAAGATATCCTAACGTAGTGTTAACAGTAGTGTTATAATTTTTTGGTTTTCTAAGTCAAGATTGTTAACCTGGCAAGAACAGTGCGAATAAAAAATACTAACAATTTAACGATTCGCAAATAATGTTTACTCGAAGCTTGATTTAAAGCGTAGCCCCAAAAACGTCGAGCAGCAAACCAACCAGACTGGTTATGATCGATATATGGGTTCGAGCTCAGTGTACATAAGCTTCCTATCTTCTCTTGCTACGGACTATTGCTTCTAACATACTCACTGACTGATACATCTAACACAAGTTTGTTTAGCGTTTTATTTGCGATACTTTCTTCACCACAATACCTTTCTATTGTGTTTGCTTAAAGCTTATATGTTGTACGTGTTTCGTGTATTATTTTGTTTTAATTTGTACATTGCCTCTAAACAAAAAACATAAATGCTTTCGTGGTTTTTTTTGTAAATTGGTGCACTATTGTAAATGTTATTGTAAAATTGGTAAATATTGTACAATTGGCCTGTAATAATACCTTAAAATTCACCTTACTCTACTTTCCTAATTGGCAAATCTAAGCAACTTGCATGATTTTTTTTATAATAATAATATTTCTATATTACATTTAAGTTGAGTCTTACAAGTAACAAAAATAAGTAAAAAATATAAACAAAATGATTCAAATACCAGAAGATATTTGAATGTTGTAGTATTTTTATAATTGATAGTAAAGGACAGTTTATGAAGTGTAATAAAAAAGTATAAAGCTCATGATAGTTCTAATTAAACAAGAGAAAGTCTTACTAAGAAAGAATAAAATAAAAACTGATCGTATGTGTTTATAAAATCTTCGAAAATAATGAGGGAGAATCTCACCTGTTAAAAAGAACTAGAAAATTAAATAAAATTTTAAGAAAATATCATATTAACTCCCAACATTCTTCATCCGACATTTCACCCTTTACACAGTAAAGAAAACTGGCTGATTTCAAAAAAGGGAATTAACAACAGATGGTATACATATAATTTCACAAACTCTTCGTAGATTATTATTAGATTATTAAAAGATATAAAAAAGCAAGACATATTAAAAAAAAATAATCAGACGAATAAAAATGACAGTGGAAGCATCCTAAGCAAAAACTGTAGCATCGGCTCTTTTTTTTACCATGTATTTTCTGAGAACCTGACACCCATAAGATAACACTTTTTTATAACGCTAATCCATCGAGTTCTTCTAGACATTCCTAGATTAGCATAGAGACTATCTCGCTTGACTATATGTATATATGTATATTTATCTGATTAAATTTAAAAGATTTTATTAATTTTTCTTGTATATTGCATAAAGCTCGCTCCGCATGAAATATAGAAGTATATTCCATCTCTACTATAAATTTCTTCACACGATCCTTCTAAACTTTAAGACTAGCTGTTTACCAAGTGTAACCCTGCATCATAAAGATGCAGTTAAAAAATTAGCCAAAAAAAATAACCCGGAATAGATAATCTCCCAGCTAAACTATATAAAGAAGGTGGCCACGATATTATAACGGCATAACAGCAGCTTATAAAAGAAATAGTGACGCAGAAATCCCTTCCCAATGATTGGAATATTGGAATACTTTGCACCATACGCAAAAGGAGATATCTTTGAATGCTTCAACCACAGAGAAATTACGCTTCCTAATGCAACGTATAAAATATTTCCCACAGTACTACTCGTATATTAAAGTATGGCACCATATGCAGAACCGATACTAGAAAAATACCAGGTAAATCGAAAATTCATCAGATTGCATCCCTAAAACAAATTTTATAGACTGCACAGCAGTCTACAACTTTGTAAGTAGAAGAGAAATTTTTAAAGCAATAAAATAGCTAGAACTACCAAATCAGTTGGTAAATTTAACAATACTAACTCTTGAAACAGTTGAATGCATAGTACGAATTTAGGGGGAACTGTCTGAACCTTTTAAAACAAATAACGGGCTGCACCGGGGAGACCATCTCTCCTGTATTCTGTTTAATCTGGCTCTGAAAAAAGTAATACGTTTGTCCTAAATCACAAACATTGGTTCAGTTAATAATAAATCAGTGCAAATCCCTGCCTATGCTGATGACATCAATATTGTTGAGAGAACGGAAAACGCTGTACAAAAAGCGTATCTAGCATTAATAGAATCAGCTACAAAAATGGGTTTAATATTAAACACCAACAAAACGAAGTGTATGAAAATATGCACGCAACCACAAATCCTACAACCACTCGTTATAGAAAACGAGGTCATCGAAGCAGTGAACAAATTTGTATACTTAGGAGCGCGGTTTAACATAGAAAATAATACTACCGAAGAGATAAACCGCAGAATTTGCACAGCCAACGGCCCAAGATGCTATTTTGGGCTCAACCTTCACCTTAAATACACAATTATATCTTCTTCTTCATGTACCATGTCATTTCAGAACGTTGGTTACCATCATAGCTATCTTAATTTTATTCACTGCCACCCTAAATAGCATGCTTGTATCAACACCATACCAATCTCGCAAATTTTTCAACCATGAGGTTCTTCTTCGTCGTGGACTGCGTTTGCCTGCTATTTTTCCTTGCATGATATTTTGTAGTAACCTATATTTGGGACCTCTCATTACATGTCCGAAATACTCTTACTTTCTCTGCTTGATGCTTTTTATGATCTCAGTAGTCTTGTTGAGACGTTTTAGTATTGTGAAGTTTCGAATCTTCTCCACCCAGGAAACTTCTAAAATTATTCTATAGCACCACATTTCGAAAGCCTCAAGGCGATTTAGATCGATTTAATTCACAGTATTAGGTCTCTGTTACATAAAACCTTGGACATCCTTCTAGAAACCGCTCTAGCCTGCTTTATCCTAGATCTAATTTCGCCGTGACTTTCTGCGTTACAATTGAATTGCTGTCCAAAGTAAACGATTTTATCAACTTGCTCTAGTTTGGTATTATTTACGTATATACACGGTGTTATATGCTGTTGTTTACTTATTACGAGTATTTTGGTTTTCCGTATATTCAGATCCAGACCTGCCTCTCTACAACTCTTAACGACACTATCAAGTAGTGTTTGCAGATCTTCTTGACTAGAAGCTAGGAGTACTGTATCGTCCGCATATCGCAAATTATTGATGACTTCACCGTTCACAAGTAGTCCTTATTGTTTTTCAGAAAGTGCTTTTCTGAAAATTCTTTCGAAATAAACGTTGAAAAGCAGGGGTGACATCCCTGCCGTACTCCTCTTCTAATATTAAGAGCCTGTGATTTCACACCATCTACTAAAACTGATGTTGTTTGATTTCAATATAAATTTGCAATTATTCGAACATCTCTGCCATCCAAGCCAATGTCTTTTAGAGCTTCCATCAATATAGAGCGCTTAACACGATCAAATGCCTTTTGGAAGTCAATAAAACAACAGTATATATATCTTGACATCTTTGAGTAAGTACGTTCATTCCAAACAGTGCCTCCTTGTTCCAAACCCGTTACGGAAACCAAACGGATGTGTCATCCAGGTATTCCTCGCATTTATTGTAGATATAACCATGTATTACCTTCAGAAAATGCTCTAGATAATCAAGCAGCAGTCACCAGCATAGTGGACGATACAAAGTAGTGGGAAAGTTCAAGTACCTATGATCGATAATAACAAATAGTAGTAAATATGAAGAAGAAATAAGACAACGACTAAAAATAGCTAGGTTAACAACAGCAAAACTGACGAAAATCTGGAAAGACACCGACATAACTGAAGCAACGAAACTTTGCCTTGCATGTGCCCTTATTGCAGTATATGCCTCTGAAACGTGGACTATTAAGAAAGCTGACGCAAACAGAATCAACGCCTTTGAGATGTTAATATACAGGACGATATTACGAATTTCATGGACACCACATCGTACAAATGAGTATGTGCTTTAAGATCTAAATATTAATACCAGAGCTATTACAACAATAAACAAACATGTTCTTAGGTACTTTGGTCATATCACCAGAAGGAAACAGGACATGGAAAGACTGATCGTCGAAGGTAGAGTCAAAGGCAGAAGATGAAGAGGCAGATCTGCTTCAAGGTGACCGATCCAAATAAAATTTTTCCCCTCCGGAAGCATCGCACAAAGCTCAACATAAAGTTGAATGGTTAATTACAGTCAATCAAACACCGTTATATCACCATATGCTTGCGTGCGATAAGGATTCGCGCTTTCAGGTTTTAATGATCAGGAATATATCTACCTAGGCCAAATCCTGAGACTTGACAAAGAGAACCAAAGTGCGGAAATTACTAGAAGAGCAAGACTAGCATGGGTAGGATTTGGAAAACTTAGTTGTATACTTAAGAACGGCAAAATACTCCAATACTTGAGGAGCAAAGTGTGTTCAACCAATGCACCCTTCCTATCATGACATATGGATGTCAAACCTGGACCCTAATCAAAACAAACATGAATAAACTAACCAAAACAGAAAGAAAAATTGAAAGAGCAATGTTAGGTATACGACTGTCAGATAAAAAGAGGAACGACTGGGTAAGATCCAAAACAAAAGTCGAGGACATAGCAACAAAAATTGCCAAACTTAAATGGAGCTTCGCGGGCCACACTGCTAGACAAAAAGACCAACGTTGGAATACTACAATACAACATTGGAGACCTTACGAAAGTAAACGACCAAGAGGAAGACCACAGATGAGATGGGTTGATGATATTAAAATGATAGCCGGAACAAATTGGAAATATGTTGCTCAGGATAGAGACCGATGAAAGGAGTTGGGACAGAAGGCTAAGAAGAAGAAGAAAAAGGTTTCAAGGATAGTAAATTTTATGATTTTGGACTTTGTGAATCTTACAAAATGCCCTACACTCTGTCTATTTTGTGACTACACCCAGAACCTATTGGGTTACATCTATGACTGTGCTATAAAATATGTCATGGGCGAATATGACCAGGTCTGCATAGCTCAAGATATGATAGTTTTTTTTGGTGAGTCGTGCTATTAACTGATCCATAAACAAATTCCACAAGAGAGGAAATAAGACTCCTTATGTGTAGAGCCTCTGACTACCCATGTTGATATTGTATTCAGTTATACTTGAATCAGTTGAGGAGCGGAGAACTGTTTGTCTTAAGTTAATCATTCAGATTCATATCTGTTTTTTTTTTAATTTATTAATTTTCATGGATTCTAATAAAGATAGCTTAAGACTTTTATTTTGAATGTGAAGAATTTAAAGTTTATCTTTAAAATAACGATTATGGTCTAGAAGGTGAAGTGCGTACGTAGAATTCGTTTTTCTATTATTTGAAGCTCTTTTGTGTTCTGCTATAGTAAACAATGGGTACAACAAGTAAACAATAAACAAAATCTTAAAACAAAAACTACATAAGAAAGCTCTGAATTTAGTATTTTTAGTGATGGATACAAACTTAAATTTGGCGACTGCTCTAAAACTTATATTGGTCAAACTGGTAAAACTTTTACCAAACGTATAGCAGAACACTTTCAATTATCGAAAAACAGATTCTGCGTACGCACTTCACCTTTTAAACCATAATTATTCTTTTAATGACCAATTTTAAATTCTTCATTTTTAAAATAAAGGTCTGAGGAACTAATAGAATGTATAGAAATTAACATATTAAAAAATACAGATAGAATTCTGAATGACCAACTTGAGACAAAGAGTTCTTCTCTCCCCAACTTATTCAACTGAACACTATAGAGTGTAAGTGCATACCAAAAATAGATCGCTAGAAAAAGGCACTCTGCCGAAACAGCTTTTTTGTTTTTAGATAAAATGAATTTTTATCGAGTAATGATCGAATCCATTACTTACTTTTAACTTTTATAATTAAAACTAAGTCAAACTACAATCTACAAAAGAAAAACAAGAATGTAGTGAATCACCACAATAAATGAATCAGAGGACAGCTGCAATATTTTAAGACAAATGGAAAGCCTTGACGATGATTTAAATATAAACTACCAACGTTTTACTTTCCATTAATTTTATTCGTCACATAATTTATTCATCTTTCATAGATAATTTACAAAGAAAACTGTGAAACACCAAAAAAATTATGAAAGATGATGTTTTATATAAATATAAGGAAGTATAAAATACTCAAAAACAGATCTAAACAGAACAAGACACGCCAAAAACTAATATTCGAAGATAAATTATTACAAGTAGACAAATCATAATTAGGATTACCCTTTAACAACCTAAAAGATCAAAAAACGTCAAAAATTCTGGGGCTATTTGATAGGAATTTCTATATTACCAAATTCTTAAACGCTGAGCGAGAACTGCTTATTTGACATTAATTAATTTAAGTGATAGCACTACGTGATAATCTTTTCGTTTTCGCGTTTTCACGTGATAACTAATAGTAAAACTTGAAAAAGTTTCGTAGCTATATATGGAATATGCTAAAGTGAAAAAACTATTTTAGGAGCTAATAAATGCTATATTGCATACAGAAAATAATTTTGGCATCAGAAAACATGTGTATTAACAAATCAAGCTTAGCACAAGACAAATGTCAGATTAGTCGAAAAAATATTGGACGTCCGTGAAAAGAATTATTTGTAACAACAATAAAATCTAAGAAAATCCAGCAATGTTGGCTAGTATATAGAAGAACAAATACTGTAATAGTAATATAGTAATAAATATACTCACTAGTAATAAATATTCAATATTAATAATGTTTATTTCAAAATAATTATTTCTGTTTTAATAATGTAATTTAAGTCCAATATACATTATTTAGAATTAATAATTATATAAAATCAATATTCATACAAGTTGTGGATTTAAATCTATTTTAACACAAATTATAACCCAGATAATTTCACTCTTCTTTTATTTGTTCTTTTGTTATGTTATTGACCCAATGACTAAACACCAACCTACACAAGTTCCTACACAATTAATTGTGCCTTTTGTACTGTTTGCTTGCACCTCCTAAATTCCACGCAAAGTTGTCCTGAGCTAAAGAGAATAATGTGGGTGTATAAATATCTACTAAATGTTCCGTAATAAGGAAAAATTCAAAACTGTACTAACAACGATTTTGTTTAGAATATGGTCTTGAATGTTTCCGAATTTGTTGTTTTTTGGGGACTTAACTCATTTGCCCTATATCTTCCAGGTTATAGCCATCGTTTCGATCCTATTCATAGTACTATCAACAATAGCTCTCACCCTCAACACAATACCTAGTATGCAAGTAAACGATGAGAAGGGTAACTTCCAAGACAACCCTCAGCTAGCAATGGTAGAAGCCGTGTGCATAACCTGGTTTTCACTAGAATACATCTTAAGATTTAGTGCTTCGCCTAATAAATGGAAGTTTTTTAAAGGCGGACTTAACATAATCGATTTACTAGCCATCCTTCCTTATTTTGTATCCCTTTTCCTACTAGAAACTAATAAAAACGCCACGGATCAATTCCAAGATGTGCGGCGAGTAGTACAAGTCTTTAGAATTATGCGTATCTTGCGTATCTTAAAGTTAGCTAGACATTCCACTGGGCTCCAGTCCTTGGGCTTTACCCTGAGGAACTCCTACAAGGAGCTCGGCTTGCTCATGCTGTTTTTGGCTATGGGGGTGCTCATATTTTCTAGCCTTTGCTACTTCGCTGAGAAAGAAGAGCCTGGTACTAAGTTCATAAGCATTCCAGAGACGTTCTGGTGGGCAGGGATTACCATGACAACGGTTAGTAGTAAATATCCGTAAGATTTTATCGGCTACAGCATATTAAACACCAAAAAACTTAATAAAAACATTTAAAAATTCCTTAAATATGATCCCTATTACAACCAAAAGTATTGCTAATGAATTAGTATATTATTCAACGACCCAGTAATTTTGGCTATTACTCATGAGGATGAAGTGTGGCGTAATTATCCTCACAAGTAATAGCCATTACTGGTGAGTAGAACAATATACTTTTTTTACGACCATAAAAATTCATATAAACTTTCAAATTATAAAAATAACTACAGTGTTACTTTATGGTCATTGTGATTTGAAATACCAAAAACAAAGACAAAGATTTATTTTTTTAATTAGTTTTTCAACAAGAAGCAAATAAAACTGTGGTATTTTTTGGGTTCTCAAATTCCCAAATTTTGTATACTGCTTCGCAATTAATTATAAAAAAAAATTATAAATATAGTGGTGTGAGGAATTTTTTCTGAGCCTTGTTTTATTTCTTTTTGTTGGTACTTCCATTTACGACGTTCTTTTTGTATACATTAAAGAATATTACTGTTTCCACACTTCTTTAATCTATCTCTATCATCTAATTTCTTTCTTTATCATTAATTTGTGTACCCACTTCGTTTATTCAAGATGTTTCAGGTTGATCTATTCTTTATTTTCTTTATTGATTTGCTCCCTAGTTTTTTAACACATCTTGTTCTTCTTTAGGTGTCGTGTCAATATTCAGATGTTGGGCGTCATCATGTTTACAATTTCCTGAAACCTTTTTCTATTGGCCGCTGTGCGAAATAAATTTTCTACTATCGAACCACACCATTGTTAATATTTATACACGATATTTTTAATATCGGTAGATCGAACACCACAATTCGAATGCTTCTAATTTGTTTAGCATTCTGGTTTTTAATGTCTCACAACCATATAATAGGATATACCACACATAACATTTCAGCACCTTTTCCTGAAATTGTGATCAGAGTCACAATTTATATTTAACCAGCTGTCAAGGTATTTTAAATGGTTTACACCATTAAGTCAGTATGTTGAGCAGTTGGAGGATTAAGTAATTTCTTCTGTACTCTGTCTATGAGATCCTAAGCATTCTTCTCCAGCATCACATCTCAAAAGCGTCAATTTTTTTTCTATCGTCCGATTTTATTGTCTATAATTTGGACACGTACCAATCTCATTGTGGTGTTTCGATCTTTCCATAGTTTTTATAACCGACTCATGGCATTTTTGGCCATTCCTGTTCTCCTTCGTATTTCGGTTTCACAAGAGTTAAGACCAGTTCACAAACTGGTCCAAGGCTCCGGTTGTTTACAGTGAGTTTAAATTATCGGCTACCATAACTTTTGTTTTTTGTTTATTTATCTTGAGACCAAATCTATTGCTTTCGGTTGCCACTAGCTGTAGCAGGCGTTGCATTTCTTCTTCATGTGCAGTTATTAAAGTTGTATCGTCTGCATATCTAAGGTTGAAAATCCTTTTGCTTGCGACAGACATATTGTCATTTCATTTATTAAGTGATTTTCCCATTATATAGTCTTCATAGAAGATGAAGTAAATTGGACTTTTAAGCATTATAAAGTAAAAAGACACATGGTCTTCAATTCTTATGCTGGTTTCGTTATGATCGTATAGGCTCTTTTCCAGAGTCGACAGATGGAAGGAACTCTCATATCTTGTAGAATTTTCCACAAAACTCTTTTGTTTACATAGTCAAATGCCTTTTGGTAATCCAGAAAGCAGATAATCATAGAAATTTTGAATTCCTGATTTTTTTAATGAGCTGTCGCCTATTGAGAATCTGCTCTCTTATGCCCTTATCTTTAACGCAACCTGATTTTTCTTGTGGTGACCACTTCAGACCTTATGGTATTTGGTTCATGGTTTTTTGGTGTGATTTATAGTGCTATGATATGATTCATGTTGGACGTTTTTCCTTTGGTTCTGTGCAATATTTCTTTCAAGTCCAAAGAAACGCATCGATCACTTATCATATTACCTATTTCATCGCATAGCATAGTTTCTGGTTTAAATTCTCGAACCAGCAGGTCGGATTATATATGTTACCATACTTTCCTAGTCTGTGTTTCATTGTTATTCTATTAACTGTGTTTTTGTTGTTGCAAATCTTAGTTACTTAATAAGATAATATCGTTTATTTATTTTATATATTGACATTTATCTGTATAATGTGATATATATTGCCTTTTATTGTTCTAAATTTCAGCTTGTAGACTTCGAAAAGGAGTCATTTAATCTTATATTTCTTTGCACACGACCACCTAAGGGATATTTTGTGTATATTTAGCATTGGCAAGTAACTGCCTTAAGTTTGTCTGAATCTGTAAGCTGTTCTGTCTACTTTGCCCATTTTACAGAGACAATACCTGAGAGCACTGATCAGTGAAAACACCAGTGATTACTCTAACGTAGCGAACAAAAAGTTGTTGTCACTTTTGTTTAACTTTTACTTATAAATATTTTTATGATACTCTGCAATAAGATCTCTTTACTATTTTAGGATATCTTTTACTGTGTGGCCTTTTGCTATACCGCAGATTGTCTCTGATCCATAAAAGCTACTGCTTTATCAAGACTTTCAACCGTTCCTCTATGAGCAATTGCTATTTGCCATAGCACTTCTAGCAGAGTTACTTTGTAGTAAATTAGAAAAGGACTGTATGACTTGTACACACTTCTAAAATATAGGTAAAACTGGCAACATGTGTATGTTTTCAAAATCGTGTAAAATTTTTATTAAAATCAGCTAAGTACTTTTAGCATATTACATGCCATCTTCAGTTTTGTCTTATAGGAGGTTAAAAAAACCTCATAGAAAAATAATTTCCAATACAAATCACATTAAAAAGATACATTTAAGGCCAAAGCCTTTATTGTAGGTATTAAAAAATCCTTCTAAAATTTGAAAAATCACATTTGAGAGTGCTTATTAAATCAATGGCTGCCTGCTTAGTAGTATTTTGTACTAGACTGTTTATAACAGGTAGGGCAAAACTGAGCACCCTATTGGAAAACACTATACCTTTTGCAAATAGCGTCAAATGTCAATTCGGTTTTGACATTTGTAAAGTAAACAAACGCAGAATACAAATCGACAAGCTATTATTTATTTACTGTGCAAGTACGCGGAATAATTGTTTCTATTTTTTTGCGTAAAAATTCGTCAGTTGTGTTGGCGCAACACGATTTTCGTTGCAGATTTACTGGCTTCTTACACCAACTGGATAAATACTGCGGCATTTAGCCACTCAACTTAAAAAGACTACGACAAGACGAGATGCTCCCAAGGCTGACTAGTCCAAAAGAGCCCGTTCTGCGTGACGGCGTGCCACGATATTCTCAAGATAGCATTTCCCGGTCGCTTATTCTCTCGTTTTGGTGATTTGTATTGACCGGCCAGATCACCCGATTTAAGCGTTCCAGACTTCTTTTTATGAAGTTTTTTTAAGTCGCCAGTTTACGCCAACAAGGCTCACACTCTTAAAGCCATTAAGGAAAATATTCATTAGGAATGCAAGAACCTGTTGCCCCGAAGTTCTGGCAAGAGTGATGGAAAATGCCATAAAACTAGCCCGTATACTCATCAACACTGGCGGTGACCACTTGGGCAATATGGATTTAATAAACAAATGTCAGAAGCAGAACCCCAGTTTTTTATAAAAAAAAAATTACAGCAAAAGAATATCGAATGATTACTTGTAACTATCTTTTAGTTTTAGTCAGTCACGCACTTACAAGTTGTAGACTTTGGAGTCTAAAGTGCAGATTAACTGTCACGCGCAGTAAATATTTAGCCAAATTAAAACATTTTTTAGTACTTTAAAGTCCGCACTAGTCCCGTTACCTTCCTTACATACCATACGTCCAAGAGATAGCAGATGACCCTGTTATAATCCCAAAGCCACACTAGTGATATAAATGGGGACTATTATTATTATAAACATTAGTAAATTAAACAAATTTTGTTTTTTGTTTATAATAATAATAATAATAATAACATAATAATAATATTTTTTCAACAAAAAATATTATTATTATGTTATGAGGTTCTTCTTAATAACCTGGGATCTATTACATTTTCAGTTCCTCAGTTTTTTTATGTATCTGTCTTTTTAGTTTGCAATCCAGTTGTAGCCCTCGGTATTTAACACTTTTTTCAGAGGAAAAATTGAACTGTTTAGAATGACTGGGTAATTATTCATTTTAAGACTGTTTATGGTTTACCAAACTTCTCTAGACCACCCTCCTGCCATTGAGCTAATTTTAGATATAATTTATTTTTTTCATTTAACAGTTAAATTAAATCAAGTACTCGCCAGTATCCTGTCAAAAATAAAGAGTTCCATTCCTGCCAGCTAAGCTTCTAAAATTGGTAGGCAACAAACTTCCTTATGAATACTTTGACACACTTAAATTATTCTTGCTAATTAAAGAGCCGTTTCGGACAAACTTAGTCCTAAGTAATAATGAAATTGGATATCTTCCACAGCAATGAAATGCAAGTCAACTACTTTCCTATTCCTGCTTCTACCAACCAGTATATATCCTAAGTCTAAGGAACAGCCATTCCTTGAAATAGCAAAAGCCTATACAAAGTTGTCACAACTTGTTTCGAGTGTTCGATAAAGACCAGTTGAGAAGAATGGGAGTTCTACTTTGTATTTAATAATACTTAATATGGCACAATTAGTTTATTGTACCTTTGGATGGCTGGTTTTGAACACCAATCTTTGCTATTCATCATCAGGTCTCCGGACAGGTAACTTAAATGCTAAAATTACAAATTGCAACTCTTGGGATTCTATCAGATATACTATAAATATAAATTTTGCCAATATTATGTACGCGTAATTTTAAAGAGTGTATAAATTGTACTTATATCGATGCAAGGAATTTAGTAATATAGAAGCATACTTAACGCTCATTTATGCTAGGCTGTTCTCTGAGGGTCATCAGCTTTATAGCACATCAAAAGATTTGCAGAAAAGTTATGCAAGAAAGTTGGGAAACAAACAGAGATAAGAGAAACATCTATTGTTGCAACAGTTTGAGAAACAATCATATAAAATCTTTAATTAATTTTTACTAAACTTTTTGGACATCAGGATTCTCGTAATATTGTGCACAGGTCTTGACCAACAACTTGTTTACATCTTTATCTATTAATATAATTATATTATTCTATATATTTTTCTCATTCATTTTCAACATTTTCTATATTCTTTAAATTACGTCCATGTTAAGTGTGATCTGATTTAGTGGCACTTTTGATACCCTTTTTGAAATCATATTCAAGCGGTAATAATATAAAAAAACCGGGCAAAACAAACCTGGCAGCTTATATTACTGATATTACTACTAACACATATTAGCGCATGTTTAACAAGAGTTTTGAGAATACTTTTTTCAATAATTTAATATTAAAATCGATTTAACAACTTTCAACTACTTATGCCAGACAATTATACAGAACACATCTAATAGTTAACAGCAAAAATGTGCTTTGTGAAATAATTTTCTAAGCTATTTTGGCATTGTTTGCGTACTAATATTCACAATTTAAAGGGTTTAATAAATAGGGATCATATTCTAAAATCAAAATCTGTAGCCAAAAAAACTTTACGGATAAATCTATTAGTTAATCGTATACCCTAAATAGGTTGGTTACGGTGACATTTACCCAACGACACCCCTTGGGAAAGTTATAGGAAGCGTATGTTGTATTTGCGGGGTATTGGTGATTGCGTTGCCCATTCCTATCATTGTTAATAATTTTGCCGAGTTCTATAAGAATCAAATGAGAAGAGAGAAGGCCCTTAAGAGGAGAGAAGCCTTGGAAAGAGCCAAGAGAGAGGGAAGCATAGTGTCCTTTCATCATATCAATCTTAGAGACGCTTTCGCTAAGAGTATGGATCTCATAGACGTAATTGTAGATACAGGTGAGCACCATTTGCATGATACTGTAATGTAGAACTAACTTTTGAAGATGTGATTTTTAAATACGTTTTGCAGAAAAGTTAATTAAGATTCTAATGTCTCTATTTCGTATATATATATATATATATATATATATATATATATATATATATCTTCTAAGAAAAGACTACCTAAATATTTTGGCAGTCTTCAGGTTTTATAGAAAACAATTCAACACGTTGATTTGTTTTGTTAGTTTTCCACATTCTGATAGAACTGACTTTTTTTTTCTTTATAAAAACTAATTTTACTTATTTTGTTAAAAAATCGCAAACTATAAATATTACACTAAGCTTTTTATAATTATACTAATATATTTTATAATACAATATGTTAATATATGACAAAAAGATTCTTTGTCTAATGCCATCTTTTTCTCTACACACACACACACACATACCCGCACACACACATACACACCTACACACACACACGCACACACAAATTTAATGTTTAAGGCGGATCTTAAAGAAAATTAGATAACGAAAATCATACAGCACATAGACCCACCAAGCAAGAAAACAAATGAGTATGCCATTTGGAAAATTGGAGCTTAAAACATAAACTGCATAAATGATAAAGAAAAAGAACTAGTAGAGGAGTTTGAGGCTACAGAATTAAGTATACTAGCAATATCAGAGACCAAGAAAATAATCATACCGTAATATATAGGGAAGTATCAGATGATAAAAGAGCAGCTGCATGTATAGGTTGTATAATACATAAAAGATTGGAAAAATAGATATACTTCTGGAAAACATGGTCAGAGAGAATGAAAATTATCAATAGAAATGAATAATAAGAGTATAGCCGTAATAAAACTATTATAGTAATATATGGACTAAACGAAGATGATGACGCAAAGATAATTTTTGGGGAGAGTTAAAAGCATTGTAGGAATAAAAGACGAAATATGCACTATACATATAGGACCATATGGATAAATGACTAGAAATAACAATGAAAGGATATTCGTAGAATTTTGCACTTTAAACAATATGAAAATAACTAATACATTTTTAAACACAAAAAACTTACATATATACTAGAGAAGTACAAAATTGAAATGAAAAATTTATAATTGACTATATACTGGTTGAAAGCAATATAGAAGAAAAGTAATGGATACAAAAGTACATAGAGGACCCGAAATAGGTAGCGACCACTACATGGTAGTGACAAAGATATGAGAAGAAATAAAAAAGAAGAAAAAGACTAATACAGAAAAAGAAAAATCAATTATAAAAGAGACGACAAAAACTTATAAACAAATAAATGAAGAAATGGCAAACATTTTTGAGAAAAACGTAAGCAAAAAAACATAAAACAATAAACGAAACAGACGACATATGAATAATGATATAAATAACCTATGGAACAACTACAAGGACCTGCTACTGGCTGCAACTAAGGAAGTATACGAAACAAGTAAAAGAGACTCAAAAAAGAAACACACAGCATGGTTGTCCGAAGAAATAAAAAAGAAAGTAAAAGTGAATAAAAATGCATGGAAACAATATCTAAAAGTCAAAATAAATGAGACAGTCAAATAAACAGGACATGCAAATTATCTTAGGGGATTTCAATGCAAAGATTAGGAAGGAAACAGCGTACAAACCAACAATAGGTAACCATAGTCTTTACGATGTCAGCAACGATAATGGAACAAGGTTAATAGACTTTGCAGCACCCCACAACCTACTAATAAAATCGACAATGTTCGAACACAAGAAAATACACAAATAATCATGGGTCTCCAACGACGGCGTCACAAGAAATCAGATCGATCATCTAGTAGATGCTAGGAGGGGTAGTAACTGTCTAGACGTAAGAAGCCTAAAAGGAGCTGATGGAGACACGGATCATTTTCTGGTAAAAGAGAAGATAAGGACAAGAATAGCGTCCAAAAAACACACAAGAATACACCAACAAAATTATGGAATACCGAAGTGCTACGTAATAAGGAGACAGAACAGAAATTTCAAAAGGCTATAAAACTCGCTCTAACACAGACAGAAGACTATAACAATATAAACTCAGCTTGGAAAAATATCAAATTAGCTCTGACAAGCGTATCAGATGAAATACTAGGATACAAAAAGAAAACAACAAAAAAATGGTTCAATGATGAATGCCTGAACTCCATAACAGCAAGAAATATGGCTAGAAAGAACATGGCTACAAAACTCCTCGCACAACAACAATGAAATGTATAAACAAAGAAGAACAGAGACAAGAAAACTAATGAAAAGGAAGAAGAGGGAGTATCAGGAATAAATAATCAGAGATACAAAAGAAACAACAAAGAACAAACAAGCTAGACAGTTCTTCAAAGGAGTTTCAGATATCAAGACTGGCTACCAAGCAAGAACAGGAAACTTCCTTCAAACCGACAGCGGGCAACTTATCACTGATGACAAGGAAATCCTAAACACCTGGAAGGAATACTTCTATCAACTATTGAACGACCAATCTAGAAGAAATACATCAAACATAGAGGTACACACAGCTGAAATAGAAAACCAATACCCGACATACGAAGAAGTAATACAGGCAATTAAAAAACTTAAAAATAATAAGACACCAGGTAGCGATGGTATACCCGCAGAGTGCTTAAAATATGGAGGAGAAGCGTTGTACAGTTCTATATACAAGCTAATTCAAAACATTTGGCGAGAAGAAACAATGCCAGATAAATGGAAAGAAGGGGTTATTGTACCAATACACAAAAAAGGAAACAAAAAGCAATGTACTAACTACCGGGGAATAACACTCCTAAACACCACCTACAAAATCCTTGCAAACATCCTGCTAGAAAGAACCAAAACATACACAGAAGGAATCGTTGGAGATTATCAATGTGGATTTAGACCGGGCCGCTCTACCATTGACCAGATATTCACAATAAAACAGATAATGGAAAAATGCTGGGAGTTTGATCGTGAACTTTATCAGATGTTCATAGATTTCAAACAACATTTGATAGAGTATGCAGGGCCAGACTGTGGACATCGATGCAGGAACTTGTCTTTTCAAAAAAACTAGTCAGGTTGATACGGATGTGTATGGAACGGTTACGATGTAAGGAGTTGGGCAACAATACTCGGAGACATTTGAAATAAACATTTGGACTAAAACAGGGAGATGCACTTTCACCACAACTCTTCAACTTAGCTCTGGAACACATAATCAGAAGTGCAAGAATCGAAAAACCGAATACAGTATTTCATCGAGAACGAACAAACTTACTACTGGCATTTGAAGACGATATCGATCTAATAGGAAACACACGATTAAGGATGAAAGAGACTTTCGTGAGGTTCATAAAGGAAGCAGAAAAGATGGGGCACCAAATCAACGAAAACAAGACGAAATATATGTATATGAGCCGCAATAACCAAAGCAGAGACAGAATAGGTCAGATCATCACCATCGATGACGTTAACTTTGAGCGCATTAGAGAATTCAGGTATCTTGGAACAATAATAACTGAAGACAATAACAGATTACAAGAAATAAACAACAGGATCCAGGCCCGCAACAGAGGTCTTTTTGCCCTCCAAAACCTTATAAAATCGAAACAACTAACAAGACGTACGAAGATACAGGTCTATAAAACAATCATACGACCCGTTGTGATGTATGGAAGCGAAACGTGGACGATAACAAAAGGCAAACGAAGAGAGACTATGTGTTTGGGAAAGATAGGATAAGAACTAACAAAGAGATCGAAGAACTTTACCCAGACACCAACATCATAAAAGAAATAAAGTCCAGAAGACTCCAATGGGCAGGACACCTCAGAAGACATTCTGACGAACGAACAGTAAGACGGCTGTGGGAGGAAGTCCCAACTGGAAGGAGACCTCGCGGACGTCCTCGTCTCCGGTGGCGAGATAATATAGCAGGAGACCTAAGCACTATGGGCATGGAGAATTGGATGGAGGTTGCTCAAGACAGAAAACAGTGGAGGCATGTTCTCGAGTCGGCTAAAACCCACGAAGGGTTGTAACGCCACGGAGTAAGTAAGTAAGTAAAAATAAATGAGAAGTACAATAAATATAAAAATAAAAAAAAGGTAAAAATATTGGTAACTGCAGCAAAGAGAGACAGTTAGAAAGAGTTTGGAGAAAAAAATGGAAGAAGATAATAAAAGTAACCAAAAGCTATTCTACAAATCCCTGAAGATGATAAGATAACAAAAAAATCATGAAATATACAGCAGTAATAATAAAAATGAGAATTAATAACAGAAACAAAAGAAATAGTTGAAAGATGAAAACAACACTTTAAAGAACTGCTAACGGATATAAACCAAGACGAAACTCAATAAGCAAGAAAGGACTAGAAGAAGCAATAAAAACGTTGAAGTACAGAAAAGCTCCTGGAGTGGATAGAATAAAAACAGAAATTATAAAATAACATGGGAGAAAATGGAGAACAAATATGACTAAAAATAATTATTGAAATACGGAAAAATTAACATATATTCGAAGATTGTAAAGCGTCACTTATAGTATAAGGACTGATGTTGCTGTGTACATGTATGAAACTCTTAAAAAAATAATGAACAAACGACAAAGAACAATGACAGAACACACATTAGACTAAGTACAAAGTGGATTTAGAAATGGTAGGATTGACTATACAGGATCATATTTTCACTTTAAAACAGAAAGCACAAAAAGCTCTGCAAGATAAAAGGAAAATATACGTAGCATTCTTTGACATAAAAAAGCCTTCCTTCGATAAAGTACCAAGACAGAAACTATGGAAAATATCAAGAAATAAAAAGTAATGGACAACAAGTTGCTAGAATAATGGAAAAAATATACAATGACAACAATACCGTAATTAATAATAATACAACATCATATACGTTTACAATAAATGGAGGCTTTAGACAGGAAGGAGCACTTAGCCCAACCCTATTTATAATATTTATAGACGAAATTATTAAGACTTACACAACAAGAAGTAAAAAAAAGTGAATGTAGGGTTTAAAAATCTGCAAAGAGTGGAAATTTCGGATGGAGTGATAAACTGCGTTAGTCTTTCACGGCCATCGTCTAACTTGTTAAACTGTTTGTTCGGGCTGTTAGGCCGTTGTCTTCTGAGATTAGTTCCCGACGTTTTGCCACTAGGGGTTGGCATCTTCTGGAGATGTTACTGCTTCGCTTCTAACCTGAAACTGACGCCGCGTTGTAACCATTGTTCGTCTTTTGTTGTTTTGGGTTGTTTTTGTTTTGTGTGTTTTCTGTTGTCCTGCTCTAGGCTTGTGCCTCTTCAGGACGTGTTTTTTTTTCTGTTGTGGCTGTCGGCACTGTTTTTTGGGTGGTGTCCACTGGTGTGCGTGGTGTTAGCTTTGTTGTTCGGTGGCTGTCTGCAGCTGAGCCTGGACAATCGGGTGCGAAAGGCATGTAGGTAAAACGGCTCTTTTCAGAATTTGTTGTATCTAAAAATAAAATTAGTGAATATATGTAAATCAATTTTATGTGTTTATTATTGAAAATAATATATATGGACGCGGCGTGAGAGGGCAGCTGTGGACTGGTACCTCTACTAATAGACAGGTATCGTTGTGCAATGGGATCGGGAAACCACAGAAAACCGATCCCCCCTGTCTATGCAAGCTCGAAGTGAGCATTTAGTGTTGAATGCGATGACGGTAGTAGAGGGGAGTTGCCTCCTGTATATCAATGTATTCGTCAGGGAGTTCGTTGCTGGCGAGTTCCAGCAGAATAGTCGGTAGGAATGGGAGTTTGGGTTTGGGTTTTCTTCTGAATGCATTGCCGATGGATGAACAGGTAGTTTTTAGAATGCTTTGGGCTCTGAGGTTTTGGCTCCGGATGGTGCGAATAGTGTAACTCCTGCTCAGAGAGGAAAGCCTCTCATTGATGGGCTGGATATTCGACAGGCGATGAATTTGTGCAGAAGGGTAGTCTGGACGTTTTCGGTTTAGTCTGCGTAAGATTCTCCTCTCCAATGACAGCAGATTGTTTGTGAGATAGCCGGGCATCATAGCATAGATATAAGATCTATACTCGATGACCGGAATAATTAATGTTTTGTATGTATGTATGAGTGTACGTGAGTGTGTATGACCGAATTTACCACTAAGAGCATTGAGAAGGCCAAGTCGGCTCCTAACCTTGTTGCAGGCTCTGTCCAAATCGTCACTCCAGCGTAGTGTTTGTGTAAACACCACTCCGAGGTATTCGATCTGGTTGCGGAGCTGAAGTCGTTCTCCTCATAGGCTCAATTTGTGATGTATTGACTGCGCATTGGATTTCTGAAGAGAATCATTTGTGTTTTGTCTGGGTTAGGTGTCACTCTCCATCTCCGGCACCATCGCTTGACTAGGAGCAGGTGATTTCGAGTGTACCTGAGTGTAGCGTCGACGGCTTGTGCTGTTGTGAGTATTACTGTGTCGTCGGCGTATAGTAAGGTGGTAGTGTATTGTGGGTTAGGAAAGTCACTGTTGTAGATGGAGTATAGTATTGGAGCCAACACGGAACCCTAAGGTACTCCCGCTGTGGGAGTAAAGGATGCAGAGATTTGATCGCGCTCCTTAACCGTGATTTGTCGCTGAGTAACATATGAATAGATAAGTCTGACGAATGGAAGTGGTAGGTCGATGTTCACTAGTTTCTTGACCAGTCCCACATGCCAGACTTGGTCAAAGGCTTTTTGAACATCGAGGAAGATACCAAGTAAAACTTTGCCGTCGTTCAGACCTTGAGTAATGCGTGTGACGATTTCTGTCAATGCCATTTGGTTGAGTACCCTTCTCTTAAGCCAAATTAATAAGGTGGAACGATGTTGTGTTCTGTGGTAAAGTCTACGAGTCTTTCTTTGAGAATCCTCTCGAAGACTTTAGCCAGGACATTAAGGAGAGATATCGGCCTATAAGAGTTTGGATTGGTACGTGGCTTGCCCTTTTTTAAGAGCATAATTGTATTTACTACTTTCCATGGGGATGGAAAGTAGCAGAGTTTAAAAGTGGCATTGACTATGTTCGTCAGGTATAGGGTGACGCTCGGTGGGAGGTGTTTCACGCAGTTCCTGGCAATTTTGTCAGGTCCTGGTGCGTTTGATATGCCGATTTGTCAAAATTCTTTGAATGTTTGGTGATCCACAGGCGCCATGATAGGATGATCATGGGGTGCCTAAGGATCGAAGGGGAAACCGAGCAGTCGTGTTATGTCTTCCTCAGCGTTTGCACGGAAGGCGCGATCAAATGTATGATCTTCTGGGGAGATTAGGGTATTTAGTAAATGAGTTTTGAAGGCCTCGGCCTTCTGTTGGATTGAATTTATTATTTGGTTGTTCACCACAAGGTGAGATGGATTATTGGTTTTCTGTTTGGTTAGGCATTTGAATTTGTGCCAGAATCTACCACCGTTACGATAATCAAGACTGGAGGCGGCCGCAATCCATTGCCTGGACTGCAGATTATTGACCTGCAGTTTGATCACCGCAGATAAGCGGTTGTATTCTGGTTTGACAAGGGGCCGCGTTGTACTACGGAGGCAATATTTATATTTCCTACTCGCCTCTCCTCCACTGGTTTCGGCTTGAGGGGGCGTGTCGTCGTTCGTAGTAGCTTTTCTTTCTTCGTGTTTGGCGGGAAGGGTGTTCGTGGATTTTAATATTGGTACCAATAATAAAAAATTTAAAAAAAAAAAAGAGAAATCAAACGATTTCTACTTAGCGAAACCGAATTCAACACAGTGGTTAAGATTTGAATTCGGTTTCACTAAGTAGAAATCGTTTCATTTCTCTTTTTGTTTTTAGATGGCGTAGTTACGTCCGTATATAGTTATTTTAATAACTATTGTCTAGGACGGGAGAGATTTTTGTTTTGGTTCAGAGCAGTGACTATACCGTTCTGAAGAGACCTAAGAAGGTCGAAATGCGTATCAGCGGTTGTTGCTGCACTGTATCAAAACAAAAATCTAATACCGTCATTCTGAATAAAAAATTACTTTTAGTTTAAATTATCCCAGTGACGTACCATTTTTTTTAAATAAATTGAAACCATTACCCGTATATGCGCCAATGATGCATATAAAATTCTTAATTGTATGGCAAATCTAAGATATGTATGATACTGTAAGATATAAAGACTATATCTTAAAAACTACTAAATTTTTTTTGTATAGTTCAACCAGTTTCAGAACAATAAATAAATCTTCATTTTGTAAGAAAAATTTCAGTGCCCCTTATCTCGGAAAACGAAGCATTTGCGGACATACGAATCACTCCTCAAAGTTTTTTGCAATTATTTACTAACAACCGAATATTACACAAAAATTTATTATTTAAATGGACTAAACACCGACACTTTGAAGCACTGTGACTCCAATGAGTCTTGGGACAATGAGTACTTTTAATAATCATGACCAAAGCTATATTCCTGCAAAATGTCAGCCAATTTAACTAAAACCGCTTTTTTATAAGAAAAGTTCCGGGGTATTTTGTGAAAATTTATTTATCAGCCTGTTTTTATAAATTTATCGATAGACCTTAGCCAGAAGGTTACACGAACTTTACTTTTTTATCGATAAATAAAAACTTTTGTTAAAATTTATTAAAAATGTTAGTACCATATTATTACCATAAATAATATAATATAAAATAATAAGTATTATTACCATAAATATCAATAAGAAGAATTGGAATGTCAAAAGCTAAATTCACGATTTTAAGTGCGTGTTGGAAAATGAAATGTAAAGACTACCAAATTATTGGGAGCCTATTTTTTTAGCAAGTTGGGATAAATAACCGATACTTTTACAAAAACTCTTCCTAGTAACAGACTTTTTTCGCAATTTTTTTATATAACCACATCTTTAAAAGTTAGAACTATATTTTTACGGTTATATTAAACTAATAGCTCTATTATATGTGTACCTTTTAGTTAATATTGTCTATTAAGCATACAAATTGATGTATTTGCAACAATCGGACTAATGACAGATCTTGTTAAATAAAATCTAAGTTTTTTGCAATTTCAGTTAATTTTAAATAGTTAATGATACTATAAATAAGGGATTCAATACATTCTGAGTATGAATAAAACAATAAACCTCGATAGTTATGTGTGAAGGATTATTTTTGGTATACCTTGCACTGAAATCCCGCTGACGTTAAATTTAAATAATTAATAAAATGGCGAATTTATCTTTTTTCTTAACACTTTCTTCCAAGATATATGAGCACATTTGTGATTGATTTCTTTGTTCAAACGTTGCAATTTGTTCTCAAAATATTTATAGTTTTCTTATTTCAAGCTAGTCAATGAAAATTATTTCATGCACATCGTAAACAAGCGACGTCATGACCTTGCCTGCAGATGAAACGACATTCGTCTTCTTTGGAACCGGTTTTCTGTTTTAAATCCATTGTTTTGGTTCTTCCTTTGTCTCGAGTGTCAAATGATGGAACCATGTTTCATTCATGGTTATAAAACGGAGTAAAAATTTTGTTTTGTTGCTGTGAAATTTTGCTAAACACTCAATTAAAACATCTTCACGACACCGTTCGTGTGGGTAGCTCACACACGAGTGCTTATCTTGCACACAGCTTTATCATGTTCAAATTTTTACTTAATATGAGATATACTGCACTTTTGAAAATGCCTACTAAGTCTGCTAGCTAGCGCACTTTCAGTCGAGCATTATCCAGTACCACTTTGTCGAGTTTCTTCACCGTTTCTAGAGTCTTCACCTCATTTGGTCCATCACTGCGATGCTAGTCTTGGCAGCTCATGATTGTTCATGCATAGACTAAGAGCGTTTAATCATAATTAGGTCCTAATCCAACGGTAACTTTTACATCTTAATATTTTATAAGAAATACTGTAAACCAAATTTTTTATTAACGGGTTTTTACCCATATATTTAGTGGCTACATTCATGTACTCCTAGACACTGATGATGGAATATGGATTCCGAAAACGTTTTGTCTAACATAGCCCGTTTGGGTTTTTAAATATATACCTTTTACAAAGGATTTTAATAAATATTTTATTAAAAAAAAATTTTTTTGGATTATATATTGTTCCCATACTTCCTTTATTTCGCTCTCTTCAGTAAGTATTCCTCCATTATTATCTCTTGTTATGAGTGTTCTTCTTTGTCTGGTGTTACCTGTAAGTTTTTTCATTTTTTTATGTAAGTTTCATGGTGTCATGTTTGTTGCTAAGTTCTTCTAGTTCCTGGCATTTCTTGTTCATCCATTCCTCCTTAGCCTTTCTGATTTCATATTTGATCTTATTCTTGATGGTTTTATCAAGTATACCTCTTTAGTATACAAGTGCTATTACAACGATGTAGAGATGTGAATTGCGATATTTATGCATGCGTCATTGATTATCATAAAGCATTTGATACAGTAAAACACGACAAGCTGATGAAGATAAAACAAATATTATAAGCACCTGTGATCTTAGAATTATTAGCAATCTTTACTGGAATCAGATATCGTCTATGCGTACAGAGACAGGAGAATCCGACGATATAAAAATCAAACTGCTGTTTAACATATACTTTGAGGAAATCTTTCAAGAAGCAGTAGAAGATGTTAAAGCCGGAATTCGAATTAACGGAGAATGTATCAATTTAAAATTTTTGTTGTTTCTGACATTTCTTTTGTTTGCCGATTTTAATTTAAAGCGTTAAATGCATGTTGAGCCTTTATTATTCTCCTCTGTATATCCTTTTTATATCTCCCGTTCCTTTCCATGACTGATCCCAAACATGTCCACCTCTTCTACTTCCTTATTGTTTATCATTATTTTATTATTTGGGTGGTTATTATTTTTTAAGAGTTTGGTTTGGTCTGTGTTTATTCTCAGTCCAATCATGTCAGAGTGCTGTGCCAGCTTGTCAATTTTTGTTTGCCTATGATTTCGGTATTCAGTTAGTAGGCAGATGTCATCCGCAAATTCGAGATCCTCTTACTGTTTAAATGGATTTTATCTGATGCCTGTTCGATCGTCAGTTAATTTTTGTATTACCCAATATATCATATTAACAACTAGGGTAGGGGATAGTACCCAACTCTGTTTGACTCCACTTTCTATGACTATTTCTTCTGTTACTTTAATTGTGTGTTCCAATTTGGCTTTGTATCATCTTTCATAGAAGATAAAGTTTATGATTTTCAGTGGTATCCCATATAATCTTAGGATTTTCCGCATCTGTCAAAGGCCTTGTCAATGTCAATAAAACTCACAGTAATATTTTTATTTCATTCATTTCTTTGTTTCAAGATAATTCTAAGGGTGCAAATGTGATCAATGGTAGAGTATTTAGCACGGAAGCCTACTTGGTTACTTCTCAGTTAGCCTTGTGTTCGTAATATTCTTTTAATGTCCTGACTGGTTCCTGGACGGATTGTATATCCCAGTCGTCTCTATTTTCTCGTTTAAGAGAGTATAGTTAAACACGAAGTAAACAAAATGTTTACTAGTTAAATACACTGTCCTATTTACACACTCCGCAATTTAATCAAAGCTACATCCTCAGTTTCAGAATTCAAAGCCAAAGAAACAGAAACAAATCGGAAGTTTTCGCAACTAATTTAATTGAAACTACCAAATTTGCCGTCAGTACGTACGGTTACACCTTCCATGTATTGATTATGTTAACAACGGCAACAAATTTATGCATTCACAGAGTGTAAGCTTTAAAACTAATTTGGAATATAAATAGGTTCACACTGCAACCTTTGAAAAAGGTAAATTGGATAAGTTTGTAAGTTTCATATTTTTGTACAAGATTATTAAATTACGTTGTCAGGTAACTATAATGCAAAATTCTTCTAACTAATTTTAAAGTTATGTACCAGATATATTTTAGTTGTTGGCATTTACCTCTCGGTTGAAGTATTTTGTCTATTAAATTTTCCATTGTTAACATTGATTATATTCTTCTTTAAAAAATCATCTGCGAGTATAATAATAAAATTCACAGAAATTTCACAAAATTATTATTTGAACATTTATGTCGCCGATAAACTGTGCCAATTATAATCGAATAGTCGCAGGTTTTCGTTTTTTAAGTAGGTATTCAGATCACATCAGAATCGTTTGAAATGTGGTGTTACCGCCGAATTCTAGGAATAACGTGGGGCTTGCACACTTTCAACGAGAGTGTTATGAGATTGATGGACGCTGAACGTCAGATGCTGAAAACCATAAAGGTTCTCTCCCACAGGTCTTTCCACCTGACTCTATCTTATGTGGCTTGCATCCAGTTATTGCTAACTTCAGGTTGTCAGTCTTGACTCGACACTCGACAATAGGTTTTGTCCATCGGTTGTCTGATAGTCTGGTGACGTGTCCTGCCCAATTTTATTTTAGCGACGCGATTTTTTCGATAGCGTCTATTGTTTTTATTCTATGACGTATTTCTTTGTTTGAGATTCGGTCTCTCAGACAGACACCCAACATCTGGCGCTCCATAGCCCCTGAGTCACGCAAATCTTATGAACTTTTGTGATGATCTGTTTTTGTGAGTGTTAATGTTTTCGCTCCATAAGTGAGTACAGGTAATATACATTGGTCAAAGATTTTCTTTTTGAAGCTATCTATCTATATAAGGATTTTTACAGCTGTCGCCGCCTTCCTTCTTTCAGCCAACGTCTCCAGTCCTTTCTGTTCTACCTTTCTCCATCTCTAAGGTCTCGTCTTTCTTTGGCCTCCCTTGCCTTGGCCTTGGTTTTCCATGGCCTCATCCACTTCATCCCTCCATGATCTTCGGGGTCTACCTCTTTTCCTCCTTCTTATTGGATTCCAATCCGAAATCTTTGCTATCCACCTTGTATGATCTGTTCTTCTCACATGACCATATCAAATTAAACGTTTTTCTTCGATGTAGCTGAGTATGTCTTGTTCTACTGCTATTCTTCGTTTTATCTCCTCATTTCTGATGCGATCCATTTTTGTCACTCTGCAGCTTCTTCTCATGAACTTTTGAGGCATATGGGTATAAATACATAGTTTAATTTACCTAACGCTGTCCAGGCTAATCCTCTATACGACATGGGAGCTCACATGTCAGGTTTTCTCTGCCCAACCAAATTTCATGTCCTAAGTACTTATACGATGGAGTCTGCAGAATATTGCTTCTATTGCAGAATTATGTTGCTCGTTCAGATGTGCCTCGTGATAAGCGTCGCGAATAGCTTTAGAGAGACGGTGTCTCCTTGCCTTACTCCTTACTTTATACAGAATTTATTTTTTTCTTATTCAGATAATCTTACGCTAGTTGTATCATTTTGGCAGATATATTTAGTTATGTAAGTGTAGCGATGGTCTATTCGGCATTCTGTCAATGCTTTTAACATTTTCTGATGGCTTATGGCGTCGAATGCTTTCTCGTAGTCCACAAATATCAGTGCCAATGGTTTATTGTAATCTGCATACTTATTTATCAGGTTCTTTAGCACTAGTAAGTGGTCGTTAGTGCTGTATCCCAATCTAAATCTAGCTTGTTCTCTAGGCTGATAGAAGTCTAATTTAGGGTCCAGTCTTTTTTTTTGTGAAAATTTTTGTGAAAAGTTTATATTTTTGTGAAAGCAAACTGTTCTTTCCAAAAACAATATAATGTTTTGTCCCAAAATATTTATTGACCCATTCTTATAGTACCTTTTACACTGAATCCAAAAATAATAATAATTCTTTTCTATTACGTATGGTTTTTTGACAGTCAAATAAAAATACTACTATCTCCAAGATTTTGTGGAAAAAGTCCAAATTAGAATCAAGGAAATTAATTTTAAAAGACACTTTACAGACCAAATCACTACAGTCTTTCAGTATATTGTTGACATATTCCTTATAGTTGTCGACTTTATAATTTTCCAAAAAATTTTTAACCACATTTTTGAAACAGTTCTATGTACTTTTTTTTAAGTTATTAAGTCTGGTTTCGAAATTGTTAACTTCTATCAAATCTCATATTTTTGGACCTACAAAGAAGTTCTCTTTGATTTTTCTCATAACTAAGTCTAGGAAACTGTTTTTTTAATATAAAAAACCAAAGATCACTTCCAAACAACGCGATGTTCCCGACGAACAATACTTTTCAAAAGTTCAAATGTCTTTTTCAAAAGTCACTGCTAAATTTATTTTTAAATAAATAATTTATCTTACACCGTAAAACCTAAAAACTGTAGCCTTTTACCAATAAACTGAGCGGTTCTAATTTATATAAATATATTTATTTATAAGTTTACAGTACGATAACATCTTATCAACTAAACTAAACGAATATTAGCGTAGCTTATATATGCAAGTTATTATGTTCTAGAATAATCTGGAATAGTCCACCTCTATTTTCGCTTGTATTAGCGTTGGTCGATAAATATTGAACATTCTCTAACACAACCGTTATATGTTGCACGTTGAAATAAGCATATTCGTTACAATATTTTGCCTTCTGTGATTATTGTCAGGTATTGTTTTGGTATGTATTTTCGTTCTGTTAGTTCCATATCTTTGGTCTTTTTTTCGTTTATGTGAATCCCTTTCTTTTTTGTTTTCGCTTCTAGTCTTAGTATTTCTTTTAATTCTTTTTTACTTCTGATTATAACGACTATGTTATTAGTGAATGCTAAGCATTAGTGTTTTTGTTGATATACAAGTCGTGTCCTATTGATTTAGGCTTCTTTGACGACAATTTCCAGAATGATACTAAACAACAGTCATAACAGTGGGTCATCACCATTGGCGTATCCCCTTACTAACTTCAAACTTATTTGTTTTTTTTTTCATTTAGTTTATCCTTATTTTCTGTTTTTCTGAGTGGCACTTATTATTCTTACTAATTTTGCACTAATCGTTTTACGTAGTGCCTTGTATATTTCTTTTCGGTTTACTTTGTTAAAGGCTTGCTTAAAGTCAAAGAAAAGGTACACTGTACGTCTATTTCCTATATTCCTGCTTATATTTCGCACAGCAGGAAAAATTTATCTATTGTGCTGCGTCCTCTTCTGAATTAATATTTTTAAATTCCTATGTCATTATTTATTTTTTGTGATATCTTTTCTATCTTTTCTACTGCAAGTACTGCAAGTATTTTATATTCATCATTTAGTAGCGCTATTCCCTATAATTATAGCATACACTTTTGTCACCTTTTTTTGTAAATTGGGCATAGTGTGGCTTCGGTTCATTCTTTCGGTACGTATTCTTGTTCCAATATTTCTTTTAGCAACTTTTCCAAATGCTTCTTCCAAATTAGTACCAGTCCTCGATATTTAAACATTTCAGCTGTTACTTTATTCTTTTCTGGGCTCTTATTTTTCTTTAGTTTCTCTATTATTTCTTTTTCATTAGACGGTCTTTTCTCTGTGTGTTCTTGATCGGTATTTCCTTCAGTTGTTCTTCTTCTTCATATTCTGTTGTGGGTATTTCATTTAAAAGCTCTTTGAAACTCAGTATGTCCTCGTTCCTAATAAATTCCTTAAACTTGTTGCTTTTGGAGCGTACAGATTTTCTTAAGTAACCCTTTTTCTCATTTTTCACCCTTTGATATAAGTTTCAATTTCTCTATTATTTAAGCTTTCTTTTATGGATTGGAAAAGACAAAAATAGCCGTCATAATTAAAACAAAAAAGAAACGTAAGGAAACCACAAATTTGGAAGATTGTACAATTATATACAATGAAGTAGACTAAAATAAAATTTCTACGGTGTAGCTATACTAATAGATAAGAAGAGGACCACGAGAAAATACAGTTATTCATAAATAATAAAACGCATAGTAGAAATAAGATGTTTTCTTGATTATATTTAATATTTTTGTCCATCCTTTCTGTTTTTCATTGCTTCATTCCTTGTTTTGTTTTAATTTCTTTTCCTCTCTCTTGGATTTATTGCTTTCAATCTCGTATCACTCTCAATTGTATCTTTAATTTTTTTCATTTATTTTTATCTTAATCTTGTCACTCCTTCGTTCTTTCTTTTTTAACGTACTGTTAAAGTTGCGACGCAAACAGTTAATAGTATCTACCAGATAAATAAGATCTGTTTCTTATACTCTTGTTATGAGAACGTATAATAGAATTTGCATTAGAATGGGTTTAAAAGAACATACATTTAGAAGCTGTTAAAAAACCAGTAAGTGGTTTATTATAGAAGTCCTTTTTAGATTAAGTTTGAACTGCTCACCGGATCGTCACGTATGAGACGTATTCGTGGAAAGCGACCGTCGTATATACTGTTAAATGTCATGTTTTACATCCCAAATCATGTAAAGCATTACATTCCACGTCGCATTTTACGTTAAATGCCACATTTTTTGTTCAGTTAGCATCACTTCACAGTCGATGCCACATTTTATGTAAGGCGCTTCCTCGCTGTAGAGCCACTACGACATATGCCATTTAAAATGTATCATTTTATGTGAAATGCTAAGTATAGCCAACAATTTGACAGAAAAAGCGATGTCCCTTTCCTACGAGATCTCATACGTTACGAATAGTAAATAGGCTGTAATAGAATCACTTATTTGATATAGGTGCCTTTTATTATGTCCTATGGGAGCACGTCAAATAGCGCTAAAGTATACTTTGGTAATTTTTGGCTCGCCGTATAATAATTTACAAGGTAATTTTTTAAAGGCACGTCGCATTTCCTGTCAAATACCACGTTTTACTTTGAATTTCGCCTGAAATAGAATCTTCTACCTCACATTTTACTTAAAATGTCACATTTTTGAAGTCTTATCAGCGTCATATAAGCGTTCAGTTAGTATGTGCTCACTCGCATATTCAGTATCGACTTAGCGGTGATTAGACGATAAAGTGAAGCTGACATGACCTAAGTGTAACTTAGGACTTAAAAAAATGTGACAGTTAAGATGAAATGCTACGCATGACGTGATATTTTACTTAAAATGTGACGTAAGATTATATAGAAGATATATCGTGATCAGATGAGCTATGTAGGAATGACCTTCAATCAGCCAAAAAATGACCTTAGAGTTTGTATCGTTTTTCCATAACAACTAACGTGGGTCACCTTTAACAAATTGGTCGTTCTGTCGCAGTCTAAATAGACGAAAATATACATTAAGACAAAGAAATAAATGTTGCTTATGACATAAGCTATAAATTAAAAATTTCGAATAATTTTATGTATAAATATAGTAAAATAAAACTATTAAACTATTTTAAATAATAAATAAAAACAAGATTTGTCAGAGTCCCTGCTTTAGATATGCACGTCTTTGTTTCACACCTGTGCTAAGACTGTGCTGTCTTCTCAACAGGTGAAAAGTGCGCCCTTATTGGTGAAAACGAAGACAATCGCAGACATTCATAAAAAATACAAAACACGTACACCTAAAGTTCGTAAAGTTCAAAAAAAGAAGCATGTCAATCGCTTTTGTTGAAACTTGTAAAACGCATACTACATAAAATATTAAGCACTCTTGTCACAACACATTTTTTCAGTTATCTTATTAAAATTTTTTCCCCGACAAGCTTTCAATTTCTGTAAATGTTACGTTCTCTGCTCTAGAGCCGAGGTTCACCAAAGCATACTGGCAGAAAATTTAATGAATTTTCGTGTAAACATCGCGAGGTCAACACTTCAAACTTTTTTAGTTACAAAAAAAAGGGAATATAGAGGGTTCTACGGCATTAAAACGTCGGGTTTAGGAAAATGTGGCTGCTCTGCGTTTAATTGGTGCAGCTTTTTCAAATTATTGTGTGTTAGAAAAGGATATGTGAGCTTAATTAAATTTAATTGCTAGATGTCATTTATAAGAAAAATGTTTAAATGTTTTCTGCGTAAAAAACAAAATAATTTAGAAAGTAAAAGTTTCTGTAGAATGTTAAGTTTTAGCATTCATTAACAACATTATTATCAACAATATATGTACGCAGAAAACACACTTATCCTATATACCTAGGGTATTAAAAGAATTCAGCTATGAGGAGACACTGGTTATACCTGAATATCTTGGCCAGTATCGTTTTTTGTTCAATTTTATAAAGATGTACACCAAGACTCAGCTCAAGCTAATAGGGTTGTAGATATTATCTGAACACTTTGCGTCTCTATAGTTGATGATTTTCTGGTTGTTTCTGCATATTACTGTTATTATGTATTGCCATTTAAATGGCTTGTTTAGGTACCTAATTAATTACTATTAGATCTGCCCTATCATTTGATTTCTCTACGAACACAGTACGCTTCCGATATGGCTCGTAGTTGCTCTCTTCATGCACACTATCATGAAAATTTATAATACACGATATGATTGGTTAACAGAAATTTGAGTTGAGTGGCCTCTATTTTACTGAGATATAACTATTCTATCTAACGAAGATATGTGCAGAAAACTGGAAGCAGTTGAGATGTGGCTATATCGGAGAATGCTTAAGATCCCGTGAACTGACCAAGTCACAAATGAGGAGGTCCTCAGAAGAATGAATAAGAATCGAGAAGTACTGACCACCATCAAATCTCGAAAGTTACAGTTCTTCGGACATATTATGCGAAATGAATCCAAATATACTCTCCTTCAAGCCATCTTGCAAGGAAAAATATTTGGAAAACGAGGTCCAGGAAGAAGAAGAACATCTTGGTTAAAGAACCTCAGAATCTGGTTCAATACAACATCTGTGCAGCTTTTCCGCGCTGCTGCAGATAAGATAAAGATTGTCATGATGATCGCCAACATTCGTAACGGATAGGCACATCAAGAAGAAGAATAATTATTCTATATCTTATAAGGAGCATCAATGCTTGGCATACGCTGATGATGTGGTTCTCATGGCAAGAAATGGAAAAGAACTATCAAAGTAATTACTATTGAAATGGGAATAAGCCAGAAAAAAAGGTTAAAGTACGTTTATTGACGTTTCAATTTCCATTCCGAAAATGGTTCTCAAAATACAAACATTAGTAAATTAAACCAATTTTAGTAAATTAAACAAAAAAAAACAAAACACACAAAATTTGTTTAATTTACTAATGTTTGTATTTTGAGAACGATTTCCGAAGTGGAAATTGAAACGTCAATAAACGTACTTTAATCTTTAATTGTGGCTTATTCCCATTTAAATAGTAATTACTTTAACATGCCACAAGAAAATAGATTCAGAACAATAGTAAGAACTATCATATATAGCAATAAGACTGATTCGGGAAAGCTCTAAAATGAAACTGAAAGTTAATATAAATAAATCAAAGTACATGGAAGTCTCGAGCAAAAAAGGAATAAACACCACGGAATCATTTAAATTGGAGGTGGAGGATGGATCAGTTGTAGAATTCGAGAAGATGGATGAATATATGTACTTAGGTACTCTTATTAATCAGACATGTTAGGAAGAAACTGAAATCAACCTGAGACTGACCAAGAGCAACAGGTGTACTGGAGCCATGAGCAAAATAATTAAGGCCAAAGATATATCTCGTAATACAAAAATAAGAGTATATAAAACTATAATTAGACCCACAATGCTATACGCTGCCGAGACATGGACTATGAACAAAACCATACAGAACACATTGGAAGCATGGGCAAAAAAAAACTTCGCAGAATGTTTGGTGGAAAAGTAGTAGAGGGAGAATGGAGAAGACGAACTAATGCAGAAGTGTACCATTTGTATGCTAACCCTACAATAACAAAAGTGGTAAAAAAACGTAGACTAGAATGGCTCGGTCATCTAGAAAGAATGCAAGGTAATAGACTAGTCAAGAATATTGCTTGGAGAGTACCTGAGGGCAAAAAAAGAGAGGAAGACCAAGAAAGAAATGGAGAGATGTAGTGATGGAATATGTCAGAGACATGGGAATCAGAGATTAAAAGCTGATAGCTAAGAACAGAAAACGATGGAAATTATCCATCCAGCAATGGGCCTAAAAGGCCTGTTAACGCTGTACATTCTTCTTCTTCTTAGTCGTTAACCTGATGCAGGTATCGTGATATCATGAAGCTTTTAGCTAAATTTCCCAATGTTCCTCCACGTTTCTGCCATTCTAGCACATTCTGACAATGGAGCGCCAATGGTAGCAACAATATGGTCCATGTATCGTGTGGGAGATCTACCTCTATTTCTTTTGCCTTCTACTTTTCCCTGGATGGTAAGTTTTTCAAGACCATTTCTTCGAAGCACATGTCCAAAATAGCTTATTATTTGTTCTGATATTTGCTTTACATACATACATACATAATTATTCTATATCCGTTTACAACGTTTTACGATACCTTTCGATTTCCAATCTCAACCTCTATCAGTCAGTCCAGTCATTATTGTTCTCCTGGTTTCCATACCAGGACTCGTTTTCAAGTCAAGTTATCAGATTGACTGAAGTCAATATGCGTAGCAATTCCAAAGAAGTGCAATGCCAGTCATAAGAATTCATAAGCTGATTTATAACAAATGTGAAGAGAGAACGAAAGAGACTTAGTTTGGTTTCAAAAACAGTTTGGAAACACGAGAGTGACTGCATAAACTTATTGGTGCAGAAATGCTATGACCAGAAAAGATATGTCATTATTTGCTTTATCGATTACCAAAAAGCTTTTGACAATGTAAACATATAGTGTGTTAACAGGCGTTAAGAGAGATTGGTCTTAATAGAAATAATATAAGGATTATTTAACAGCTGTACTGGAATCCAAAGGCAAAACTAAGGATCTCCAACGGTCTATATACAGAACAAGTGGAAATATAAGGGCATGAGGCAGAACTGTATCGTCTTTTCTCTGCTTAACATTATTGAAGAAAACATATTTCAATTTGCACAGCAGAATAAAGAAGGTATCAAAATAAAGAAATTCCCATAAATAATTTGCGATATGGTGATGATAGAGCTATTATAGTAGAAAACGTAGAAGAATTACAAAATATATAGTAAATAATTGGTACTACAACGAATAAATAAAGACAAGAGCCTGAAATATGGTTATCATATTAAATAACTACCTTTGTTAGCGTTTTGAACTTCTTTGGGTTTTCGCGAAGTCTATTGGAGTATATATACCTTCTGGGTATTTACTACACTTAAAGCTACTAAAAAGCTACATATGGCCAACAAAAATGTACAGTAGAGAGACTTTTTTTTATTAAAGTAAGATCGCTTAACCGTATTGAAGCGTTCGAAATGTGGTGTCTCAGAGGTTTGCTTAAAATTCCATAGGCTGATTATATTACAAATGAGGAAGTCTTAACAAGAGGTAATTTCGAGAAAAGGTTGTAAATATCATTAGTCAGCGAAAGATCTCATATCTAGGTGATAATTATAATCTTTTAAAAACCAATTTATTGGGCAAATTTGAAGGACGAAGAGGATCAGTTCGCAAACGAAATTTGAAATATTTACGCATAATCCAACCAGAATAAACGCCTGCCTGCTGCATAGCGTACAGTATCATACAAAGATAAAGTAATCATTGTAATAATAAGTTATTATCGTTCAGAGTCTGCATAATATTGGAAATTAGTTGCCATGCTGCGAAGATATTTTATAAAATCCTTAACGCTGTGTGAGATAACACCGACCAATTAGAGACCAGCGTATTCTAGTCTAAGTAGCTGGTTTATTTAGAATTTTAAAAGACTTTATTAGCCTTTTTGTTTTTCTGACAGGACCAGGGCCTGAACCATTAACCACTGGATAATTTCACAGTAAAGTGCAATGCGGTTTGGCCGCCTGACCCGCTTGGCTATCCCACCAGTCAATCAAATTAATCTTACCAATTCTTGGGCGGACAGTCTCAAGATGGTGGTCCATCTTAAAGTAGTCTTTCTCTAGCTTTACCTATTCTATTTCACCTTAGTGGATTGGTACATAACTTTCACATGAAAGTAACTAAAAATACCACCCACACGATTACATGATGATCTAAAAACAGTGCAAAATAGAGAATAGAAACACAAGGCGCCTATACCCATCTGCAAATTTAAAAAAAGCTAATGATGATGACAAGGATGGTTATGAATCATCATCAGTTGGCGCTGCAGCCCTTTGTGAGCTCTGGTCTACCTCAAAACATTCTTGCATCTTTTCTTGTTGAGTGTCTGTCTGCTCCATATCCTTATTCCAATCTCCATTAAATCGTCCTGCACATCGTCCAGATATCAGAGCTTAGGTCGCTCCTTTTTATTTTTCCGAACGGCCTATTTAGCATGGTAATTTTAGTATGATAAATATAGACTTCTGCAGATCATCATGGAGGGTAGAGTCGATGGCAAAAAGGGAATAGGTAGAAAGAGGAAGTCATGGCTGCGAAATATTCGAGACTGGTCAAACATGACTGTAGACGAATTATTCCACGTTGCAAAAGACAGAGAAACTTTTAGGAATGTGGTCGCCAACCTCCGTTAATGGAGAGGGCATAGAAAGAAGAAGATTTTAGCAGTATCACTTTCATCCAGTCGCATAAAGTGGCACATCCATCTTAGGTGGTTTATGTTGATGGGTTTCACGATATCTGCATCACCAAAAAGTCTATAGCGTACGAAATTATATCGCCTTCTCCACAGATCCTGCTCCTTAACTCCGCCATATATAATCTTCAATATTTTTCTTTCAAAAATTCTTAGTAACTCTTCATCTCGAGGCGTTATTGTCCATGTTTCCGATCCGTATGTGGTTATGAATAGTTAATAGAAAATACTTACGTTTTGCGAAACATCCTTCCTCATACACATGAGTAGTTCGACACTATATTGGTATGATCTTAACTAATTTTGTTAGTACACCGTTCATCTAGTTGTTTTTCTATTCACATGCATTGTTTTTGTTCCAGTCATAGCTCTTCTATTATCATTTTTTGTTAACTTTTTTGATTTCTTTATGTAAAAATTTTGTTTAATCTATTGGGCAAACTGCGTGATATGAATAAGATGTCTCACAATGGTTGTGTAAATAAGTTTTTAAATTAGCAACCCTTTTTTCTAATTGCTCATAAGTCACTTTTCTTCTACACTGTTGGTTCTAGGTATCATTGTAATGTTCTTTCTATTGCATTACAAGGTTGATATTTCTGTGCCTTTATGAAAAGTGTTCTTACGATTCGCTGCAGATTTGTTAAATCTGTTTTAGTCTGTTAAACAATAGCAAATGATTGAAAAGTTCAGCGTTGAAGATACGTATATATTTAGTGCCTTATAAAATTTTCTACTGTTTACAGATATGAACGATATATGTTTGATTACTTGTATGAACAGCGGTGTTAATTCGTTTTTATTTATTTATGATCAATTTTTCTCGCTTGTCATATATCCATGCGATCCATAAAATATTTGTCCATATAATTTTTGGACCATAGCCTTGATGTTTTGCTTACTTTGCATATGAAATCCTTCCGGTTAAATATTATCTATAACTACATGCTGGCTTCAAAAAATAGCATTTTAAGTACATTTTTGAGAATCTTACTATCAAATTAAATTTAAAGATAGATACAATTATAATAAATCTTTATTAAAACCCAGCACTACCAAATTAAAGAGAATACGTAACATTTTGTTACCTTTATTCTTAGCTGTATGTCGATATTTAAATCCCAGAACATTTTACGTAGCTTTGTAAAGTTTTTTTTACGTTTTGAGCAATTCTGTGTCGCACATTCCAACTTCGAAATATTAGAAATTGGTTTTCTAATATAACCAAGCAAAAAGAATCTTTGAATAATAAAAGAGTGATATAATGGACACTTTGCTTTAATATATTAAATCATGTACCTTCACAAAACCTTCAGATGATCCTACATATCATACAAACGTAAGCAGAGCTGCCGATATTAAAATAAATTGAAACGGGGTTAATAAATACATAATCAGAAATACGAAAAAAAATAACTTAAAAATTCAAAACGTACAGTAGAATAAATTTTTAATGGTTTTAAATTTTAACATTTGATACAACTTGTTTTTATAATTAAATATAGGTCTAAAAATATTGAGTAATGGATGAATGTGTTTAAATAACGATATAATATTTAACGAAAATACATAGGCAATGGCTCTTCAGTACCATGTTTTAATCTTCTAAAGAATGATTTTTTTCATAAACAGAGTCAGATCTTCTAGTCACAAAAGCGTTCTTAATTTTTAGCGTTCTCTTCGTAGTATCGATTATTTGGGAATTTTCCCAAAAAAAATAATTTTATTTTCTATCATAATAATGGATAAGCGCAAGCGGTAGGATGCTTGCCTCGCAAGCCGGTGGTCCGGAGTTCGAATCCTACCGCCGGCAAGAACATCTAGACATTTTAAAAATGTCTATAGGCCCCAGGTCGACTCAGCCTGAATAATAATGAGTACCTTGGGTAAAACCGGGGGTAATCATAGACGGTTGAAGCGTAGCACTGGCCATGTTACCTTCCTTGTATACCGTAGGCCCTAGATATAGCAGACTACCCTGCTATACTCCCAAAGCAGTGACAGCGGTATAAAACGGGAGACTATTATTATATAATGGATAAGCTTTAAATTTGGGCTACCAGGTCGCCAAAGAAACTAATGCGCATCACCCATTTGGTGATTTGAAATCACCAGCTCGCCTTTCATTTAGTCTACATTTTATAACCGATATGATTCTGCATACTCTATTCCTGTTTTGCTAAGTTTTAAACTTATTTGCTTTAAAATCCTGTCTCCTCTTTTTCACTTTATCCTAATATCAATGATAATACAGTAAAACCTCCGTTAACCGAAATAATTGGGGGGAGGCCGTTTCGGATAACAAGAATTTCGGTTAAAAATTAACATTGTTTTTTATAATATTCTTGATCAAAGTATTGGTATTAAAAAATACTATGAGGTGATTTCGTAAAGTTTTCTAATAAATAAATACAGAATAAAGTAATAAAATTAAGGAAAATGAACAAGTTTAACATGCTTTTTTAAAGAAATCTGCTATTTTTTTGCGTTTTCATTTGACAACGATGTTTCCCTCTCCCTCCATCGTTAATTTGCAGAACGTCATGAGTTTGCCTCATTCGATTGTTCGACGAAACGTAAAGCAATCCGAAAAGGACAAAACTTTATGTAATGACAACAAAAATTAAGAATCTAGTCGTGTCCCTAACTAATTAGGCCTACTGTATAAAATTCTTTCCTCGAAAGCATTGAAAATCTCGTCGACGGTCTTGTGCTGCCTGTTGCCTCTTGGGTCGTCATCTTCGTCATCTGATATGCTCAGGTTGTCTTGATAAAGAACCATATCAATGATATCCTGGTCGATTAATTCACGTTCTGAGTCATCAGCTGCTAACCAGTCACGTATCTCTTCTTAGTTAATTTCGTCCAGTCCCGGCAAATCTTTAATGAAAGGTTTAATTTCTTCTGTCGTTTTCTTACCATTTTCTTCTTCAGGATCGTCAATCAAAATCTTATCAAAAAGTTTGTTCCAGCATTTTTCCAAAGTTGAAGATTTGATCTTCGCCCACGACTCAGCTCACCAATAAAAATGTTTTATTGTTAAAGATTTGAGAATTTCGGGAACACTTTTGGATTAATTCGTCTCCTGTAATAACAGACGTCTTAAGAATGCTTCTCTATAATGTCTCTTGAATGTCTCTACGACTCCCTGGTCTAACGGCTGGATTAAGCTTGTGACATTCGGTGCCGGTGGCAAAAATCTGACAATTGTCACCATTTTGTAGATTTTGAGGGTGAGAGCGCATTGTCAACAAGCAACAATGCTTTGATGAGAAGGTTTTTTGATTTTAAAAAGGATTTTACACTTGAGACGATTTCATTTTCAAACCATTCTAAAAATAAAGTGGTCGACATGCATGAACTTTTTGGCTTCTATACCTAAAAATGCCTTTTCGGAGGAAATATCTTTTAGAGCTCTTGGTTTTTGTGATTTTCCAATACACATAGACATCAATTGGTGAGTAAAACAAACGGAATTGTTTACGTTTTGCGACAAACATTTACTTTTTATTGACGAAATTATTGAAACTGTCAGCTGTTTCGGTTAAACGATGTTTCGGTTAAAAAGGTTTCGGTTAAGGGAGGTTTTACTGTATTTAAAAAAATACATTGAGTCAAGATGTAATCGTACTGTTATGTGAAATTTACTAGTATCTTCTAAACTTCTTTTAACATTAATTGTTACTCGATCATACATATCTTTCACAAATCTTAACATTGTCGTTGACAGTTTCTTTCTTATTCAGTGTCCACTACAGCACTTCCAAAACACGTGAAAATAAGCTACTTCGTGCTCTTATTGTTGACTTATTTTGATTTCCATCTTTAAATTAAACGTGCGTAATCAGTTTTTACTAACAATTTCTTAACATATGTACCAATATTTGTCAGATCAGTTTAACCTAGATATCAGGTTATTCTTCCATAAATGTTGATTGGGTATTTTTTGTAGTAATTTAATAGCCTCTTCCAAAAATTCATAGTGTTTCTTAAGTTCATTACCTGATTTATCTGAGGTTGAAACATAAATCATTATTATATTTAAATCTGCTATATTGTTGGCAAAAAAGTTGTCTCTGCTTTCAGTTATATATATATATATATATAGGTTGTATGGACTCATATCAGCAACTTTTTCACCATTTAAAGCTACTATTGGTGTAAGATTATAAACATTAGATTTACAGCAGATTACTAGTAATTTAAATTTTACGTAACATAACATTCAAAACTTTGGCTTTTCTAGTGTCTCAATGCCTTGAGGTGACGTTAAATTACCATATCTTACCTTAAAGCTTATTACACAGATGCTTTGATCCACTAGCATATTATAATTTAAGTCAAAGATTTATTTTGAATTTTAAACTTCTATGCCAAATTTTCCGTGCCGAGATTTGATGCATAAAACATCTCTACTCACATTGAAATGAGTTCTTTGGCGAGCCTGGTCATTAGTTAGCATTAGTTAGCATCACATGCTTTACTATTAAGGTTTAAAAGTAATTTTTTGGTTGTTTTTCTCTTATTCTAGGGCTTACAAGTTGTTGTGGGAGGCATCACCCGCCTTACCGCCTGTTTTACTTCTCTTGTATCCAATACATATCATTCCATTTTGTCCAATTCCTTTTTTGCTAAGTGAACAGATACAAATTTTTCACATTCTATGTAGCGATTTTAGCGATTGTAATTCTGAAGAAAAGGTGATAGGTACTCTACGTTAATACGAATAATGATCTGTAAATAATAACAATAAATCCAACAATATGAATATTTCTTACGAAGACTTCGTAACTATACACCAACAATTTTAATTACCTTTTATATATAATTTCTATTTAAATTAAAATTATTTTTAATTGGACAATTACTTTAACAAAATTTATCAATATATTAGAATATTCTGCCAGTATGTGAAACTCGAATCTTGACCACTACTCGTTGAGTGCACGCATGGCCCGGTCTCATTGAAAAATCAAAAAACTAAAAAAAAAGAAAACAAACAAGACCTGACAAATGTCTCGTTAGGCCACAATATGTCTCACGCTGACGGCAACAGCACGGAGGGCGAATCGTTGGCAGGAAGTCGCAACCAGGGCCAGACCGGTACTGGATGCTACAGAAATTTCGAGCACTTTCCAAATCGACATCGGCGCAGCAATTCTTCCACTCTGCCTTGTCTTCCAAGCAACGAAGGGCCACCTATGCCAGGGTCACCTTCTTCCCAAAGGAGGATCGGGATGATGATGGATGATCCCTACCAACATACTGGTCCAAGTGTCGCTCCGCTAGCCCAAGACGAAACCCAGCTGATCCCTAGTACTCCCAAGGAGTGTATATCGCCGTCGGTAAGTTAACTTTTTGCTTTATAATAAAATGCCCTCTTTATTTATTAAACAGATTAGAAGTTAGGCGTAGTAGAAAATTAGGGAAAGCATAAGCCAATATTGAACGACTTACACTAACATTGGTCATAGACCTTTCTTCAATTGTAGCACTGATCGCAATTTTTTCTTTTCTTTATCAAGTACAAGATAAATCACATATTAAATTCATTTTCCAAAGATACCAGCAACATTTTTTGGACGTTTTGTATACTGTTCTCAAAAAATATGCAAGTTTTCGTTTATATAGTGAGTTAATAGCGAAAATTTTGTGTAGTTACATCGTAATTTAAAAATGAACATTCAACTATATGGCCTTTATTTATGTGACCATTACAGTAATATTTTAAGTATGCTTCTCTTTGATAGCGAATTAGGCGAATTGCAAATCCAAGCTTACTGTCATATAAATATTCACCAAAAATCTTCAATTCAAAATAAAATTGCAATGGCTTTCAGATTTTTGATATTCCAATTACGAAGAGAAAAATATTAATGATGGAACTTTAAATATGTGTTATAATTTATATCTATGTACAGTCTCTTCCGTGAATATACCACTGTTTTGAATTCGGTATGAAAATATATAAAAGGAGTCCACTGTGCTGACTCAGAATAGTAAATTCTCCCCATTTTTAAAATACGGATGTAATGATTAAATTATATACATTTATTTAGTAGAATATTCAATAAACTTAAAACTGTAAAAAGGTTTTAACTCACGAAGGTACTTTTTAAGAAGACCCTTTTATAACTTTTGCAACTATACTGCACTGCTTTATTGATCGAAAATAACTGAATTTAATTACAATAGTATTTCTTTTATAATATAAAAATGAAATGCTGACAAAACTATTGATTGGGATTGCTGACCTCCGGGGTTACTGCACCGTAATTTCTCCATCCTCTTGGAAAGTTTTGTGAGGGATGAACAAAACTGAAGGTATGGATTTTGGATCGGTTGTATCTTCTTCTTCTTTTTTAGTTGTCTTTTTTTCCATATCTGTCGTAATTTGTAAACCAAAGTAGTGATAAGGGCTGTTGCCAGAATATATATTGGTGGTGTCCATAGATGGTAATGATCCATTGTTTTTAAAGAAACGGGTTGGATTCTTTCTTTTTCCGTTGTGAGTTTGTCTAGTTCATCTAATTGGATTCTATCTAATTTTAGAAGCTTTACTGTTGAATCTTCCCCTTGAAGTTTAATTTTTATTTTTGGCAGGGTTAACGGTTCTTCCTTTATTGTTGCTTTGGAGTTGGTGTAAACTTCGTTGTTGGTACTTTAGTACTTTAGTTTTGGAAGTAGAACAGTGAGTGGAGATTTTAGTAGCTTTTGGGAAAACAGCAATATAGTGAGCTTCCGATACTTTTTGGATAATTGTCGTGCTAATTGTGATCGGTACGTTTTAACATTGGGCGGCATCTTTGGATAATTTTAGGATTTGATTGATGCAGTCGTCGGTTTCTGTATTTTCGTGTGGGAACTTTTCTGGACAGATGAATTTGTTTGGTTCACTTTTTCTGCATAGTAGGTGCATGTATTGGAAAAGTTCTGAATTAGAAGCTAAATATGTTCCAGGTGGAATAATTATTGTGTAATTTATGGTTGGAAGTGAATATAGATGAAAGCAAGTAAAATAAAGAATGCGGAAATGTAAGATAAAGACTAGAGAGTGGTTGGAGTAGTAACCATCTACTTTTACTATCTCGTAATAGCTCATCAGGTCTTCTTCTTGGAGGTATGGTAGCTAAGAAGCTGGTTGATGTTCTAGGATTTTCTGGATAGTCCATCTTATTTCGTCTGGTTTTATAAGTCCATTATGAAGATTTCTGATTTTTGCGAATGTGTTTGCTGTCTGTAGGTCATCTAATATTTGTATAATGGTTTGTAAGGCTAAATTCATCTGGTCTAAAACGTTTCAAACTTGCTGTAATGGTTGAAATCAAAGAGGAATTGGTTTAAGTCTATTCGGATTTTGTTGGTTTCTGCGGCTATCATCTCTTGATTGTAGGTTAATAGCGCCACTATCTCGTTATAGTGATTCATTATTTTCTTATTAAGGTTATTGATGTTGTTAATGATATTTTGTTGATTTAGTTTAAGTGACTGAATTGCAGCATCCTATCTTTCTGCGTCTTCTTGATCTAAGTTTCCTGAGATGGATTTTATAATATTTCCTAATCCATTGATAAGGCCTCTTTTATTTCTGGTTGCTGGATAGACTGAATCGAGTTTCTCTTGGGCTGTTTTGAGAAGATACTGCAATGTTTTGTCGAATTTCTGTAGACTGTCGAAGTATGGCTGACTTAGTCCATTTTCTATAGCTGTGGTTGTAGTTTGATATTGATATGCCAATGTTTCGATTTCTTGTGCTATTGGTTCCAATTGGAAATAGTGGATAAAATCATGGGTGCTAGTTTGGATTCTGGCTTCTGAAAGCTTAACTGAGAGGATCCCTAGATTGTCTCGAAGGTCCTGGATTTTCACTTTATGGGTTGTTACTGAGATACATCTGTTAAGTATTTTTGCGGTTAGTTTTTATTGGAGGTTGATGTTTAATATTTTTCTTATGAACCGTAGTATCTTGGGTATCAACAATAACAGGATTGTTGTTTTTGACTATTTTGGATAAAAATCTGGGGAGCAGTTTGTTTCGTTTTACTGTTTTTCGAGTGTAGATTTTCGTGCTTGGTTTATATGTTATCGGTGAGTGTCGTTTTTCGTTTATCTTTTCAATGTTTTCTGTTTGCTCTATTGTAATTTCTTATTTATTTCTTTATACATTTCTTTTGTTTTCAATCTGTGCTCCTGTGTGTAGTTATTTATGAGTGTTCTATTAATGTCAATGTCGAATGGATCTTGAGCATCTATGTAACTATTAAGGACTTTGATGGGCTTCTGTTTGGTAGCTGAGTGAATAGAGTTATTGTATGCCATAATGGCGTATAGCATCTGGTCTTTTATGTTAAGTGTTTTCCTGTTTTCTTTTAATATTTGAAGATCCTCGATGACTGTGAAGTGAAAGCGCTCAACCATTTCATTGGATTGCGGGTTATCAGGTGTTGTGTAGTGGATTAAGATCTTATGAGTGTCCACAAATTCTTGAACAAGTCCATTTTAAAATTCAGTTTTACTATCGGAAATTATCATATGTGGTAGTCCATGGTGGGTGATGAATAGCAGGAATGCGTTTAAGATGTTGATCGCGTTTGATCCTTCTATTGGGTGCGCTTAACCGTATTTTGAAAATACGTCGATGATGGTGAGGAATTTTTGTCCTGCTGCTTGAAATGTGTCTACGTGAACAATTTTCAGTGGTTTCGTTGGTATTGGAGTTAACATAAACTTCGGTTTTTCAGGATTTCTGTCGTATTTGTTTGTTTGATAAGTATCGCAGAAATTAATATAGTCTTCTCTATCCTTTTTCAACGTTGGCCAATAATAGTGTTGTCTGATTTTAATTTCTGTTTCATTAATTCCTCTATGATTTGTCTTTCCTTAGTGATAGTCTTGTACGATGATTTTCTGTCTTTCTGGACTGCTTATTATTATTATTATATTATTATACTGTTACATTTTACAAGATCAAATGCAGAATTCTGAAATGTTTCTCAAAGTATGTTGCAGACAGACTGATGGAGTTCATCAGTTTCGAATAAGATAGCATATTTCTTTTTTGTGGCGACGTAGTTCTTGAAGAAGTAAAAAATATCGTTTTTCAGGTTGTTTTTACTTAGTTGGGCGTGCATTCTTTTCTTTGTTAGGAAGCACTGTTGTCATAAGTTTTGCAGGATTGTAATTAACCAATTTGAATATGATTTGGTTGTTGTAACAGTTCAATGGTCTTTCGCTGATTGGAATTCCGAGTATTGGGTTTTCTTTTGTAGATTTTGTTGGCTGACTTTTAATCTTTTGGTTTTCTTCTTGTAGAAGTTCGTCTATTACTTTTATTTCTTCTGCAGTTAGGCCGAATGTTTGTTTTTCTTTGATAATTTCGTCTAAGATCGATCGATCGATTTTCGTCTTGATAAGTTAACCATAGGATCTTCTTCATCTGGATCGCATACTGAGTTTGGATGGTTGATCATGAATATGTTGTCATCTTCTTTTCTGGATAATATTATTATTTCTTCTACGTGTTCGTCAATGGTACTTACTTCTTTAGTGTGGATTTCGACACGAAATAATGCATCAGCGTTCGTATTGGATTTTCTTTTTTGTATATGACTTCATAATCAAGTTCTTCAAGTTTTAGTCTCCATCTAACGAGTTTCGAGTTCGGATCTTTTAAAGAGAATAGCCATTGAAGTGGTCGGTAGGATACGTTGTCAAGATTATTATGATCCCCGAAATGATTAAGAAGCATTGTAGTAACTTCAATGAAGTTGTGAAGTTCATTAGGGTTACCATCGTAATCAGGTACGATGGAAAGATCTTTATTGAGGTACGATATCGAATACGAAAGCGGTAGCGGGTGCCACGGCCATAGTATTTAATTGACTAGCGGGGGTAATAATTATAGATGGTATATCTAAGCTATTTAAAGAATTACTTATAGGACTAACGTTGGTTTTTAAACTAAATTGAGAAGTTGAGTTATTTTGCGAAATAGAAGCAACACCAGGTTCGATAATCGATTCACTAATAGTTGAAAGAGAATTACTAATTCTAAGAGATGAAGCTTGTGAAGCAATTAAATTATGATTAGAAAAAAGATTACAGATAAATGATGATGAATGGGTGCATTTCTTTTCGAAGGAACTGGTTTCTTTTCTTCTTTCGCTTTCTTTTTATCGTCTTTCGTCATATAAATTGATTTCTACACTTCAACATTGGCTTTTTGTGGACTTCTAGGGATGAACGGCTGTAGTTTTCCCTGGAAGTTGGTTGGTTTGTAGCGGTTAAACGTTTAAGAACGACGAAAATCTTCTGTAGACTCTCCCACTATCGTACTGCACTGTGCCATAAATATACTTAATCGTTCGAGTCGGTGTTAAACTGTAAGTTAAAGGTTTTAACTCACAAAGGTACTTTTTAAAAAGACCCTTTAATAACTTTTACAACTATACTGCACTGCTTTATTGATCGAAAATAACTGAATTTAATTAGAATAGTATTTCTTTTATATAAAAATTAAATGCTGACAAACCTCTGATTGTGATTGCTGACCTCCGGGGTTACTGCACCGTAATTTGTAGGTCCCGTATATATTATATAACACTGGTAATATAAATATATTTTAAAGCATCTACCTATGTTCAAAATTGGGTATGGCATATTAGGAAGAAATGTAATACGCCAGACAAGTTTATATTTTTACTACCTGGCGCATTCACCAAATATTAAAATATTTAAAAAGACACTTCTTGATCAAAAACTGAAAAACATAAGATCCAGGCGTCATTAACGGCAAAGAGCACTTGGCCATTGTTTTGAAGAATAGTGATATAATGTTTATTTTAGATGGTGGGTACTACACTAAGTTCAATTTTTTCAAAAAACAAAAAGATCGCCGCAGGGACGGTTAGGGTTTAGGAACAAGCTAATTGCTAAATGAGTGCCGGGGACCATCCTTGTCCAATAAAAAAGCATACTGTTCTGTCTAAAAATTTAAACAAATAATCTGAACAAAAAACAAAAATTATTTTATTAGAACAATCGAATCAAAATAAATTAAGACACAAACAAAAAAAAACTGAATCTTCCAACTGGACTGGAAGAACTTGAAACAAAAGAAAAGCAACTAAAACTATATTTTAGAATGGAATTCACGAAAAAATGATGATAAACAAAGTCCAAGTTGGATAGAACACAACTGACTAATAAATTGAGCCAACTCTTATTTTTCTTTCTTGCCAGCAAACCTGATACCGTTTTCTTTTACCTCTTTGATTTTCTCCTTCACTTTTGGGACAAAGTTCTGTAAGATGTGTTATTCTAATTTTTAGTAATGGCTCTGAAAATGAAGGTCCAGTCAACTTATCAATAATATATAATCGGTAATCGTATGAGGTTCTTGTATTGTCACGATTCCGATTGTTATAAAGATAATCTGACATAGGCATACGTTATTTAAAATACATAGATGGATAGTCAGGTTTTTATGCCAAATTAGCGTCTTCTGCTCACGGGAAAAATATGATATCATCTGGTTGCAATGGACAACTCCTGTAATAAACTCATTATATTTATTTATCAATACATGTTTTACTTTTTTTGACCACGCCGATTCATCACTGTTTTAATTTTCTTCTTAGTGTGCCTGACCCTTTAAGGACATTCGCGATCATGGCGGCTCATTTTAATCTGTCTACAACAGTTCTGTCTACAAGAGTTCTATTGTTGTTTGTTTACTCCAGTACTTTAAATTTTTTAACCAGAACGTACGTCGTCTACCCAGTCCTCCTTTACCTTCCACTTTCCATTGTGTAACCAATCGGATCAACTCATATTTTTCATTTCTTAGTATGTGACCAAAACAGCTAATTTTTTTAATAATCTTTCCCTAATGTTTCCGTGTTTTTGACGTGTTTTGTCTAAGATTTTTTTCACATTCTTCGATAACACCACATCTAAAGTGGAAAATCTTTTTTCGGTTGCGTTCGTACTTGTCCAGGCTTTAACTACATATAAAAGGGCATTAATACTCTAGTTCTAATTTCTATACCCAATTTTCCATTGCATAATACTAGTTTCATCTTATTGAAAATGCTTTAGACTATCTCAATTTGTTTTATTTCAAGGCCGAGGTCTCATTGTTCATTTAGCTTACATCCCAGTATCTGTGTACTTTTTTTAAAACTTTTCCTTTACCGTATTTTTGTATTGTTTTTAAATTTTTAAAACATTTGCTTTTGTAAATTTCTTATGGCCATTTTGGTTATTCTATGTTCTTCTACAAGAACAAAGTTATGTTAAGTAGTCACAAAAAAACCTTAAGAAAAAAAAGAAAAAAACTTTATAGTATGGAATTATCACAAAAAGAAATAAAAAATTATATCATTAGTCATGAATGATATATATGAAAGTAGTTCCTTTCCTTAGACATTTAAAAATGTGTCCTACACTTCCGACAAAGATTTTTTAGAGCACTTTTACATCTTGTATTTACTAGCATATTTATTGTTATAAAAAATAGGCAAATGCTTATTTTCATCATGCCTAATTTCCGTAAAAGGATTTAATTCATGTCGGATTTTAACAGATCGAACGCTACATTCTTTTTTGTTTGAGGGACGTTCTCGTTTTTGTGCTTCTTCATGCTGTATCAAATATTCTACAACAATTTGTCGATCCAAAAATCAAGAATGTACAGTTTTGGTATTTCAAAACATTTAGTTTGGGCTATATTCCCTAACCAGGAATTGGATAGTGCCATGTCAACGGCATGTGTAATCATACGGATAGTCCATTTTGTAGAACAAACGTACGATCCATATATGTAGTAAGCAAAGAATTAAGCTTATCAACTTCTCCCATGTTTTAGTTAAACAATCCAATAGCCCTAGATTGGAGTACATCAATATATTGTTTATTCTTTTTGTCCGTTCTCTCACAATTATAAACCAATAAAGTTAGATGCAACAACCATTGGTTTATTATCAAACCATTTCGTGATGACCACTCCGTCTTTACTTACAACTGCATAAAAATACCTCTTTTGTCTTTGTCGGCTTTTAGTGGAGGTTTAGCTAATCTGTAAGCTATTACAGACACGATTGCAAAAATATTTTTTTAATTGAGGAACTGGAAGAGATTATATATTCTTAAATAATTATCTAAGTACAGTCAACGGTTTTTTCTGTGATTCTCTTAGCTAGCTGCAATACTATTGCAGCTCCTGTACTTACTATAGTCCACACTTATCTAGGTAGTTGCTGCTTGATAAATTATTACTAAGTCATTCACTAAACCGCTTTGTCCAGTAAGAACAAATATTTGAAGGACGTTGATGTTAACAAAACTATAAAAAGTTTATAAGAACGCTAAGTGTATATTTAAATAAAAAAGCATAAATTATTATGCTTCTACTTAAAATCAAACTAATTGTATATATATTTCGGATTTTAATTCTACTTGTACAAATTTCCACGTGTTAAGAAGTTATACAGTTAGCTCGAAACTGAAATAATCAACTTTATGACATTGATAATATGTTCGCTCATAAGTAGTACCATCAAATAAGTAAATACACTGTCTTGCTACACAAAACATGTTACTTCAGAGGGTTAAATGCAACTAGTCGTCAATATGATGCTTAACAAGTTTGTGTCCTTGTAGGAGGACGCTGTGACTGAAAGAATTATTAAACAAATAAACGTGATATGTTGTTGAACATTATATATTTTATAATTCTCCGAATTCTGTATATTAAACTAATGAATAGTATTTTAATTTTATGGTGGCAACTTACCATATATTTTAAAGAAATTTGGAATTTTAGACAGAAGATATTTAGAAATTATTTTTACTACAGATCGTACGATATTCTTTTATCTAACTAATTATTATTTTATTAAAAAGTTCTCTCCTCTATTTAAAAAAAACTTTTCCAATACCATACTTGTTTTGATTTATATGAAAACTATTTTTATTTATATTTATAGGCCGAGAGTAAAAAATCTGATACGCTGAAGAAGACTGAAAAAATCGCTGACAAAATAGAAGAAATTCCTAGCGAATTCGAGTGTTGTTTCTGTACGTCAAAGGTAGTATGAATTCCTTTGCTGTACACTGTACATAACAGTTTGTGTTTTGCTTTTCCGCTTGTTTAACTACCACTTTGCCAGTTTTTATAGTTCGAATAGATCTAGGATACTTTTTGACATGTTAGAAATCGGCAAACAAGGAATATTTATATTTCGATTAAAGCCTGTTAATAATTATATAAATTAACTTTTAAGTATACATAAAATAATAAATCATAACTTTTTAATATATTTGTAATATTTAATGAACTACTAGGTAATAATTTTGGACATTATTTTTAATATAGATTCAATAAGAAACTTCTTGTCTTAAGGTAGGTATTCTTGAACTTAATTGAAAGAAATAAATAACAATTACTTAAATAACAACTTAAATTATTCATCAAAACTATCATGGCAAATACAACTAAAGTGTTACTAATCATGGAATAAGAAAGCCAAGATTCGACAGAGGAAGTGATCCACCTTTAGATCACAGTTCTTTCCAGGTTCAAATCAAGCGAAAACCCTGTGGCAGAACTGAGAAAGTGTCTCTAAAAACCGCAGAGTTGATTATTAAAATATGTACTTGGAATGTAAATACAATGTGCCAGGATGGAAAACTTCATAATACCATTCAAGAAATGACCAGACTTGAAATAGTTATAATGGGCATAAACGAAATGAGGCGGCCAAATAGTGGTAGGTAGGTTTATTGTATTGTTGACAACTAGATTATGGTATACCACTCAGAACATAAAGATGGTCAACATATGTCTGGGGTTGAAATAGTCATGTCACTTCAATTACGTCCGTATGTTACAAATTTTATACCTATTTCTGATAGATTAATAATAATTATCCAACTGAATACTACTTCGGTCAAATTAAATGTTTTAAGTGTATGCCCTAATCAGCTATAAACCAGAAAAACAGGTAAACTGAACCCCACCACTTAGACGACTTAAAAAAGAAAATGTAACTATTATTATGGTGAATGCGAAAATTGGCAAAGGGAAGAGCGGTGAATTTATTGGTAATTTTGGTCTAGTGAAGAGCAATAAAATTTGACAAAGAATAAAACAGTTTGTAGAGCAAGACGAAATTGCAATTTTAATACATTCTTCAAACTACCACCAAGATGCCTCTTCTTAAAATTAACCAGGTAACGTAATACGGAATCAAATTATTTACATTATGGTGAACAAGAGATCTCGTAGTGGATGCCTATCAGTTACAAGATAGCCCAGTACTGACATATCATCAGATAATGTTCCTGCTGTTGCTAGATTTAGGTTTAGATTTAAGAAGATTACAAAAAGGTTTAGTAACAAAAATGTGAGGAGACTAAAAGGTAAGGAAACACAACAGACGTGAGATGTGAAAAGAGATGTGATTATGTGAAGCTTTTAATAAGATTAGAGAACATTTAATAGAAAAAAAAAACAAAAAAAAGTTGCAGTACACTGCTACTTATGAAAGAAAATAATCAAAGAACCACAAAAGAATGTACAACAATATTCAGAGACAAATAAGAACCGAAATAGGAAAGATCAAAGACAATTGGTTAAAATCACAGTGTGAAGATATAGACTTGTTGGAACTAAAAAACGATAAGTTTAATATGCGTAAACAGGTTAAACAAAGCAACTGCTCTTCAGAAATCCATAACAGCTAGCAAACAGCGAGATCAACAGGGTACCATCATCACAGATAAAAAACCAAGAAATTTGCAAATGGACCAAATACAATACACAAGAACTCTTTGATGATACTCACTTAGGTCAAAAGTCAACGTTTATTGCTTTACCAAAGAAAACAATATCCGAATCCTGCAATAATTGAACGAATATGAAAGAATAGGTTCAGTTTGTGTTTTAGCCTACTAGCAAGTACAATTTGTTAATCTGGCAAAGAAATCTATCAGGCAAATTGGTCTAGGATTTAATGCTATGCATTATGCATAACCAAACGTATTTTAGATTGTCAAGGCAAAAAGCAATACGAAGCAGAGGACGCCCACCAACTAGATGGACTGACGATTTGAAGCGTGTTAGCAATAGCTGGAGGCAAGCCACACAAAACAGATGGAAAGAGCTGAGGGAGACATATGTCTAGCAGTGGACGCATACATGTTTATGATGATGATGATTATGCATTATAATAATACTATTTTGACGAATTAAACTCAAAAATAAAATACAATGTCTATTAAAATTAATATAAGTATTCCTTGTATGCTTTACCTAGATTACTTCTTACCTATCGTTAAAAGTAGCCTAGATTGTCATTAATAGTTTCATTGCTTCAATCATTTCTGCGTCTTAGGCGAGGGGCCCACCTCTAACTGGAAGCTTAGATATCGAAAGAGCGGCCACGATAAGTAAATGGCCAATTTTGACAATGGCTATTCTTAATGTTTTCAACGTCGTTGCATCTGGATTTAAATTTTATTTTGGTGTACAATAGGCGGAACATATTCAAATATAAAATTTAAACAAAAATGAGAACAATAAATTTTAATGTTTTTTCAAATTTAACTTGCTGTAACTTTGATCTCTATGAATATTTCCTTTTGAAAATTTTACTGAATGATCTTTGAAGCATTCCAATAAAAATAAAACTCTTCAAAACTGTTTAAATGTATTAAAGAGAAACGGCAAATTTTTAAACATTTTATTGCGAGGATTTATTATTTTTATGTTTACTCAAAAAATTTAAGTAAAACAGTCTTAAATTTATAATTTGTATCAACACAGAATTAAAGTATAAGACTTGGGATAGTTTTTTGTACATTGTCAAGTTAAAAGATATAATACACACAAAATTATGTAACTTTAGAGATCGACATCGACTGCGCGCGTGGCGTGCAAAATTTTGGGTAACGTTGCATTTGATAACTCAATGCTCCATATCGATATTATGCTATATTCAAAACTTATTGTAGCTTTCGAGTGTGTTGTTACAATAGCTAAAATAAGCTTCTTAAGCTACACTTTCAAATATTGTTTTTAAAGATTAAAAAGAATGTGGATGGTTTATAAATGATGGAATTATCTGTTCCGACTATTCCGACGATTGATGTGATAATGGGGCTGCTGCATAAATATTTCTGTTTATTTAAGGTAATATTCATGATAATAGGCCCGAATAACTTCCATCCTACATATGTAATGACCACTTTCCAATCACAGCAAAGGAAGTGGAAAAAACAATATCACAACTAAAAGATGGTAAAGCTCCTGGTCTTCACAACGCATAGGCTAAATTCATAAAACTGTTTAAAATCGACGGTACTTAACACCGTCGTTATATTATTGACGTCGTAATTAATATTTAAGCGAAGTAATACCAAGAATTTGGCTGAAGTCGACGTTTATTGCCTTCGTATCCTGCAAAAATTTCCGGACCATCCACTTAATGCAGAGACGTAAATTTCGATGCTTATGCATGCTTCATTAAGGAAACTCTAACTATTGACCAAAAATAGGGAAAAATTCAACATTCCCTTGTATCAGTTAGAAAAGAAACCCTCAAACCACTTGGAGAAAAAACAAAACCTTGGATGACAGTAAAACTTCTTGAACTTATGGAAGAACGAAGAAAACGTAAAGCAAAAGACCTGCATAAATACAAAGAAATTCAGAGAAACATCAGAAAGAAAATTCGAGAGGCAAAGGAGAGGTGGCTCTCCGACAGATGCAAGGAAAGAGAAGATCTGGATAAAAAGTATGATAGCTTTAATTTACACAAAAAATCAAAGAAATGACAGGTTCTAGAAAACGTATAAGAACGAATATGCTTAAAAATGATAAAGGGGATATTATTACTGATATGAAGGAGAGATTATGTCACTGGACCAATTACATCGAACAACTATTTAATGATAAAAGAGAAGAACTGTCATTAGAAATCACCGAGGATACTGGACCACCAATATTAAGAGAAGAAGTCATCTATGCCATCAAAAACACAAAAGAGGGTAAAGCTACTGGACCAGAGTATGTGCCAATCGAATTAATAAAACTCATCGATGAAGATTTTATTGATGTAATGGTTGAACTCTTTAATCTAATATATCAGACTGCTACAATCCCCAGACAATGGCTGTAATCGACCTTTGTAGCAATTCCCAAAAAGCCAAGTGCAACAACTTGCTCAGATCACAGAACAATAGCTTTAATGAGTCACACACTTAAAACATTTTTGAAAATAATTCACAGCAAAATTTTTAAAACTCTTAAATATGAAATTAGTGACACACAATTTGGCTTTAGAAATAGTATGAGTACAGGAGATGCTTTGTTCGGCTTGAATGTGCTGGCTCAAAGATGCATGGACATGAATCAGGACATGTACTTATGTTTTGTAGACTTTTAAAAGGCATTTGATAAGCTTCAACATAAAAAGCTTGTAGATACATTAAAAAGCAAAAATATTTACAGTCGTGATATAAAAATTATATCTAACTTATATTGGAATCAAACTGCCAAGGTAAGAGTTGACAACCAGTACACCCAAAAGATGCTTCATTGATTACCATATGACGTTTGATACAGTAAATCACAAAAAGCTGATAGAGGTATTTAACAAATATTAAAATAATACCTGTAATCTAGGAATTATTAGAAATCTTAACTGGAATCAAATATCGTCTATACATACAAACGCAGGAGAAGGAGAACCCAGGGATATAAAAATCAAACGTAGGGGTCAAACAGGGATGTATACTATCACCCCTGCTGTTAAACATATACTCTGAGCAAATATTTCAAGAAGCAATCGAGGATGTTTAAGCCAGAATTCAAATTACCGAAGGATGAATTAATAATTATTATTTAAATAGGAATAAACCACAATTAAAAGTTAAAGTACGTTTATTGACGTTTCAATTTCCACTTCGGAAATCGTTCTCAAAGTACAAACACGAGAACAATGAACCGCTTGATTCGACTAACTGTAAATGTTAAAACTACCTAATTTCTAAAGACAGGGATTATTATCTATAAATTTTTCCCAGAAATATGTAAAACTGATAAACATTTTAATCTTTTAATAGAATTCTGGAAACTAATTTACCCAAACTTCTAGAATTACCGATATGAATCTAAAATAATAAAGTAAAATCGACAAACAACATGAAGTAAATTATAATGAGACGAAACAAATAGCATAATCTTCGTCTATATCAAGAATTGAGTTAGGATTTGCCACTCTAACGAATGTTGCGCGATGGACGCGCACATATATTATTATATCTCATATTTTAATACTCAGTTAATATGTCAGTTAAAATTATAAATTCAAATTTAAAACTGTTACTTAAATTTTTCTTGTAAACAAACAATTAATGAAATCTCGCAAAAAAATGTTTAAAAACTTACGATTTCTCTTGGTGTAAGTCTACAATTTTTATTGAAAATAATTCAAGGATTATGCAAGAAATTTTTTAAAAATTTTCCATCTATAGAAATAATAATTGCAACAAGTAAAATTTAAAAAATCAATAAAAATTCTTTTTCTCATTTTTGCTTAAAAATTTTCTTTCTAAAAATATTTACTAAAGCGTGTTCAAAATTGGCCATTCACCTGAAAGTTGATTATTCGTCGTGGGTATAGCGTCATTTTAGGGGTAGCTGCCACTCGCCTATATAGCGTTCTCCCCAAATTAGATTAACGGTCAAAACGTAGAAAAAAGCAGTCATAATATTTCATATTTTACTTAGTAGGGATATACAATCTATATTCTATATTCTCTATATTTTCTGTCAATTTCGAAGGCTAATTCTAAAAGACTTTTATTTAATATAAAAAGTTTGATATGTATTCGATATTAAATTTTTATAAATTTCAAGTATTTTGCTATACCGAGCTTTCGACTCTCTCTATAAAGCCTTCTTCGGGAGTTAAAACGCCCAACCTTCTGAATGTTTAAGTCAATTAGAATTAGTTGGAATTTGTTTAAGAAATGGATGGTAATTTATACTTCTTGGGAAGAGGTCTTTATGTTAAAGATCTCTTTTATTAAAATTCATACATATGAAGTTATATCAAGTCACTTTTAGTTTAAATAATCAGATACCGTATCAGAAAATAGACTTAATTCCAAAAACATAACTCTTGTCCATTATCCGAGATTATCTGAGAAGCTATCAATTATAAATCAAAATTATCTGTATTAATAAACGACATAACAGTAGCCACCTACTTCCAACATTGAGATCTTTTCTCAAACAGAATAAATAACCGTTTGTTTCTTACAATAAGTCAAATTTGTGCCGTTAATAATCTAAGATCCATCCCTAATCCAATAATATGCCAGCAAACCAAGGCACTGTTGGTTAGTACAACAAAAGTAGTAGCACCGCGATCTGTAAAATAATCGATGGGTCGAGAGTATCAAAATGAAACAAAACTAGTAACAAAATAAATCGACAGAGATCACTAAAAGAATTCGGCTGATCAGTGTAGCAAATGGAAGACTCAGTAGGGTACGGAGAAATGGGCAGATTATTAAATTAAACAAAAGTATTCAATAGTTTAATGATTCAATTACTAAAAACATTCAAAATCATACAGAATCGTATTTATAAATAATTCAGAAATGCTTTGATCACCAGAAAAATGTATATTTATGCTTTATTGACTACTAGAAGGCTTTTGATAGAGTACAACATAAAAAATTGTTGTATAAACTACAAAATGTGAAGCTAGGCAGAAAAGATCTCTGTATAAATCAAAACCTTTATTGAACCCAAAAAGAAACCTTAAAATATTTCAACCATTTCCAACCAAACTTAGATTCTTAGGAGTAGTAATAATTTATAAATGGGATTCAGATATAGAAATAAAAAACGAATTAAATAGGAGCATGCACAATAAATAAAACCAAATTATCTCTAATCGAAATGTAAGGTTAGACATCCGAATTAGAGTTATTAAATGCTACATTTAGTCAGTTCTGTATGGAGTTGAAGCCTGGAAGTTAAAATGAAATACCATGAGACAGTACTAAATACCATAAACAGAGAGAAAGAACATAATTCCGAATAAGAAAAGAAAAGCTTCATACCTAGACCATAAAAAGAAAAAGTACAAAATATAACCTGCTACGAATAATAATTGAAGGGAAGATAAAAAGGTAAAGAGGAGTATACAGACGAAAAATGTCTTGGCTTCGAAATATCAGAGCTTGGACGGGCATGTACGTTCAACAATTTCTAAGATCGGCGCAGAATAGAGAAGATTTTGATGCAGTGATTGAAATAAACTGTATAGTGAATCAACAACATGATACAAATAGCTTTATTTAATCTGAGAATGATTAACAAACCAAGTACAATATACAACATTAAAAATAATGTCAAGGGAACGAATGATCTTCCACTAATCATTCTTCTTTTGCTATTTATTCGTCTTTCTCAGTCCCTATGAAGCCAATCTTTCTTAATGTATTTAACTTGTCCATCACCCCCACTCTTTTTCAGTATTTTTAAACTTCACATTTGACTCTTATGTCCAATGTTCATTACCCATCAATACTCCATAAGCAGATTTAGAACAGACAATTCTAGTACCCTAGACAAACTATTCATAACCACACAATAAGATTAAGACCTTACTCATATACATCCTCTTCACTCACACACCTAGATAATACCATGGTCCATCTAAAGCCAAGCCACACATCAGAATCTATATTTATTATTTCCAATACTACAGTAACGTCCACACCATTTTCAACATAACTGCTCTAACTAAAATTATCCCCCGTTTAATTGTTCTTTTATAGTATACTTCATTTTCCCTTACCTATACAGGTCATAGTTTTGGACCTCTGGAGATCTCAGTCTCTTATTCAGTTATTTTTCTCTCACAATGACAGTATAACATCACAGATTGTAATTTTATCCAAATAGAGTCACCCTTTACCCACGGTTCGTAGACTTACTACGGTTGCCTCCTCTGACGGGTGGGGATCCTTGAGTTACGTCACCAGAGTACACAAGAATACAAAACCCATTTATTATCACAGTTTTTTCGTGGTAATTATCTTTCAGTTTATTATTTGCTTTATTATTTATCGTTTCTTAAATATCTCAGTTTACTTTATATTTTTGTATTTGAAATTTTGGTTGTTTTCTATAAAAACTTATTTTGAATTATCAAAGAAACGTTATTTATTGTAGTTGTACATCGTACCTATTGTCTTCGTATCTTTTTATGAGGTAGGTTAAAACTTTAAAATTTCATTGTGTATTAACGTAATAATAATGTTGATGAAATTTTAGAATGCCATTAGATATTAATGATCAATCAAGGAAAGATATTAAAAAAATGGAAAAAAATAGTTATGTAATTTGGTAATTCATTCAATAGTTAATCCAGTATTGATGAAAATTCAGTATACGCGACAAATTTTCAGTGTAAAATGGAGATTGAAGTACTAGATTTACGTAAATCCTGCATTAACATTGGATAAACGTTAACAACTGGTTCTGATTAATTTTAAGTAACAAACTGCCTACATATCAACAGTTTTCCATAATTAGGTATTATAATCCACTAAACATCTTTATTTCATAACTATCTTTACTATTTTCCACACCTCAAAGACATAAAAACGACGATTAACAATGTTACGATTCAAATTACTGTATTCTCGTGACGTAATTTCGGGCTTAATGTTCATTGGTTAGTCGGAGGAAGCAACCGTAGTAAGTCTACGAACCATGCCCTTCACCCATCAATTTTATTGGTTTTTCATATTTTTGATAACATACATTATTATTTAATCAACTTTTTCCATCCATCTAACATTCATAAAAAAATGTAGTTCAATATTTTTTACTTAAGTTATAAGTTAAGTATAACAATAAAACACTGAAAATTTTGTTTTCAAAACTTTCACAAAATTTATTATAATATTTTATCACTACAGCTGTTTCGGCAGAGTGCCTTTCTCAAGTGATATATTTTTGGACGTGTTTACAATTTATAGTCTTTAACGATATAGGTTGAGGAACTGTTTGTCTCATTCAGAATTATGTCTGTGTTTTTTAATTTGCTTATATCCATAGATTCTAATAAAAATAGCTTAAGGCCTTTATTTTGGATGTGTAGAATTTGAAATTCATCATTAAAAGAATGACTATGATCTAGAAGGTGAAGTACATATGTAGAATCTGTTTTCCTATTATTGAAAGCCCTTTTATGTTCTACTATATGTTTGTTAAAGGTTCTACCAGTATGACCGATGTAAATTTTTGGGCAGTCGCCACACTTAACTTTGTATACACCACTGTGTAAGTACTTTTTATTTTGGCTCTCATTGTTCTTAATATATTTTCTTAAGTTGTTGTTCGTTCTGAAAGCTGGTGTTATTCCTTTCCTTTTTATGTGTCAAGCTATTTTTGCTGTTATTTTGCCTGTATTTGTAATCGAGAAGAAGGTACAGGATTTTTTCTCCGATGGTGGAAATACTAATTTCAGGGCTTTCTTGTGTAGTTCTTCATTTAAAATTTTATTAATTGTTTGTTCGTTGTACCCATTGTTTACTGCTATTTGCTTAATGATATTTAATTCTGTCTCAAAGTTGTATTTTGACGTCGGAATTTCTATTAACCTATGTTTACAAACGTAAAAGGGGAACTTCCAAGGGAATCTCTAGGAGAACTTCCAGGTGACTCATTTAAAGGACGACCTCTTCTCGGTGTTCTCAGTGGAGCTTTGGAGAAAGCTAAAGCTTCTGAAACGTAAAACGTAAATTCCAATAAATCTATTTGCTTATTTTTATGCTTATTTTGATTGTCACGACGATATTCCAACCATGAGTTGCACACTGTCACATTGAAATAGTGAAAAATTACCCGTACAGTCCACTTCTTACTTCTAAAAAACGTTCTATTATAAAGTGACACAAGGAAATTATTTTTATCCACGCCGCCCATACTTTGATTGTAAAGTTTAATTACTGCTGGACATTCAACTTGTACATATGTTTTTGTTTTTATCCCAACGTTTGACAGTATCAGTAGGTTCTAAGCCTATAAAATTTAAGGTCATATTTACGAGCTTGGTATAGAACCATCTAATTGCAACAGTATTTTGATCGGAAGTAATTTTCAAGTCTTTCTCTTCTTTGAAACTTTGGAACTTTCTCTTCCTGATAGTTTCAGTTCTTTTTCGGAACGAAGTGAACTGATTCCCATGCGATTTTTCTAATAGTTCCAGCAGCAAATATTCCGCTCGTGTGAAGTAATTTTAGTAATTTTATTGAATTGAAATAATTATCAAAGTAGAGCTTATATCCCGAATTATCTGGCAATATTTGTGATAAATACAGAACAAGTAAAGTTGTAGCATTTTGGTTCATTTCTACAGACATAGGTAATGTAGTTGCTCCTTGATAAACAAGCGATCGGTATATTATTCCTGATTCACCACAAAAATTAAAGACTTTTATGCCCCAAGGATTTGGTTTGCCTCTAATATACTGTTTGTTTGAAAATTGCCCCTTGAACTGTATAATTGTCTCATCTATGCAATTATTTTCTTCAAGCATTAATTATTCGCAACGTATTTCAAACCTGGTAATTATTTTCTTCACTTTGCAAAGATTATCATTGGTAAACAAAAAGAGAAATCAAACGATTTCTACTTAGCGAAACCGAATTCAAATCTTAACCACTGTGTTTCCTAAAATTTGCAAAACAAACAGCTGGATGAATTACTCGGCAAGGGAATCTAAAATTGCATTCCACAAGCCGTTCATCCTAGTCAAAATTCGTAGTGAATTCAGTTTCTCGTACTTCCAACGAAGTAAATAACAAAACAGAATGACGGTATTAGATTTTTGTTTTGATACAGTGCAGCAACAACCGTTGATACGTATTTCGACCTCCTTAAGTCTCTTCAGAACGGTATAGTCACTGCTCTGAACCAAAACAAAAATCTTTTCCGTCCTAGACAATAGTTATTAAAATAACTATATACGGACGTAACTACGCCACCTAAAAACAAAAAGAGAAATCAAACGATTTCTACTTAGCGAAACCGAATTCAAATCTTAACCACTGTGTTTCCTAAAATTTGCGAAACAAACAGCTGGATGAATTACTCGGCAAGGGAATCTAAAATTGCATTCCACAAGCCGTTCATCCTAGTCAAAATTCGTAGTGAATTCAGTTTCTCGTACTTTTAACGAAGTAAATAACAAAACAGAATGACGGTATTAGATTTTTGTTTTGATACAGTGCAGCAACAACCGTTGATACGTATTTCGACCTCCTTAAGTCTCTTCAGAACGGTATAGTCACTGCTCTGAACCAAAACAAAAATCTTTCCCGTCCTAGACAATAGTTATTAAAATAACTATATACGGACGTAACTACGCCATCTAAAAACAAAAAGATAAATCAAACGATTTCTACTTAGCGAAACCGAATTCAAATCTTAACCACTGTGTTTCCTAAAATTTGCGAAACAAACAGCTGGATGAATTACTCGGCAAGGGAATCTAAAATTGCATTCCACAAGCCGTTAATCCTAGTCAAAATTCGTAGTGAATTCAGTTTCTCGTACTTCCAACGAAGTAAATAACAAAACAGAATGACGGTATTAGATTTTTGTTTTGATACAGTGCAGCAACAACCGTTGATACGTATTTCGACCTCCTTAAGTCTCTTCAGAACGGTATAGTCACTGCTCTGAACCAAAACAAAAATCTTTTCCGTCCTAGACAATAGTTATTAAAATAACTATATACGGACGTAACTACGCCATCTAAAAACAAAAAGAGAAATCAAACGATTTCTACTTAGCGAAACCGAATTCAAATCTTAACCACTGTGTTTCCTAAAATTTGCGAAACAAACAGCTGGATGAATTACTCGGCAAGGGAATCTAAAATTGCATTCCACAAGCCGTTCATCCTAGTCAAAATTCGTAGTGAATTTAGTTTCTCGTACTTCCAACGAAGTGTTTTGTTATTTACTTCGTTGGAAGTACGAGAAACTGAATTCACTACGAATTTTGACTAGGATGAACGGCTTGTGGAATGCAATTTTAGATTCCCTTACCGAGTAATTCATCCAGCTGTTTGTTTCGCAAATTTTAGGAAACACAGTGGTTAAGATTTGAATTCGGTTTCGCTAAGTAGAAATCGTTTAATTTCTCTTTTTGTTTTTAGATGGCGTAGTTACGTCCGTATATAGTTATTTTAATAACTATTGTCTAGGACGGGAAAGATTTTTGTTTTGGTTCAGAGCAGTGACTATACCGTTCTGAAGAGACTTAAGGAGGTCGAAATACGTATCAACGGTTGTTGCTGCACTGTATCAAAACAAAAATCTAATACCGTCATTCTGTATTATCATTGGTATTCTTTTCGGTGTTGACATCTGAGATATGTAAATGATTACGTAAACTTTCAAATCAGTTTCGGGACATACCGATATCTTTAATCAAATGGAATTGTGTACGGGGAGCCCAATAAAGTCTTATCCTTGGAAAATTATTAATTCTCATTACAATGGAAAGGCCAACCAGGCGGCGTATCTCATTTTCGTCAGTACTGAAACTTTTACCATTCTTGTAAACAGAATAAGAATTTGTTTTTTTCAAATAACTCCTTGAATATTTCGGGTGGAAAATAGTGCGAAAAATAATCAAATGGTGAATGATCTTCTGAACTGTCACTTTCATCATAACTAAAATTACTTTCACTTGATCGATCGAAAATACCATTTGAAGGTACAACTTTTCCAGTCTTCCAGATAGTTTTTTTTCCACTTTTTTAGTCTTTTGAGGAATTTCTTCTTTTTCAAATGCTACTTCATCCTCATCTGATGTTGACATATCAGCCTCTTCAAAATCTGGATCTTCATCATCTTCTATATCAGAACAGTCATCATTCAACACAGCTAATGCTTCTTCTACTTGGACAAGGGTCACATCAACTTCAGTTTTCCCTTTCCCGTAAAGTACAATTGTAGGAACCTCATCTGAAAAGAGTTTATTGTTTAAAATATTGTCGTAAATTTTAATCTATTTAATCCACTTTTGTAACCGTTAAAACCTACAGGTGGCATTTGCGTACGCCTTTTATAGGATCATACCAAATATTAGCAAATGCAGAAACAATTACAATTTATTCTTAAATGGACTTTTCATAATGTTAGTTAGTAAATACCAACAGGTACATGAAGTTTTTTTCAACACAATGGCAATATTAGAACAAAAAAACAAATACTTACCAAGTGAAAAAGAATCACATTCACCAGCCATTACTTCAAGTAGACCAACAAAACCTGTTTATATTCCAAATGACTCAAATACATACAGGGTGTTTCAAAAAAAGGTAACCCCGTCTCTAGGGTAGGTAAAAAACTGAAAAATAATTGGGGTTTGCTTAGTAAAAAAATTTTGTAACGCCATCCGTTTTCGAAGAAAAAAAATTTTACGCATTTTTTACGATTTTGCCGAAACTACTTTCAACATTGTAATAAAATTTTATACGAATATGTTTTGGAAGCTGATACATCCCATGAATTTGTTTTTATATCTGATTCTCATAGAGGGCGCTAGTTACACGGATCGTACTAAGTATTAGTCAATATAACTTTTTTAAAAGTATAATTATTAATCAAAATTTCAAGTAAACTTAAACATCATTCAATTTTACACGAAAAAGGTACTCTTGGTAAAACTCGATACTGTGTACCGTTTTCGGAATGTTTTGATTTGAAAATTATGAAGTAATAATTGATGCTGGTATAAAATAGTTAGTAATTAAACAAAACTCAAAAGAAGAAAATTAAATTAATGACTAAGAACATAAAATAAAATTCAATTACAGTAAGTGTTCAAAATGCTCTCCGTTTTCGCGAATACACAAGTCTATTCTTTTTTCTAAAGATTCCATTAACCTTCTAAACGGTAGGGGATCAGCTATGATGTCATTAAATTGACTTTGAATTCTTTCTTCCAATTCTTGGCGTGAATTTACCTCTGTAACATAGACTTTTTCCTTAATATACGACCAAACTGCGTAGTCCAAAGGGTTAAAATCGCATGACCGAGGAGGCCAATGAATCGGAGCTTCTGCACCTCTACCAATCCATCGATTTGGAAAATGATTACTCAACCAATTACGACACCTTCTATCAAAGTGTGGTGGAGCTCCATCGTGCATAAAAAATAAAGATCTTCGCTCGTTTAGCGTTAAATCTTCTAATATCTCGAATAAGGATACATATCACCATTGAAATTTCCAGGTAGAATATGATAACCTATTAATTTGTTACCTAACGTTGCTGCCCAAACATTCACTTTAAATGAGTGTTGGTAATGTGATACCCTTTTGACTCGTGGATTCTCATCACACCAGTAGTGTGCATTATAGGAGTTAAACATACCTTGTCGCGTAAAGGTGGCCTCGTCCGTAAAAAGAATGCATTTTAAAAAATTTGGATTGTGGGCTGTCCTTTGTTGCAATGTTTCACAAAAATCCACTCTAACCGGTAGATCATCTGGCAAGAGCTCTTGGACTTGTCTGTAATGATAAGGATGTAATTGCTGTTCTTTCAGTATCCGCCAAGTACTTGAAGAAGAAGTATTTAATTGTCTTGCTATATTCCTTACGCTAACTGTTGGATCTTGATCAAGTAAATTTAAAATATTATTTTCTTTTTTAAATGTTCTTATTGTTCTTGATCTACAAGAATTTATTTTATTTGGTCTCACATTCCTAGTTTCTCCACAACGTCGTTCAACGACTCTAAATGTTTTTTTACTTGGTAAGTTTCTTTTCGGAAACTTTTCTGCATAACGTGTCACAGCTGCACTAGAACATCCTAAACATTCGCCTAAGGTTAATAATATGTCAGTGTATTCAACATTTGAGTACATTTTGATTTGATTTTACAAATAACAAGGTTTCAAAACTCTAATTATTGTTGATTTATCGTCATAACAATCAATAAATGTCAGATTTCCATGGCACACTTGGAGAAACCTATTAGAACTTTATCATTACTACCAGTATCAATTATTACTTCATAATTTTCATATCAAAATATTCCGAAAACGGTACACAGTATCGAGTTTTACCAAGAGTACCTTTTTCGTGTAAAATTGAATGATGTTTAAGTTTACTTGAAATTTTGATTAATAATTATACTCTTAAAAAAGTTATATTGACTAATACTTAGTACGATCCGTGTAACTAGCGCCCTCTATGAGAATCGGATATAAAAACAAATTCATGGGATGTATCAGCTTCCAAAACATATTCGTATAAAATTTCATTACAATCTTGCCAGTAGTTTCGGCAAAATCGTAAAAAATGCCTAAATTTTTTTTTTCTTCAACGCCCTGTATCTTGAAAACGGATGGCGTTACAAAAATTATTTACTAAGCAAACCCCAATTATTTTTTAATTTTTTACCTACCCTAGAGACTGGGTTAGCTTTTTTTGAAACAGCCTGTATAAATCATCTTATATAGGGACTGTAGCCTCTCTCTATTAGAATTATGTTGAAATAAGTCATATCACAGATATCTGTGCCTAATTATAGGGTTTGTAATTGCCACCATCAGGGCCAAAAGGGTTAATTAAAATGGTAATACTTATTTTAGGATAGTACTGATTATGGAATAGTTATTCCGAAAACGTTCTGTGATATAGCTCGATAGGGTTTTTATATTAATATACCTTTTATAAAAAAAAATTTAAATAGCCAACTACAGATATTCAGTTCCCTTGTGGATTAATAAAACATTCAATACGGTAACATATAAAGTAAATTCATCTGCCTGCTTGTCCCAGTATCCCCGTAAATTATACTTAAAGACTTTTAGATCGACGAATTAATCTAGTGATCGAAAACTTTTAGGAAAGGGGTGCACCGGAAGAAGAAGAATTCAACAGTTGTATCGGATCAGTTATGCATTATACTATTTGTGACCTACCAGAAAACTAAAAAAACCAATTTAACTTTAACATACGGCATCACTTTCCACAGAAAAATTTTATTGAGGCATATTTAAAAAAAAATATATAGAACATATTTTGGTCCAAATAACTTACCGTAGAGTTAAAAGAAAGCGAAAAAAAATTGATAACATCTAACAGCGACGAAAAAATGCTACTGGACAATTCAGGTATAGAACATTTTATTATTCACTTTAATTTACGATAAATTTTTAAAGCGAATGTACATAAAATCATACAAAACTCAAGAACTCTTCAAACCGTATATTTATACAACATAAAGCAATAAATAATTCTGACTATTTTGCGGAAAATTTGAACTACACCGAAGACAAAAATAAAACACTACAATATCTTCTTCTCCATTTAATCCAGAAAGTTTCTTAACTTTTGACAAAACATGAATTAAACAAAATATATTACACCCTATTTCTAATTTGGATCAAATCCCAGATATATACGAATTCGTCGTGGATGCCTGCATTTACCGGATGGAATATCTATGCCAAATGGGAAACAATACGTAAAATCAAACGAAGCGGACTGACTCATTCACAAACATCAAAATTGGCAGAACACTATACAAAATAACAAAGATGCTTAACCGACAAATTTGAGGCAATATTTTACGTACATACTGTTTTAATATTGTCTATAGGTTGCTTGTTGATGTTTATTAAATCAAACATGGAAAGGGTAGAATAAGCAGAAAATAAATATAAAATCAAATACTTTGATAATAACAGTAGAATATGAAAAAACAAAAAGAAGTGGCACTGTAGGGGATACTGTGATTTGCTGTGAAAATTTAAAAAATATTTTTATAATTGAATAAAGTAATTGTATTATTTTAAGACTTAAAATAAATAAGGTGGTAAGTGCCAAAATCATTATTTCGAAATAATCGATTTTTTTTCTTCCACAATGACTATATTAGAAATAACTTCCTCAAAATTAAACATAGGTTTATTCAAGTGAATTATGTTTTTGTGCATTAAATAATTTTGCAAAGTTTTTGTAAAATAATTGTAAAAAAAAATAAAACAGCTATAAAATCTTGGAATGAGCTAAGTGCCATCACAAAAATATAAAATATTGGGGTAAGTAATAATGAAAAACACAAAACATGTAGGTTCTAAAGAGTATTGGGATTAAATAGGTCTTCATACAATTTTCTATTTTCTTTCTTCAAATAGGGAACCATTGCCAACAAGTTTTGTTTATTTTCTTCAGAAATTCTACTCTGGTAGGTCAAGTAAGGAAGAGTCATTTCTGCAATAGTTTTAATTGTAACATTTCTCTTTAAAACCTTTGTTGATTTCCAAGTTTCCAATTCATTCAGAGTTTCTCGTATTTTAAATAATCCCGGATTTTGTCGGTTAATGTTGATCCATTGAGCTTTTGAAATTTGAAGCTTGGATGTACTGATTGAACTTTCAGAAGCAATTTTAAAATCGAAGAAGTCCTCACGGTTTATTAATTTAACAAGAAATGGTGTTTTCGTTACAGCTGTTGTTATCATTCTTACCAAATCCATAGGTACCTCACACTTCTCTTGCTTTTTACGCTTTTCAATTTGGGCGAAATCCCTGTCGCAACTCATAAATGAATGACCCGATACTAGATACTTGTGATTTATCTCATCGAAATACCCCTTGGAAACTAAATAAATATATAAAAACAATAACATTTTATTTTTATTTGGCCGCCACAGTTGTCGCTCCAAATTGTTACTTTTCGTTTCTATGTCCGTATATTAGTGAATGCTTTCAACACACACGACGCAATTTCATTCCCTCCACGTCCTGTTATACTTTCATGCCACAAAAACATGAAGCCAGTGTTATTGTTCCCTAGGTGAACACAAAGGTTATAGCTGGAAAGCTGTCGCATATAATACATTTGACTATGAGTTAGAGTTGGCAATGGTAAGACCTGCTGTAGATCCATAGAAACTGTCATGGTGTCACTCGTGGGTTGCTGACAATTCTGACGGTCTTTTCTCATTGCTTCTACAGCTGCTTCAGCTTTTCGGTGGTGAAGTTCTAACTTAAATTATTCATCTTTCTGTGTGCGATCTTTTATTTGCATGTGCAGTAAATCATAGGTAGCACAGGTATCCGTTCTAGGCTTACGAAAGCTTGCGTTGGAAAAATTATTTTTGAAAATTTGAAAGTAAAAACGACAGCTCACTGCTGAATCAGAATGAGCTTCCTTAGACGCCAAGTAAAATCTATTTATATTGAGATCGGAGCTCAGATACTGTTTATCGCACTCACAATTGATTGTGAGTAATTTTATTTCTTTTACCTATTTGAAATGGACTCACACAAGCAATACATTCATGATTTGTATAAAATATAAATCAGATTTTTTGGCACGTACCACAATATTTATTTCATGTCTTCATTTATTCATTTTTTTTATAAATTTTGTATAGATTTTAATAAAATTGAAAAAAAAAGTTTTTATTTTGTATAACGGACTAGCCTTGTCGCGTAAATGTACTCTGTCAAGTGCTTATTGTGACTGCGAACCACGAACAGCTATTTTCTAAAATAAAAATTTGACGTTTTAAAGCCAAGAGGTAATGAAGTGTTTATTTTTTATGAAAAATAATTTAGTACAGACTAATATCTATAAAATAATATATTTTGGTGTTTTATGTAAAAAAAGGTACTATACTTTAGCTATCCGAAAAATAAACTCTTTAAATTAGCCTTGAATTATTTCCAATCCCGATAAAAGGGGTACAACGAAAATAAAATACCGTGTTACCAATATCCAAAAAATTTTACTTTCAACAAACTTACTCTTACTCTTTTACTTTTCTCTGTACTATGTATAAATATACAACACAATATGTTTAGTATATTAATACAATATATGCAATAATGATTATATTTTATAACCTAAACAACGTTCAGCGAAAGTTTAAAGCATTTAAAAAGCTAAAGATTAGTGTCATGCACTTATAAACTACCACTTTAATAGTATGACAACTTCAAGTTGTTTGTAAATACCTCTTAATCTGATTATTGCATGTAATAAGCTTAAAGTCTTTACGAAAATGCTTTTGCATATATTTGATTTAAATATTATACAATCTCCATTTAAAATATATTAAATACTTATGAACTATGCATAACAATATAAATCAACAAAAGACAACAACAATTTTAAAAAGCATTAAAGAATATTGCTTCTAAATACAACTATTAAATCAGGAAAACAGATTGGTCATTCTTAATGCACCAATAGGATGCAAATCTGTAATTAACAACAAAATTGTAGAACAAATATACCAACTACAGTACAATACTTGTGTTACACTTGTACTGAGATGAGAAAAAAAGACGACACTAATAAAACTAAAAGTATGTTGTCAGAGCTAGAAATAAACTTACGAAGAAGTACCTGTACCAGAAGTACCAGTCGCAGTACAGAGGCCCTATACATGAAATCAAATCTTAACTGTCCTTTTTTTATTTCGCTATACTCTTAATGAGAACAAGAAAATAATTGGCCTTAAAATCGTCTGTTTTGCCTTGAAAATTTATAGAAGGCACAGATTAAAGCAAAAATCTGAATTATGGTTTCGTCAATACGAAACTATAAAGAGTAAAAAATAATTATAAAGAAGAAATATATATATATATATATATATATATATATATATATATATATATATATATATATATACATATATATATACCGGTATTGAGGCGCCACGCCCCTCCCATAGTGATCTATGGAGGAGTATCACCGAGCAGCAAGCACTTATCTCTTGCCGTACTGCTCCTCTATAGGCCGATCAGACACCAGCATATTTTTAGTCTGAGCCGCAGATTCGTTTTTGAATTTTTAACTGCTGCGTTAGCCTTTTTTCTTTTTTTGTACACCGAGCCGGGGCTTGAACCCACATCCACTGAACCATTCGACAGTGAAGCGAATGAGAATTGGCCGCCTGGCTATCTGACCGACTGAAAAGAAATAAATAAAATTCTTTAAAAATGTGACCAAAATTTGCAAAACAAAGCCTGGAAACAAATTAAATCTACTGTAGGAAAAACTAGCCAGAAAGTAGTTAAAGGCGACTCTATCCGAAGCATTGTCTTATATTCATGGTTTTTAGGCGTCTTCCACGTCATCCAACCATCTCGTCCTGGGCCTTCCTTTTTTCCGCCTTCCTACCGGCTTCCACTGTAACATCTTTTTTGTCGTTTTCGTGTCTTCTTGTCGCTGAACATGTCCCAGCCATAACAGTCTTCGACTTTTTACAAATCTTACAATGCCATACCCTTCATTCAGTTCATTAACCTAGTCGTTTCTCCTGATTCTCCTTGTGCCGTCAATTAAGATGACTGGTCAAGAAAATTATTAAAGAACAAAAGAAGTGCAGATTGGAGCTAAATGAAGACAAAACCAAATATATGATTATAGGAGGGACAAAAGAAAAAATAAGATGTTAGTTTGAGTTCTATAAGGGGTAAAAGGTATAGTTTTAAAATGGTTGATAATTTTAAATTCCTGGGTGTAGTATTCGATGACAGTGGGAAAGAGTAATGGGAGCTCGATGCCAGACTAGTGAAAGAAAATAAAGGATTAGGTAGTTTAAGGGCACAAATGAATTCAAAATACGTTTCTAGGAAAGGTAAACTCCAAATATATGAAAGAGTAATTAGATCCACAGTAACATATGCCTGCGAGACATAGATATTAAATAAGAAGGAACAGGAATTCTGGAAAGATAAAAAAGAAAAATATTGAGACGCGTATTCGGTGAAAGTAAGACAAAAGACGGATCGGAGAAAAAAACCAACAACGAAATAATGACCTTGTACAAAGAACCTACCATAACCAGGTTTGTCAAGTCGCAAAGAATTGAATGGTTGAGACATGTAGAAATAATGGCAGTGAACGGAATACCTAAAGTAGTTATGACCAGGAAACTGATCATTCCCAGAAGAACAGGTAGATCCAGAACGAAGTGGATGGGAGAAGACCTTAAGCATGTAAACGAGGGGGACTGGAAAAGTTAAGCACAAAGTAGAAGGAATAGAGAAATATTATCAACCGGTTCTTAAGAGCACAAGTAGATACTCTTAAGTGCTTTTAATTCAAGTTTGAGTTTGATAAATATAATTGGATCCTATTACTGTATTTTATAAAAATTTCTGTTATGCGTATCAATAATAAGAAAAGACATTCGTAAAATAAAATACTTAAATAAAAAGATTAAACTTGATTTAATACATATGGTTCCCACTTCTTACTAAAAAATATACACAAACGTTGAGATGAATTTTTAAGGACAACACGAACAAGTATGGCGATTCATAAGACAACAAAGAATCGAAATGGAAAAACTGGTAGAAATAACACACATAAAACAGGATACATGCGAGATCTTCCTTAAAGAAATGTTTAAAAAAGAAAATAAATCGTCCTTGCCAGAAATGCTCAATATAATAACTGAAGAAAGAAGAAAAAACCAAAGTATCTCAAAAAGAGATAGAAAACGATGCGAAAACTACAGAGGAATAAGCGTAATATCATCAATAGGAAGATTATATGGGAAGATACTGCGAGAAAAAATAGAGAAAGAGATAAAAGGCAAAATCGGAGAGGATCAGGCAGGCTTCACGGCAGGAAGATCATGCATAGACCACATATACACACTGGAACAACTGTTGGAAAAGAAAAAAGCAAAAAATAGAGATAAACACTTTGCATTTGTGGACCTGAGAAAGGCGTATGACTCTGTACCAAGGTCAGAACTATGGGAGGCAATGTACAAATTAGAAATACAGAAGGAACTCATAGAAGCTACAAAAGCACTGTATAAAGAAAATAAAGTGGCCATTAAAATGGGAACAAGAATCATAGGAGACTTCACCACAACAAAAGGGCTCCTGCAGAGTTGTTTCACATCTCCAACCCTATTCAAAATATACTTAGAGAACACCTTGACTACATGGAAAAGAAAATGTAAAGGCTTGGGAGTACCGGTACGGAACGAATACCTATATACGTTAAGCTTTGCAGACGATCAAGTAGTGATTTCACAATACCAAGACGACCTCAGCTATATAATGAAGAAACTACAAGAATAATATACCAAGGCTGGCCTAGATATTAACCTCGCGAAAACAGAGTACCTATATACAAGTGAAGAAGACATAGAAGATCTACAGATTGATGACAACGTAACAATCAAAGGAAAGGATAAATTCAAATACTCTTGGGGTTTATAATCACGAAAAAGGCAACAACAGAGGAAGAAATTACACAAATATTAGGACAAACAAGAACAGCAATCCGACAACTTAACTCAGTATGGTGGGATAGACACCTAAATATGAAGACAAAAACACAGATTTATAAAACATTAGTACGAAGTATTATGGCATATGGGGCTGAAAATTTGATCATAAACAAGAAAAACAGCAGTAGGATAGTAGCAACAGAGATGGAATGCCTGCGAAGATGCTGCAGAGTAACAAGAATGGATAGGAGAAGTAATGACGAAATAAAGCAAAGAAAATCAATAAAAACAAAAATACTAACATATATAGAACAAAAAAGGCTAAAGTGGTATGGACATGTAAGAAGAACTAGCGACAGCAGATGGATAAAGAGAATAACTGAATGGAGCCCCATAGGAAGGAGGAAAAGAGGACGACCCCGAAAATCCTGGAGGAACGAAGTAGACGAGGCCATGAGTAAGAGAGGCCTAAACGAGAATGGAACAACAGAGAAAGATGGAAACGGTTGAGCAAGGGAAGGCAGTGAATACTGTATAATCCCTATTATATATATATATATATATATATATATATATATATATATATATATATATCTCAAAAAGACGTAAAAGAAGTAATCAATAAATAAAAAACCTAAATCACCAAGAGAAAACAAAATAATAAATTAGAAAAGAAGGATTTTTAAACAACACAATATTCGAAACAAATAGTTCACAATTCAAACGAAAACTAGGATATATATAGGGCCAATAATGACGTATACAATAAAACCGAGGAAGGATATTGCCAAAACATAAGCATTATTAAAGACAGCAGCAATATAAGTTTTACGAAAAATAACAAAACAAACGATAAGAGATAGAGTAAGAAGTGAATTAAGATATAAAAGAATACAGAAAACATGACAATAAAAATAGCTAGAGACTGATCTCCAATAGAACAAACCACAATAGGAAGCCCGAGGAAAAAGTGGTCCGGCAACATGTGTTGCGGCTAAAAACTAGCAAAAAGTAAAACAGGCAAAAGCCTATCAAAAAAGCAGATAGAAAAAGGATGTTGTCATTTCTCTTAAGAGAAAAAATTCACTTATCTCAGATACCTAGCTTAAACAGCATTCAAACTCTCTCTACAAAAATTTAATTAAATCGGTTCGTATATCTGCACCATTTAATACCCAGTCTCTGCTGGCTACAGGCTCACAACAAATATATAATATCGTTATAGATTTCATGACAGACACATGCACGGTTCTATAAGATTTGTTTGCGAGCATGGAACTTTTCATGATCGTGTGGATTTTAAGTTTAGAATTTCACCCTTCGCTTATCCTAAAGGTTATAACACTTTATCCATTATCCAGTTTTGTTTGTCTAGTAAAAATGTCTTGATGGACACCTAGACAAGAACCAAGTGGCCCATTATGTTTCCCCATGTATTTTCTCCTATTAATTATTCGTTAATTTTGTATTAGGAATAGGATTGTGTATTGCAACTAGCTGAATGACTAATGTCTATACCATTAAAAAAAGTCATACCGTTCTTAATATACAATTGCAGCAAATTCATGGAAGCCTCGGTAGGATATTGGAGTAAACTTGATTAATATCCATACCGGCATTGCTAAAGATATTTGACGATATATTCCAGGTAATGTTTGTATAGAATAACCTGATTCTGAATAGCAATTACGAAACATCTTACCTGATGTTAACCAATAGTTCGATACTATATTGCCGACATATACTTAACTGTCGTCTTCCTAAGTTCCTCTCCTAAGGTTGTTCTTTCTATTCTATTAAACTGAGAGAGGGATATTTTTACATGTGTGTGAAAGGTTTTAAAAGAACTTTATTTATTACAAAAACTATATTTTAACTAAACATTTTAGAGTAGCCCTTGTATTTGTCAGATTTCTATGTATCAAAGTGTTTTATTACCCAAGGGAAGATGGATTATCAAAACGCGTGAGTTGAAGGAGTTTGCATGTTTGATTATTCCGATAGATTTCCTCCTCCAGATTGTCTTATTGTATTAGTTTTGAAGATATATGGTTGTTGTATCGAACTATCAGTCGGCGCATCTCTTTATAACTTTGCTGCAGCATTGTATATGTAAACATTCGGGAAGTAAGTAAGCGAATATTTTTGAAATTCGAACTATATATCAGGATCAGCTGTTACCGGATGACATTTTATGTTACGAGGCGTGATTTTTCAATGTCTCACAATAAGACGCTGCATTGATTGTCTCATTACGAGGCAGAAACTCCACTAGCAATACTCCTTTTTTGTCCCAAAAAACTGTGCACATGATTTTCCGGGCGGAAATTGTTTGCTTAAACTTCACTCTTTTGGGCGATGATGAATGTCGTCATTCCATGGATTGTTGTTTCGATTCTGGTGTAACGTAGGCCACCCACGTTTCGTGACCAGTAACAATTTAGTCTAAAAAATCTTCACCTTCACTGTGGTACCGCTCAGGGAAAGTCAATGTACTGCCTAAACGTTGGGTTTTGTGCAAATCCGTCAACATTTTTGGAACCCAACGTGAACACAATTTCCGGTAATTCAAGTTCTCGGTAACAATGCGATACAAAACACTACAAGAATACTGAGGAAAGCAGTCGGACAATGATGAAATTGTAAAGCGTCTGTTTTCTCTCACCTTTCGTCCACTTTCTGCACCAAATTTTCATTAACGACCGAAGGACCCCACTCCGTTCTTGATCATGCACATTTGTGCGCCCATTTTTAAATGCTCTCACCCATTTCCTTACCATTCCATCACTCATAATGTTTTGTCCGTAAACTTCAACGATCTATCGATCGGTTTTACGCCTTTAGCACTAAGAAATCGTATAACAGCCCGTACTTCACAATCAGCGTGACTCACGATTGTTAGAGGCATCTTAAACACTGGAGTAAACAAGTATACAATGAAGAATCAGACTGTAATGGCGTCAGTGCGTAGAAAAGAGATGTAGGTAACCAGCGCTCATGCGCGGAACGCCGACCGTAGCGCTGCGGCGGCGGAATCGCAAAACGGTACTTACTTAAAAAACATACCTCGTATTATGGTATACTAATAAGAATATAAAGAACGTATATGTAAAAAATATAAATAATGTTAATTAGTTATTAACAAATTGAAGTCAAAAACGGACAATTTTTGCTTTTTTCGTCTATCAACAAAAAGTGGAACATTTAAAACAAATTTAAGAGCAAGAAACTTAAAAATCAAATAAAAGCCTTCAAAAGAGCTTTTTTTAAATGATTTGTTTCTTAGAAAATTGCAAAATAATAAATTTCGGTTTTTTTTATAAATGTTAATAACTAATTTTTAAAATGAACTTGAACCTTTATATTACATGCAATGTTGAATCCTGTCGTGCTTAAAATATGATCAAAATTTCAAATCGATCGGTAAAATAGGTTAAAAGTTATATTATTTGTTTACCCAAATTTAATTTTTTGCAACAATGTAAGTCACAAAATGATTAAGCAAAATCAACAAAAAAAATTAAGAAAAACAATTTTAAATATTGCAAAATCATTTTGCAAAAACATGTCGGTTTTTTGCTTATAAACAATTAGAATAACTTTTTAACCACTGCCTACAAGAAAATGATTTTTTCGTATTTGGAAACCCTGCATTTTTTTACAAATTTAAAAAAGAAAAAGTTGTCTTAGGACAATTTGGGTCGAAATTAGTATATATATAGATCGGTTTAAAACGTTCTCCTACGTCTTCCGATACCAGGTTGCCACTCGTCTCGATTCATCCATAAGTCTTCTTCTATGTCTCTCTTTTTCATTTCTCTATTGATGCCTTCGCTCCAACTAAGGCGGGTTCTTCCTCTTTTTTTGTACCGTGAGGGGTCCACATTAAGACTTGTTTTGGGAGACGTTCTTCATACATTCTCTGTACATGACCGTACCATCTGAATTGTTGGGTACCAATATCGTCTACTATTGTATGTTTTACTTTCATAATTTCTCTTATTCTGCTGTTCGTTACTCTTTCTAGTTTAGATTTTCTAGCTGAACGTCTCCAGAAATCCATTTCCGTTGCTTCAAGTTTTCTTTTGTATATTTCCTTTATTTTCCATACATCACTACTGTAGGTAATTATACTTTTAATGATTATGTTATATATCTTGTGCTTGTTATTATTAGAGATTGATTGATCCCAAAGGATACTATTGAGAAGGGAAATTGCTTTTCTTGCTTGGTTGTTTTTCTCCTCAATTGTGTCGTCTACGTTGCCTTCTTTTGTGATGATCATACCTAAATATTTATAAGTGTTGCAATGTTTGATAACTTCTTCATCTTCCAATATGAGGTTCTGTTGTTTCCCGCCGATACACATATACTCGGTTTTTTGAATATTGATTTCAAGTCCCTATTTTTTATACTCCTCGATTAATTTTCGAGTCATATACTCAATATCCTCATAATATTGTGCTATCACTAGTTGATCATCTTCAAATGACAAAGTGTATACGCTATTGTTGTTAATCGGCATTCCCATATTTCTACATTTGCGCTTCCACAGTTTTAGAGCTTGTTCTAGATAAATTTTAAGTAATGTCGGGGAGAGACAGCAGCCCTGCTTAAGGCCTTTATTTATTTGGAATCTACTTGACAGATTATTTCCAACCTTTACCTTTGAGTTAGCATTAGCGTACAGTTCCTTTGTCGCATTTATTAAATTCATGCTTATGTTTGTTTCCCCTTACGCTTCCCACAATTTATAATGTGGTTCGCTATCATAAGCCTTTCGTAGGTCTACATACAATAAATGTACTTCTTGATTAACGTCTATTTTCTTTTCAATAATCTGTGTAATGCAAAACAAATGGTCAACAGTAGATCTACCTGCCCTAAATCCTGCCTCCTCAGCCTCCAAGTCTTTATATTCGCTTTCTATTCTGTTTTTAATTACTTTTCCGTATATTCTACTGATCGAGTTTGTCACGACAATGCCCCTGTAATTGTCACATTGATCCCTTCTGCCTTTTTTGTGTATAGTGGATATGAATGATGTCTTCCACTCCTCTGGGGTTGTCATTCCATTAATGCAGTTTTGGAACAATCTTGCTACACCTGTATATAGTTTGGTTGTACCGTGTTTAATTAACTCTGTTGTCAAAAGATTTATAATAGTCAATGAAGCAAGTATAGGTATCTTCATGCAAATTTTGTCATCTTTGTATTAATATTTTTAGTATGAATATAGTTTTTCCGTTAACCTTCCCAAATTTTTAACAATAATTCTACAAAACAGTAAAAAATGCTCTGAATTTGTCTGTCTTAGATTATATATTTACAAAACAACATTTGTATGCTAACAAAAATTAAAACTTTATTATTATATTGGCAATACTAATTCTGTCATCTTGTAATGTAATTCCCAGCTTAATGCGCGAAAACTTCTATATTCTTGCTAACACGGGAGGGAAAGGGAAAATATGTGAAGATAAAAAATCTAATTCTCCAATATGTTCTTGTCCAGGTCACAGTTAAGAGTTTTATGTGACAGAAGCACAACCCATCACAATTTTCACTACCCACAAACGCACACATCACCTGCCTAGGACCGCAGACTCAGACTAGCGCTATTTTGCAGGCTCAAGGTCAGGCTTTACATACACACAATGGCGACACTGGATTAGTCAAGGTACACAAGTTCTTTCTTTCTGCCGTAAATCTTTGAAAGCTTTCGCCTTGCACAGTTGTATTGACGCTACTGTTTTTGTTTACCACTTTTCTCTAGTATACTAAGTCTGTTTTGAAGTCGGGCGATTGGTGTTCTGCAAAAAATGATGTTATATGTACTATTTGTCTGGCTGCGCTTTTTGTGACTTGTAAGTACTTGATCTATTTGTATTTCTTCAACTGATGTTTCCGCGATGTTGTTCCAAAATTTTTTCTTTTTAAATTACCGATTGGCATTTAATGACTTAAGAATTAAATATTCAGTTGATTAAATTTGTATTCATTTATCTTGCAATTAAGTGAAAATAATTCATATCACTATTAGACTTATAAATAATTGAAAAACGTACTGGAGAACAGAGAATTAACAAGCAATATATATAAAAGATAAAGCTAACAAACATAACATTATCTTGAGCTTTATGGACTATTTCAAAGAATCATTCAATTATCATTAGCACTGAAGAAGACTCTAAGTGGTGCTAAAGGATTATCTTCACTTAAATTATGGCACGCTGATGATTTGTGACGATTTACCTTCTTCTTAATTGTCGCAGTATACAGGATGTTTCAAAAAAGGTAACACCGTCTCTAGGATAGGAAAAAAACTGAATGATAATTGGGGTTTCCTTAGCAAAAATTTATCGAAACGCCATCCGTTTTCAAGATAAAGGGCGTTAAAGAAAAAAAAATAACACATTTTTTATGATTTTGCCGAAGCTACTGGCAACATTACAATGTAATTTTATAGGAATATGTTTTGGAAACTGATACATCTTTTATACAACGAATTTGTTTTTATATCTGACTTTCATAGAGGACACTAGTTACAAGGTTATTAATCAAAATTCCAAGTAACCTAGGTATATCAGTTTATACTTTTGAGTATGCAAATATTTAAAGAACAAACAGATCATAGCGCTGAAGATGACTCTGCAAGCCAAAATCGTTCAGCTAGGAATTAAATGCTTTACACACTTTTAAAATATTTTTCTTTACAATTCATTTGTTTTTTCAGAAGTGTGTATAAAACATATCAGTATTTGCAATTGGAAATACTCTCATTATTATCAAAAAATAGACCTGAAAGAATTAAAAAGATACATAATGGGACGACAAAATTTGTAATCAGTAATGGCATAAAATGAAGAAAGAATGAAGAATAAAAAACTAAAATGAGACAATAAATACAATAGACTGTACGTTGGATTGGGCACGTGATCTGAATGTGCTAAAGAAAAGCAGAGCAAAAAATAATACTAAAAAGAGGAACAATACTTTATATGATTTGTACACTAAAATAAAACTATTTTGTCAAATATGAGACAAACTATATTTTAGTATGTTTCAAGGTAAGGCAGCTATATATAAAAAAAATCCATTAAAGCGGAATATTAAAGAATACGATACATTCAAATTTACCAGTGTTTTTCCTTGGACCAAAGCGTCCAAGTTTCAAAGCTTTAGGATTTTTTCTTTAAGAGTTACCCCACAGACAAATAGATAAACGAAAGAACAGACAAGAACCTGTCAGATTCTAATAAACGCAATATAAAATAGTGGACTATACATATACAGATCCTATCATATGAAGAATGTATATAGAAATGACTGAACTAGAATAAATGCATAAACAGGAAAAGAAAGAACGAAATATTGATGCCTGAATAATTTAAATAATTGATACAAAAACATCTAAAGTTGGTGCTTAAAGAATTAAATAGCGAAGCTGGAAGAGTAAAACTAACAATGAATATCAGTAAAACGAGAGCAAAGAAATAAACACAGATTAAAACGACCTGTACATATAACTAAGGACGTTAGCGAGAGGAAAGAAATACGGAGAAAGATAATGCTTGCTAACAGAGTATACTTCTCTCTATCGCAGGTGTTTTGATCCAAAGATATTCATAGGGAAGTAAGTTCAAAATATATGAAACCATCGTGCGACCAATAGCCACATATTGCTCATAAACATGGATCGTGATAGAAAAACAATAAAACGTATTAGTATTTTTGAAAAAAAGATATTGGGACCCATTTACGACAATAGTATGTGAAGAATAAGGTTCATCTACCAGTTATATTAATATTACAAAAAAAAACTCTATAGCAAATTATAAAAAAATACAAAGACTGCGATAAGCAGATCACATTATAACTGATTAATAACACAGCACCTAGTAGTACCCTTAGTAGAACTATCTATGGTGGGACGTCCGCCAGTAGGAAGATCAAGGAAAATATGCTTAGATTTAATGAGAACCGATGCTAGAGAAATATTAAGGGTGGATAACTGAAGAAGAGCAGCCGAGAAAAGGGATGCTTGGAGGCGGATACTGGGGAAGGCCAGGGTCCACTTAATCTGTAGCGCCATTGGAGAGAGCGAGAGGAGACAGAAAACGCCCTGATGACAATCAGACAAAACAGTAAACGTATACAGTGTAACCTGGGTAAAACGGAATCAACACAGGTAGTTACCGAAAAAGATTGTATATTTTTCGGTAACTAGACCCTAGACCGAGGGTCCTAGTTACTCAGTTTAAATTGTATTTTGAACAACTTATAAATGATAACAAGCAAATTAGACAGAAAAAAAGCGAATCATAAGTACAAAAATTAATAGGAATGATAAACTCATGAAAGGAGAAATTGGGTAGATATCAATTAGAATACCTGACAGAAAAAGCAAGGTCATAGATGAGATAAAGGAACACTCTTAAGAATTCGATGGATCAAGATTTATGACAATAGTACTAAATAGGAAACAGAAGGGGAGAGTCCAAAACTGTATTGTTACAAATCACAAGAGCAGATTTAAATGCAGAATACCTAAAGCAGAGCACTAGAAAACTATTAAAATAAAAACATGTCTGGTCAAAATTAAAATCAAATTATCCATTTTCTACTTTTTTGTAGCTTAAAAAAATACCAAATTATAATAAAAATTACTAGTAACCGAATTACATATTAATTTATATATATATATATATATATTAAAATGTATAAAAATATATAATCAAAGAATAAAAAAATCAAAGGTTTGATCTAATATATATATATATATATATATATATATATATATATATATATATATATATATATATATATATATAAAACCTTTGATTTTTTTTCTTTGATTATATATTTTTTATATATATTTTTATATTGGTTATATGTTAATTGGCACTCTTAATCTTATTTTTACTTAAATTAAAACTGTTTCAGAAGTTTACTATTTCGGACTTTTTGATAAGGACCAAACAAGTGAGCTGTTCTAGTGGGACAGTTAAAATAGCTTTGATTACTATTTTATTGCATGATGTTTAACGCTTTTATTATCTCTAAAATATTGCATGAAATTTTAAGACTATTTGAATTGAAATTGTATTTTTATTCAGTACGAGTCTGTATTAAGTCTATGAAAGTAAGGGATCGATTTTCAGCTCATTTTGCTCCTATTGCAGCAGTGTTCTAAGGTTCCATTCTGCCGCCCTTCCTATACTCGATAAATAGCCTTTTGTCCACTATTTCATATATGTATATGTTACTAGCAATGCCCTAAATTGGACAATCCTAGCATTGCACGGAAAATATTGTTCACTTCTAGCATTGTACCCCTTTAATGTACAATCTCCCAAATAGATATAATCGTCGGACTTTGTATAAAATAATTGCTGTACAATGTTCGAATTTCAATAAGTAACGATGCATCAAAGTTTGGAAGAATATGACAGATATCGATTCATATCGATTGTTACGATTATTTCCCATCTGTTATTAAAGACAAACAAACATCAATGAGGTTATAAATCCATAATTATTCAGGGTTTCTGACTTCTGGATTATAGGATTAAATTATTTTAAATTATCATACATATCTCTTGAAAATCTGAAATGTTTCACAAACATCTTCCTTGTATTATAGTGATGTATCTATCTCTTGAAGCTTTGAAATGTTTCACTAACATTATTACTCTATTGTAGAACAATTTCTTTTTATTATTTATATTTTAGATTGACACAGCATTTTATCATCTTGTCGTTTCGAAAAGGAACAACTCCATAAATAGAAAATATAAAAATTTCAAATACAATATTTTTTCTTCTTTAGGTACCGTCTCTTCTAAGGAGGTTGGTAATCATCACAGCTATTTTTACTTTTGAGATTGCAGCTCTGAATAAGTCGATGGAACTGCAATTATACCACTTTCTCAGATTGTTGAGCCAGGAGATGCGTCTTCTTCCAATACTTCGTTTTCTCTGTATTTTTCCCTGCATTATGGTTTGTAGCAACACATATTTATCCCCTCTCATAACGTGGCCGAGATATTGTAACTTTCTTATCTTAATCGTATTCATGATTTCCATTTCCTTTGTCATCTTTCTGAGGACCTCAACATTTGTTATTCGGTCTACCCAACTTATTTTTAATATTCTTCGGTAGGTCCACATCTCGAATGCTTCAAGTCGATCGCTCATCTCTTTCTTTAAGGTCCAGGCCTCCACCCCATACAGCAGCACCGAAAACACATATGAATGTAATATTCTTATTTTGAGTTGCAAACTAAGGTCTCTACTGCATAATACTTTTCTCATCTTAAATTAAATGTTGCTCTAGCTTGGACAATTCTCATTTTCATTTCTTTTGTATACTCGTTATTTTCATTCATAATTGTACCAAGATATCTGTATTTTTTTATTGGAACCCCTCTTATGTTTAAAATGTCTTGTTGTTGTGTTTTGGAAATTGTCATAAATTTTGTTTTATTAGCATTAAGCGTTAATCCGCTTTCCTCACTAGCATTTACTACATTATCTAAAAGTGTCTGTAGATCTTGTATATTCTCTGCAATTAGTATAGTATCATCGGTATATCTGATATTGCTGATGGGTCTGCCGTTAACTTTTATTCCAATTGTTATATTTTCGAGTGATTTTTTAATTATTTCTTCCGAATATAGATTGAACAATAAGGGGGAGAGTATGCAACCTTGCCTTACGCCTCTTTTTATCTCTACTTCCTCCGAAAGTTCTTTGCCTACTCTGATTTTTGCTGTTTGGTTAAAGTAGAGAAATTATTATTCTTAAGTCTTTTTTGTCAATGTGTTTATCTTTAAGTAACTGTATGAGACAGTTGTGTCGGACCTTATCGAACGCCTTATTGTAATCAATGAAACAAACATAGAGTGGTTGGTTTACATCCATACATCTTTGCATGATGACGTTAAATCCAAATAATGCCTCTCGTGTACCCATGGCATTCCTAAATCCAAATTGGGTTTCAGTGATGTCTTGTTGTACTTTTCTGAAAATTCTTAAATGGATAATTTTTAAGACTATTTTTAGTGTGTGACTCATTAGACTAATTATACGGTGGTCATTACATTCCTTTGCATTAGGTTTTTTGGTAATGTAATAAATGTTGATTTGAGCCAATCTGTCCTGTCTGAATAATACCCGTATTATATATAGTATTATATAAGTCTACTAATACATTGATCTGATCTTCTGATATTAATTTAATTATTTCAGTTGGAATTGTGTCAGGCCCCGCAGTTTTATTAGATTTTGCCAAATTTATTGCGTGTATTCGCTTCGTATATCGTTCATGCTATTTTGTTGCGTCCTGTCATCCTCAAACAATTCTTGTACGTATTCTCTCCATCTGTTTAGTTTGCCTTTTATATCAGATATTATTTTACCATTCGTATCAACCAGGGTGTTACTATTGTTGGACCGTCTTATACCTGCTAATTCTTTAATTTTTTTTTGTGCAATTCAAAACTGTCATGATTTCTTTGGAGTTCTTCTTTCTCTAAACATTTGTCGTTGTACCATTTCTCTTTAGCTGCCCGTATTTTTATCCTGATCTCCTTGTGTGTGGCTTTGTATTCGTTTACATTGTTGTTTTTGTATGATCTTCTTTTGTCCATCGATGTCCGAAGCTTCATCGATTTTGTGACGACTCAGCGTATCTTTAATTGGCATCATTAATGTTTTCTTAAATGTTTCCCATTTTTTGTTGGAATCTTCATTATCATTGAATATTGTATTGCTTAACTCTTCGTTAATTTTCCACGTTAGTTCTCCTTTTATATTCGGGTGTTTTAGCAGAGTGCTTATTTGTTGTGTCTTTTGTTGATTTTTTATTTTCTTTAAATGGATTTCGAGTTTTACGATTACTGGATTGTGGTCTGATGACATATCTGTTCCTGGATATGTCTTTGTCGATTTGATGGAGTTATGGTATCTCTTATTGATAAGGATATAATCTATCTGGTTTCTCATAGTTTTTTCTTTGCTATTTATAGGTGATTTCCATGTATATAATCTACGTGGTGGTAACTGAAAGAATGTATTTGTCACTATCATTTCAAACTCCTGACAGAATTCCGTCAGTCTTTCCCCTCTTTCATTCCTTATTCCTAGTCCGAATTCACCAATGATGTCTTGGAATTTACCTTTTCCTAATTTGGCATTAAAATCCCCCATTGTTATTGTTATATCTCTATTATTGGTGCTGTCTAGTGCTTTTTTAATGCCACTGTAAAACTCTTTTATTTCATCTTTATCTGCAGTGGGGGCGTACACCTGTAAGATATTAAGAGTTCTGAGTAATATATTCTGGCACCGTCGACTTCGATTTCGCCAGATCTAGGCCATCTGGTCTCGCTTATTCCCATTATATTGACTTTAAGTCGCCTCATCTCATATATTACATTGTGGATCTTCCCTGCTTTATATATAGACTTCACATTCTAGGTACCTATCTGCAGTTCGTTTATATTTTTGTGCCTGACGCTTGGTTTTCGCTTGTTGGCGACCTGGGAGGCCCCGCGGTCTAACTGAGAATTTCCTCCCCTACCGGATCTTGGTATCCCATATCCATGATCAGTAGTTGTGAAATTGTCATTTATAATTGCCATGATAATTGAAAAGGGATATCTATTTAAAGATCTTTAATATAGTGGTTTCTCGTTGCCTTCTACATCCTTCTGCCGTTGACCACTTCTTTGGTTCATCCGCCTTTGGAGTCGATTTCTCAACTCCAGGACAAAATAGTGCCCTATCACTTACCAACTCATCCGCCCGTAGCCGTTGGTCAGTAACTGGGAGATTGCTTATACCAGCAATCAGTCGGTCCCAATCTGCATTGGCCATCTATAGGTAGATGTTGCCCATCTTCTACCACGTGCAGGTTGCAGATTTGGATTTTTCTTTCATTGGGATTAAGACCTTTCGGCATTTCCTAATCCCTCCAGAGCTTTAGAAGATCAATATTTTTTAATCATAATTTTTTAATTAACAATAAATGTTCGATTTTTGATTTGGTATGTCCCTTGTCAATAATAGTCGATTCGAGAACATTATATTAACTTTTTCCAAATATATATATATATATATATATATATATATATACATATATGAAATAACTAAGATTTAAAATGATCTTTAGTAAAAAACACTAAAAACTAAACTCGCCGACTAAACCAGCCTAAGATAAAACGGGAATGTCTCTTGCTTTAACAACAATACGAAAGAAAGATATCGATACAATCGATTAAACGTCAATACCGGGTCCCGGACAACTGCCCGAAAACAGTTTCCCTAAAGACAATTCCCGAAAGCAATTCCCCGAATGGACAATTCCGCGAAAAGAGAATTGACCGAAAAATATATTTAACTAGTTATTGCTTTATATGTACTTCCTATATACTAATACGGTAACTTACGTGCTAATTAAATAGTTATTACTGCTTAGATTATGTTACCTACGATGACCTAGCTATCTCGTTAATTAATTTATTATTATAATATATTATATTTTTTATTCCATGTTCCCTTCACACTTTACTCAGGCTTAGGGCTGGCATTATTTTTTTTACAGTTTATCTAAATTTTTTATTTTTTTTTTTTTTTTTTTTTTAACTTTTTTTTTATTTTTATTAATTTTTTATAAATTTATTAATGCATATTACCTTTAAATGTATTTTCTATATACTAATACGATAAATTATGTGCTATTTCCCGCAAGAATCCTTAACAAATTTTGTTTAATTTATTAATGTTTGTATTTTGAGAACGATTTCCGTGGAAGTGGAAATTGAATCGTCAATAAACTTACTTTAACCTTTAATTGTGGCTTATTCCCAGTTAAATAGTAATTACTTTAAAATGCCACAACAAAAAAGCTTGAGAACAATACTAAAAATTTTTAAGCCTAGAAAAATAAAATGCTACAATGTGGAATAAGTTGCTATTTTAAGGAACCTAAACTTTATTTGACATTAAGAGAGAGAGAGAAAGAACGAGAGAGAGTGTGTGAGAGAGGCAGAGAGATACAGAGATATAGACTTATCCCTACAGTATACGTACCTGTTTATAGGCATAATTTTTTAGTTTATCCACGGGAATTAAGGTATTATTGGTGGAAATTTTCAAATCGTCACCCTATAAAAAATAAACATTTTTCAGCATTACTCATCTTCGTAAAAAAACCAATAAAGCAATTACTTCATGATAGCTTTTAAATACCCCTTATTATACAAACGCCCTTCGGTCGTATCAGCATAAAAAAACGTTTTTGACTGTTAAATTAATGGCCGCCGCTTGAACATGTTTGTGCTATTTATGCTTGAAATAAAACAGCCTGGCATTTCACGCTTCATGCATTGATAACTTACCTAGCTAATCAGCAATTTTTGCTTAACCCTGCAATTTACCAATTGATCACTGTAATGTCAATAATTCTGTGTATACAGCTATGTTAACTTCATTTGTTACGTTTGTGCAATAAAAATAAAATGATAACATTCTAATGACATAAAACAATGTAGTAATTTTGTTGGACCAAAAACGCAATTTCACTTTTTTTCTTTGGTAAAATAACATATTAGTAGTGGTTTCTTTTTATTTTTATCATTTTTATTCGAATATCATACAATATGTAGTTATTTATTATCAATAAAATAGGGGAAAATATTAGATTTTAGTTCGAGGTTATGTCACCAAGAGCTATCTATCTAATAATTTTTCGAATATATCATAACTGACGACAAGTAAATAATGGAAAGATAAATGGGACATTTTGAGCAATTGCCAAGTGGAGAGTAAGAAAAAGTTGCATAAAAAGTATTAGAAGATATTGTAACGTGTCAAAAATCCGGTGATTATAGCCTGTCCAATGTTTTATAAAATAAAGAAATTTTAGTTCACCTTTTACATACATTTTTATTCGTATAAATATTTTCCCAAGAAAATCGTTTAAGACTCATCTATTTCGAAAAACTGTTAGGTCTGGCAATACTTACTGTTTATCTGTAATAAACCTAAATTGCTCTTTGCGGATTTTTAACACACCTCACTATTGTCGGTGGCTTTTGTTTGCAAATAAAGAATATGATTTATTAAATACGAACGATACATTTAAGGCTGCTTTAAGAGTCACGCTGACAACTCGCTGAACGTCAGAGCCGACTGCCAAAATATATGAAATTCAAGGAAGCGTTATAACGCGTAGCTATCAGCGCAGACGGTGGTCAGAACTGACAGCCCAGCGGCTGTACGCGTCGCTCGTCGGCGCCGCGTAGAAGTCAACGCACACGCCGCACACCATCGTACACGCGCCTTTGCCTTTAATGAGCGTTCTAGTGTCGAACCGAGTGGACGCCGTCACTGTGTACAGAGAGGTCCAATCGCAACATGGATATATACACAAGTCGAATGATAGTTGAAGTACGCCTGAAAAGGCATTTGTGGGATACACGCTATAAAGATAAAGACGCAAGAGACAACTCCTAGGAGGATATTGTCACATTATTTGAAAATGTGTCGGAGGAAGAAAAACAACAACTAGGTAAGAATTTTATTTTATTATCTTAGAACACCTACACCAAAGGACGAACAAAGCAAAGAGTTTAAAATGTACCCGAGTTTTGCCAGGGCACTCTTATAAAAGGGCGTAAAAAGTACTCCGCAAAATGTACTCGCAAAGAGTTGCCAGACCTGTTTGTAGGTACAATTGTTATTTCTACCATAATATCCACAATTGTAAGTATATCTTCAATACGACAACCATCGCGAACTCTTATAAAATTGTGCAATACACAGCATGCTTTAACTATATTTTTTGTAACATTAAAATCCACATTCATAGGTCTATGAAACACTCTTCTACTTCTACTAAATGTTGATTCTATATACTGTATACTATATCTCGGTCTATAGTTAAATATTTTTTTCTTATGTGTCATATTAGTTAGCGCATATGGCCTCATATTTTTTTTAGATAATTCAAAATCATCATCATCCCCAATTGGATTATTATAGTTCAACTGGAGTAATTATTCCAGGCAGTGGCTTCGGTCCTGGTATATTCAAAGTGTCATTCTCTGGGCTTCTGTATAGTATACTTGAAATATAGATGAATCCGAATTTTTTCCGTATAATCCAATGCTTACATATGTAAAACAATAATCTTTATGGAGTAAAAATTCTTGTATTTGTAGAACATTAATATACCACTTCTGGATTTATGACTCGAATGTGCTTTTCATCGATAGCTCCGATGCAATTTGGAAAGTTGGTCTTTTGTAGAAACCTGGTAGCAATTACTTGCCACATATCATAGGTTTTTGCTGGTAGGCATTCATCATGTAGTATTTTCCATATTACCTTACATACTTCGTCCACAATTATACTGATTGTTGCAATTCCAATCCTAAATGATAAATGCAGATCTGTTATGTTCGACCTATAGCCAAAAATCTGTAAAGAAAAAAGGTTTTTATTGTTTCAGGAAAACTGATCCAACAAAGATGGAAAACAGCCCGACAAGCATACTTTAGAACAAAGAACGCTGGGAAAAACACCCTCTGCAAGTGCTGCAACGAAGTTCAAAAAGTATGTCTTTTATGATAAACTAAGCTTCCTATCTCCGTCAGATGAGAATAATGTTGATGAATCACTGAACGAAACCATACTATCATCCTTAGTAACTATGGATAATACGGTATCACCGGATAATACGTAGGATTCTAATATGCCAAAGCATCAAGCTTCTTAAAACACTTTACAGTAAGACCAAAACGATCATGCTGTTGATTCTGGATCATCAAAAATACTTTGGATGTAAAAAAGAAAATGACGACCGCAACAAGAAAACCAAGAAAATTCACTTTTTGAAAGAGAGATAATAAATTTTCTAAGTAATCAAACACCAAATCTTGCCACTGGCGACCTGGTTATTTTCTTCTTTAAGTCCAATTTTAAAATGTTTGGATGTAGAACAATAACTAGAGTTTTGGTCGAGAGTATTGCACGATGCCACGGATATTAAAAATTACAATTACCGGCCAAATGCCTACCTCGGTATCCTCTAACTCACGTGACATGTCTCCACCGCAACATGACCCGTATAGATCATCATCATACAATAATACGAATCCAAGCTATTCACGGTTTCAAATCAATGATGCGACTCCAGTTTACTCAGGATATCAAATCAATAATGCGACTCCTAGTCTGATTATCACACAAACTAGCCGTATTGATCAATAATAATATAGAAAATGTTATTTCCTATGAATATTAAACATTTTAATAATTATAATAAATGTTTTTTTTTACCCAAAAGTAACCATCAGTCTTTCAATCGGTGATATAGGCACACGTCGAACATTGGCATGGACCAGTTTATCGCCTGCCATCGCCAGTAATTTGTCGAAAGTGCTAGTTGACATGCGAAAGTAGTTGAAGAATTTTGTTTCGTCAGCCCTCAGAGTACCTTACAACGTAGCAAATTCTCCGGTGATGACTCGCTGCTCAATCAAAGGATGAACATGAATTCTTCGTCGCAGGTTTTTCTTTCTTTTCGATATGTGGTATAAAGCAGTAATTATTGCTCTTCGCATTTTGTGTCTGTCTGTACTCTGCGGTGATCAACATAACACTGAAACGTCTCGCGCTGACAAACTACAAGCTGAGCTGCTAGCACCGATGTGATGGTCAAACAACAAATGGAACAAGACAAGGAGGTTCTCGCCTAAAGGATAAGAAATTTTAAATAACATCAATTCAAAATTCATTAAATCTAAGAATAAAACATTAAAAACTTTTGTTTTCTGCAATTAAACAAAATTTATTTTCACTACAGCTATTTCGACATAGTGCCTTTCTCAAGTAGTAATGTATTTTTCCTGCGAGTGTATAGTTTAGAGTCTTTAACTGCAATTGCTGGTTGCTCTCAAAGACCTTTAAAGCACAAATTAATGTTGAGTATGGCAATTCAAAAAATTCGATTAAATACATAAGCACATATATCAACAAAGGAAGCGACATGGCAATTTTCGGAGTAGGGAATGTGGCCACACCGATCGATGACATCAACTAATAGCAACTTGGACGCTACATTAACAGCAATGAAGCAGTATGGCGCATCTTATCATTTCTAATCCATGAACGACATCCAACAGTCGTACACTTATCGGTGCATCTCAAGAATAGACAACGCGTGTACTCCACAGCAGCTAATGTACGTGCAAGAGTATTGGTTTCACCGTCAATAACTTTAACTGCATTTTACTCATTTTACCAAGATGATTTTTTCATTGTTCCAAGATTCTACTTTATTCTGAGGTACCGAAATTTTACACATGCAATCCATTGGCTCAACGACGCAAACAAGGTAAAGTAGTTGAAGGACCTCTCAAATTGTATTTAGTGACGCAATGAGTCGTTTGTATACTGTTCACCCGAACAATACAGAATACTTTTAGCTGCGATTACTGTTCATCAATGTAAGTGGACCGACATCCTTCCAAGATTTGAGAATAGTCAATGGTCAGCTGTGCGCCACTTATCACCAAGCTTGCCAGGAACTAAATCTTTTTGAGAATGATGCACATTAGGACACTGCACTCGTTGATGCATCGAATACTGCTTGACTGCAGAAAATACGCACGTTATTTGCCATAATATTAACAACCTGGTTTACATCTAATCCAAAAGATCTTTGGGAAAAATACAAGGACTACATAAGTGAAGATATTCTACATCGATTGTGCGCTGCGACTTAAAATTCAAAATTCGATTCACATCAAACATGTATAATGAGGCTTTGATGTTAATTAAAGACATATATTTGAAAATAGCTAACAAAGCACTGGTGCAACTGGGAATGCCTGCTCCGAACCGACCAGCGAACGAAGTGTTCGATCGTGATTTGGAATGAGAAACACACTTTGATTCTGACGAACTGAAAGGTAAGACTGAAGTAAAGAGGTACAGGCAAGACTTTTCTTCTTTCAATCATTTTGACAACCATACGATCACAAAATAATACTGCACTGTTCATATGAAATTCCTTTAACTCTTTTGGATGGTGCGCAAACAAAGCATTCATCATTGAAACTGCCATTTAATGTGCAAAACACTGAGGCAACAACTAGTAACATCAGCAAAACTCTGGAATGGAAAAAGTACTTTAAACGTATAATATTATCATATGGGATGAATGTACAACTTCTTAGAAGAAAACATTGGAGGCATTTGATCGTACACTGCAAGATTTGAGACAAAACGCACGGTTCTTAGGTTGCGCACTCCTTTCATTGTCTGGTGATTCTCGACAAATATTGCCGATTATACCATGTTCAACAAACGCTGGTGAACTTAATGCATGTCTCAAATCATCAGTTTTATGTCGTCATTTACAGAAATTGACTTTGAAAACCAACATGCGTGTACAACTACAAAGTAATGCATCGGGTGAAAAATTTTGCAAAACAATTAATGGATATTGGAAATGGGCGAATGCAAATTGATGAATCTACGCAATGTATCGAATTGGTGCAAAAAGTTTTTCCAAATATTACACAGAACTACAAAAGCATCAGTGGCTCAGTACATAGACTATATTAGCAGCCAAAAACATTGATGTCAATACCATCAACTTCACCATTCAGAATGGAATACCCGACCAAACCACAACATATAAGTACATCGATAGTGTGATAATTTAGGACCAACTTGTTAACTATCCAACTGAATTCTTGAATTTGCTTGATTTACCAGGTATGCCACCAAACGTTCTTTTATTTTAAATTGGCGTACCCATCATTCTTCTTCGAAACATAAATCTACCACGACTTTGCAACGGAACCAGACTCTCAGTCAGAGAAATGATGAACACTGTTATTGAGGCAACAATTTTTACTGGAAAATTCAAAGGTGAAGACGTACTGTTGCCACGTATCCCAACGTTTACAGTTCTCAGGGCGACTAGCTTTCGTAATGACTATCAACAAAGCACAAGGACAATCGTTGTAAGTGTGTGTATTAAATTTGGAGAATCCATGTTCCTCACATGGGCAGCTCTATGTGGCTTGCTCGCGCGTGGGAATACCTTCTGATTGGATCGTTTACGCACCAGAAGGAAAAACAAGAAATATTGTGTATCTCACAGCACTTCAATAAATATCAAATTGAAACGAAACGATGCACACTTTTTTCAAAATAAAAAAAATCAATAAAATGACTTAAAATGAATTGAATATTTGTGTAATGTCTTTTCTTCAAATTTATTTTAGTCGATAGCGTAACCTAGTGCAACTCATCATCATCAGTGGCATTATAGCTTGTAATGAGCCAAAGCCTTCTTCAGAACAATCTTCCATTCGCCCCTGTCTCTGGCAACTCTTCTCCATGCTTTAACTCCGATGGATTTTAGATCATCCTCTATATTATCTTGATACCTAAGTTTTGGTCTTGCTCTGGCTCGTCTTCCCACTGGTCCTCTTCGGTCGAAAATTTTTCTGATCGTTGCATCTTCATCTCGCCTAATTACATGTCCTACCCATCGAAGGCGAAGCCTAGTGCAGCTAGTAAATTATAAAATACCGATATAATTCTAAATCACCAACTTGAGGCACACATTTCTTCTTCCTCAACTTATTCAGTTAAAGACTATAAGATGTAAAAGAATAGTAAAATACATTACTTTAGAAAGACACTCTGCCAAAACAGCTGTATTGAAAATGAAATATAATACATTTTGTAAAAGTATAGAAAACAAAAGTTTTCGGTGTTTTATTCTTAGATAAAATCGATTCTATCTTCTTCTTCTTTTATCTCATAAATTTTGGAAAAGTATAGTGACATCATGTTTTGATCGCTCGGATCGTGGTTATCCATCTTCTCTGCTTGTGTAGACTATGACCAATAATTCCTCTGGCTTAATTCAGCCAATGTGTAGGACACTTTCACTACGGTCCTTTATCATTCATTTTGCCTTGAAACTCATATTTTTCTAAGCTTTGTTTCTCATTTAAGATTATTTTTTGGGAGTGGGGACTGAGCAATATTAGAAAGGTAGCTGTAAAAAGTATACAAAAAAGTTTACAAATAATTCCTCTGGCTTAATTCAGCCAATATATAGGACACTTTCACTACGGTCCTTTGTCATTCATTTTGCCTTGAAACTCATATTTTTCTAAGCTTTGTTTCTCATTTAAGATTATTTTTTGGGAGTGGGGACTGAGCAATATTAGAAAGGTAGCTGTAAAAAGTATACAAAAAAGTTTTATGTTAATATCTTTTGTTCCATTTTAAATTTACAAATAATTTTACCCAAAGTTTGGTTTGCCGCTATTTTGTTTTACCTTTGCGTTTTTTGTTTTTATTATTATTTTGGTCTAACAAAATTATTTGAGAATTAAAGTAACGAAAGCCTAATGCTACGTTACAGGATTGTAATGGAAGATGTCAAGGAGAATGCATTCCACTACGTACCAATATCATTTAAGTGATAACGATTGATAATGTTAGAACTTCTTTACTCTTTATTTTATTACAGGTGAGTCAATCTATAACAATTTTTGTCATTAACTATCTGTGTGCCGTCAGAAAATGTGTCAAAATGTATTAAAGCAATGAAATATATATATATATATATATATATATATATATATATATACATATACATATATATATATATATATATATATATATATATATATATATATATATATATATATATATATATATATTAGACAATACCCTAAAGAAGGGGATTTATTTAATTTGCTAACTTCTGTCTTTTGTATATATTGATTAAGGATCTATCTGAGGTTTAATTTTGTTACTTTTTGTGTATTAATTTATTTATATAAAAGCTTAATTTTTTAGTAACACATCATCCCATTCAAACTACAAGTACCTGTAAGTTTTTCAACAACTTCATATTACAAATAGGAACCAGACCTTCACATAACTCTTTTTAGTAAGAAATAAGGGATAAGTTGTGCACATATTCGTGTACGAATATGTGCAGAACTTATTTACTAGTTTTAATTGGGAATAACCACAATTTCAGTTTAAAGTACACTAAGTTTGATGTTATATAGGTACGTCAAATCTATATTAATAAAAATGAATCTCCGAAATGTTTGTACGGGCATCACTTCAGAACGACTGCGCCAAATTAGATAATTCTTTTTTTGTTGTATTTGTTATTATACCAAGAAGGTTTATGGAAAGGATAAGTTTTAAAAAATTGTACGGAGATACTTAAAAAACAGTTTTTCGATCATTTTAAATCGCATCATAACTAATAGATGGCGCCATATTATGACTAATAAAGGAAGCTATGATTAACAAAATATTTGGTATTGTATTGATATGAAGTATTTGGTATTGCGGCTTCAAATAATAACGATGAAGTTTCAACATATCAGATGAGAAGATATGTCAATTAAGCGGTTTGGAGAATCTTTTCATTTTGCATACACAAACAGCATCCCACTGTAGTTAATTTAGATGTTGACCTGAATGAACAACGACTTTATTTCACGAAATAAAATGCAACGCAAAGACCGGAAAGATGATAAGAAGACTTAACAACATATATATACATAAATTATATATATATATATATATATATATATATATATATATATACATATATATATATGTATATATATAAATATATAAATATATTTGTATATAGAAAAGATCGAGACAAGGAGTACGACGACCGTCAATCCAACATAAATTAAGGATCACTCGAAGAGTGGTGGGTTTTTCGGTCAAAAAGTGGAGAAAAAAGACAAAGAAGCTGGCTATTTGATCTATTTATTGAAGACGTTTCGCTTTCTAATCAGAAAGCATCATCAGTCGTAAGCTTCTTTACATATTTAATATCATTGACTGCTACATATCTTTTTGAGGTAACACACTTATAATAACTTTTCTATGGATGTTTGGTTTTTCATATTGTTCTTTTTAGATGAACTGATGATGCTTCCTGATTAGAAAGAAAAACGTCTTCAATAAATAGATGAAGTAGCCACCTTCTTTGTCTTTTTTCTCCACCTTTTGACCGAAAAACCCACCACTCTTCGAGTGATCCTTAATTTATATTTGTATATATATATATATATATATATACAAATATATATATATATATATATAAATTTACTTCCTGGATGCTTCGGGATGAACAGAAAAAATATTACTAATTTTATTGCTATTGGCAAGGATCAGATCGCAGTAGCCCTAGCGTTGGCTTCATCTGGAATATCTGCAACTTTATTGGAAGGTGGATGATTTACGAATTTGGGATAAATGTACATTGCCCACAAGACATCAATATGTTGATAATCAAAAACATTTTTGGTGGAGCCATGATTCTAATTTCAGAGTGTTACTTAATTAATAATTATTCCCCAATCAATTGCTGCGGACGAACTAAATGCATGCCTAACAGCATCCAATTTGTGGCGGCATGTAAAGGCTCTCCAATTGTCAAATAGCATGCAAGTGTTTTTAAAAAAAGACTAAAGTGCAATTGTGTTTTCGAAGCAGTTTTTTAGATATTGGAAATGGTAAAGTCGCTACTGACACCTCGACCAGGTTTATTTTAGTACCCAGAAATTTCTGTTACTTAGCAGACTCGAAAGAGGAGCTTATTGAACTTTGATACATTACTTAATTTTAAGGCAGTAAGAAGTTCGGCGGGCAGCTAGTACTTATATAAAAGTAGAGTTTGAGATAACAGACGAAATCGTTGGCAATCTAGTGTAAAGAAAACCTCAGGATCTGAACGTAGAATGTTATAACATTATAAGAGGCAGGATACAATCATATGTGATCAATGAGATGGATAGACTATCAATATAAATAATGGAAATAAGCTAGATGAGATGGATGAACTCTATGCAATATAAAATTAGTGATCATCACATATATTTTTTAGGTTAGCTCAACGAAAAACGCGGAAATAGTGGGTATAATCTTAAACCAAGAAACTGCTAGACATTTTTAAAATCTTTGGTACCATATCGGAAAGAATGCTTCAACTTAATGCTAACTTAATTACAACTAACATTATTAAGGTATATACCCATACAGCTGACAAACCAGACGACATAAGTGAAGCATTCTATAATTAATTATCCAACACCATAAAAAGCCTTTCCAAAAAGGATTTAACTTTAATTATGGATTATCTAAATGCCAAGATTGGTAGGGGACAATCGTGAGAATTCAGAGAATAGTTTGGGCTTAGACAAAGACATGAGCGGGAAGATTGATTGGGTGAATTCTCAACAGAAGAAGAGTTTGTAATTACTAACATATGGAAATAACCTTAAGATACTCTGGATTGCATAGTGAAAAATCAAATAAAAAAACAATTAAGTGCAAAAACATGGGAAGACTACAAAATAATTAGGCTAATGAGCCACTTACTAACGTTTTTAAAAGTGATACACAACATATTATATTAAAAAACGCTAAGAACAAGTAGTGTTATTGAAACAATTTGGACTCCGCCATACCTAAGACACCTCAGAGGCTCTATTTGCTGAAAAAGTGCTTATGCAGAGGCGCAGAGATGTCAAATGTGACATATATATTTATTTTATTGACTACAAAAAGGTACTTTATAGAGCAAAAAGCGACAAGCTTATAACCATCTTGAAAGAGGCGGGCTTAGATAATAAAGACTTGAGAATCATATATAATTTATGTTACAACCAACATGCCAACATTAAAGTGGATGACCACTTAACAGACCCTAATCAGACTTTAATGTCTGATAGAGAAGTAAGACAAGGATGTATCTGTTCCTGGAGTTATTTAGCATGCACTTGAACTCTTCAGTAATTTAGCAAGCACTGGGAGAACTACAGGAAGGCGTATTAATCAACGGAGTGCGTCTAAACAACATTAGATATACCGACAACGCAGTAGTTTTTGCAGATAGATCAGATATTTTACAAAGAATGATGTCGCTCATATCAAATATAAATAAAGAATAAGGACTAGATCTCAATATGAGAAAAAAGGAATATGAAATACATGATTATTTATTATTTTGCGCTTTTGGTTAACCAACAGTCAATTAACAGGATAAACAACTACATACATTTTAGTACTAACATAAATAGCCAAAAAATACAAACCATAAATAAATAACCAAATCTACTGAAATAAAATAACGCATATTGAAAGCAAGATCAGCGTTCATAAAGATGAAATCTCTTTCCGGAAGTCACGATTTACTACTTGCTACCAAAATCTCTATCATCAGATATGATGTGTATTTTATGTTATTATACGGAGTAGAGACTTGGATACAAGCTCTGAAGTTTGTTTGGGAAAGCTTGAAGTCCTCGAGACGTGGTGTTACAAACGCATCTTAAGAATTTCATGGGTGAATCGTGTGACTAATGTTGAGGTCCTACCTACGTAAAATGGACAAGGAAAAAAAACAGGCATGAAAATAGAAAAATCAAAGAGGCAGCTCTCATCCTACTAAATACAGAAAAATACATAAATATATAATACACAAACACAAACGCATAAATACACAAAACAGTCAGAATTTGATATCATCCTCAGGGTAGAAACACCACCCACAGCATTTTCAACTAAAAGCGACGCTATTTGCCTTAAAGATCGAGGCCAAAGTCAGTCACCCGTCAAGTTTGAAACAAACATAACCCTAAAAAACTTTCGCTTAACACACCTTACTATTTTTTGAAATATCTTTTTTTAAAAAGATTTCCGGAGAAAATCGAAACCTTAAACAGCAGTTAAAAAAGTAATTTTCATTACAATCAATTGAGGCTTAATCCCATGTAAACATAGTATACAACTATATATTTTTATAAATCATTTTCATTGATTATTTTAGTATTTTTTTACCTTATCAGTTTTATATAATAGTTTTTTAAACCAGATATTATATAAAGGGGAATAAAACAACAAAAGCAAGACTGAATGATTGAAAGGAAGACATAAAAGAAAAAAAGAAGAAATACTTATAGAAAAATAAAATATAAAAAGATCCAATATATATATATATATATATATATATATATATATATATATATACAAAAAAAAGGAAAATATAGCTAATAATACAAGAAAAAATATCCCATTTTTTTATTGTCTATAAATTTAATGTTGCGAAAAACAATTTTTCTTAATAGTTTTTTTCTTTCTTTAAAAGTTTTTATTTGCCTCAGGTAAATCCTTAATAAGACTTCTTTAAAACTCTAATAATTTGACCATCATCATTGATTCAATGACCTTTCATACACTGAACAAAGGTTTGTTGCATAAAATATATAGAAATTTTTTAGCATGCTCATTTTAGCACATCACATATTTGCACGAGTTTTCGAAAAAGTGTGTTTGGACAGAATATAACAATCAAAAAGGGATGGATACCACGGGGCACCGTCTTTCAGATACGGTTATAATGCCCAATTACTAGTGCAAGATATAACTAACACATTCATATATAATTACACGCACCTTTATACGCCGATTCTAAAACCATATATCGTACCTTTTGTTGATGAGTTTTTGTATGATTAACATTTTTGGATGTCATTGCCGTGAATCATATTGGATCTTTCACAGCCCTGTTTGAATTTGGTACCCACGTTCTTTACATTAGAAATCAAAGATGAACACTTGCCATATATGCAAATAAATTTCTGCCTGTATAATATCTTCTTTTGGAAAGATTTTTATCACTATAACGTATTAAACTTTTTCGGAAACAAAAACTGTTCTCGTGCTTAATTCCCATTGCAAGGTAAGACTAATACATTCTTTGGATAATAATAACATTTTGGAATTACACTTTTTTATACATCGACTGCAAAAAAGTATACCGTCCATTGTGTCGACGTCTTCTTGTAGGATTTCCGTTTTTGGATGTCGTTCACGTGGATCATCTTGGAAACTTTCACACTCACGTTTAAATTTGGTCTACACTTTCCTCACAGCAGAAATCATACGTGAAAACATGCCATATAATGCAAGAAATGCCATATATTCCAAATCTTACAAGATATTTAGGGATATTTCGATGACATCTAGAACATTCTATATTTTTAATACTTCTTCTTTTTCGTCAAGGAACTCTTTCTACATGGAATAAGTCTTTCGGAACTGTCGTAACATAGCATTAATTTAAACAGGATCAGAATAGATCTTGGAATAGGCTTATCGGAGAAAACACGTTAAAAAACGCGACAAATATATGTTTTTACAGGTGATGTAGGAACGTTTTCATATTGCGAAGAACACGGATTGTGCAACTTTTTTAATCGTTGTATATAAAAAGTGAATCTTAACAGAAAAAGTATATACACAATTTTTGTAGACAATTGTATGATTTACTGTTTTTGTCTAATGTATTTTTGTGGTAAAACTTGCCGTCTGGCTAAAAAATGCAGAACACTCATATTTGCGATCTTTGACCTTGAATTTTTTTGCATATGTGGGATTGATAAGAGACTTCTCAAATTTCATTTATAATGGTGTCCAGAATATTCGTACCAATTTTTAGATCTACGCCAATTTTAATAACCTTAATTGTCTATCTTGTCCAACCTATATACCGAAATGTATTTTTACAATCCGATTGTTTTCTGTTTCGGGCAGTGTACGTACATCTATTTCATTTTTATACTTTTTATATGACTTTTTATATGACTGCACTATCTCTTCTAACCTACAACGGAATGATTCAACAAATTTTCTGTAAGATCTTTATGATGTTTTTCATATTATATTTCATTTCCCTGCTGAGAGTCTCGTTGTGAAAATTTGTTCGATTTAGTATAGATAGAAGTAGTATCTGCATTGTCTCTTGTCTGAGTCTGAAGTGTTTTTACTCCATGTAGAAAACTAAGATAAAAGGTGTATTATCATTAAAAGGTAAAATTAAAAAGTAAGTAGATACTACAGATAAGTTATTAATATAACTTCCTAAAGGTAAAGGGGTAATTCCACGTCAACTATGCAAAGTTGGTCAAGCGACCCTCCTCAATTTGGCTTAAATTTGAAACACGTATTATTAAACAAGCATTATACAGGGTGGCGCACCGAAAACGAAACAGATGCATTTACTGGCAGATGATTCCTTTAAAAAAAAAAAAAAAAACGCTTGGACCCGTCGATTTTGTTATCGAGGGGGAAACAAAATTGGCATAAAATCACATTAACATTTGCAGCCCCCTAAGCGGGGGTGGCACCATCCCTAAAATCTTTAATGGAAAGGGGGGTCGAATGATCCATCATTTAAAAGGTCTTTTAACTCCCTTTACAATGATGTAAAATTCATGTACTTAAATTCAATAGTTTTGGAGATTTATTGATTTAAAGTTTAAATACATCATCGTAAGAGGAGATCAATACATAGCAGCAAAGTTGTTAAAAAATAAAGAATGAACTGACCTGTCAGCCGAGTAAATGTTGAAAATGGCCACCATTACATTCCATGCAATAATAAAGATTTTGCTGAAAACGTTGCCAGACATTTTGCAATATTTGAGGAGTAATTTTTAAGTAACGCCACAAAAAGAAATCCAAAGGTGATAAATCTGGCGATCTTGGGGGCCATTCAACGGCACCTCTTCTACCAATCCATTGACCTGGAAAGGTCTGATCTAAATAATGCCGAACTCTTAATGCGTAATGTGGTGGGGCACCATCCTGTTGGAACATCAACATATTCTCAACGTATCGACCATCATTCTGATTTTCAATTATATCTGTTAGCGCAGGATCTATGGCATTTTGCAGTAATTCCAAATACATTTCACCAGTCAAATTTCCAGGTAAGAAAAAAGGACCAAACAAATGATCGTCAAAAATGCCAGCCCAAACATTTAATTTTTGTGGCTGCTGTGTGTGTACCTCATGGTAAATTCTGGGATTAGAGTCCGACCAACATCGACAATTATGACGATTTACTTCGCCATTTAAAAAAAAGGAACATTCGTCGGAAAAGCAAATGTTAAATAAAAATTGTTCATCGTTTGTAATTCGTTCACTCATAACTTCACAAAATTCTAATCGCTTATCAAAATCGTCTTCATTAAGTTCTTGTACAAGGTGAATTTTATACGGATGAAAATTATGGGCCTTTAGAATCCGTTGAATAGTACGTCGACTAACACCACACGAAGTTTGCAATTTGCGGGTACTTAATGTAGGATCTACAATAACTTGCCCTAAAACCCCCACTTCTGTTGCTTCGTTCCTTATAGGATTTTCAATATTACGTTTTTTATTGGCGACTGATCCAGTTTCCCGAAATTTAGCTACAAGTTCTAGAACATATTTTCGGTGTACATTATTGTTCTCATGTCGCTCATTAAAAATTTCTGCTGTTCTATTAGCGCACTGATTATTTCCGAAAAATATTTCAATAATTTCAACCCTTTCTGCCGTGGAATATACCATGGTTAATTTATGTATAAAGCAATAAATGATATTTTAACAACAAAGATTGGTCAAATCAATCGCAAACTAATGTACTATTTCCTATTTAAAATAAGTACGTGGCGTTCTCTACTTATCTTTCTTCAAGAAACAACTTTTTTTGTCACAAAGGACACTTCAATTTCTATTTTTATTATTAATAAACCATGGGCGTAGTAAATAAAAGCATTTACTTATTAAGAAAATGCTTTTACTCAAATTTCTTCTGAAAGAAGTACAAACTAATTTGATGTACCTATTAAAGTCTACTTTAAACTTTAAATCAATAAATCTCCAAAACTACTGAATTGAATACATGAATTTTATATCATTATAAAGGGAGTTAAAAGACCTTTCAAATAATGGATCATTCGCCCCCCCCTTTTCATTTAAGATTTTAGGGATGATGTCACCCTCGCTTAAGGGGCTGCAAATGTTAAAGTGATTTTATGCCAATTTTGTGTCCCCCTCGAAAACAAAATCGACGGGTCCGAGCGTTTTTTCAAAAAAGGAATCATCTGCCAGTAAATGCCTCTGTTTCGTTTTCGGTGCGCCACACTGTATATAAACAAGCTGAATTTTGCAGAGAATATTAATTTTGGGACCCTAAAAAAAATGCAAAAAAGTTTACCACTTTCACCCCCTGGCTTGTCCCTAAAACCCCCCTTGCAGAAAAATAAAAACGCAAAAAAATTGAGTTACCAAGAATCTGTACACCCTAGAAAAAAATATTTCAAATAAAAAATGTTGCTGAGATCATTTTAAACAAAAACGGTTAAAATCATTTTTTGTGTAGAATGAACCGTTCCATTAGAAGCAATGCTTGAAGCGACCGTCAATTTTGCATGTCAGTTACGCGCCCGAAATCAATGTTCAAAAAAATCTGTTTCATTTTATATTATTTTGCAGGTGTACTAATTTACACCTACAAAATTACAATTGTGAAAATTGGAAAACAATGATTTTTTCAGTTATTCAAGACATATAATTAATTGCTGAAAAGTCATATTCTATGTCAAATTTTGTAATAATAATAAAAAATCTAAATCTACTCCGAATGGCTAAAAAAATTACAGAAAACTGTCAAAAAGGACGTAAAATTTCGGAAAAATTGGAAATTTGGTCATTCAAGTGAATGTAATACCTTTTAGTCTTCTGATGTTAGAGCTGTGTTTATTTTTAGTTAAAGTATATACCTTTTAAAAAAATTTCTCAAATTTTGAAAGAAAAAAGGATATACTTTTAGCTCTGATTTTATTTTTTAGAAAAAAAAGGTTTTCCGAATTTTCCTTAATAGTTTGGCTAATTTTAACATCGGGATTGATAGTTTGGCTAATTTTAACATGGAGATTGTGTTCAGCGGAAAATTTTAAATCAAAAATGTATTCTTGGATATTTTTTTAAGCATCTAGAGCCCGCTATGCAAAAAAAGCAATAAAGTGATAAAATACGAGCTATTTTGCACCTAGAAGGTTTAAATTTGGAAAATCATTATATTCTATAGTATAGAATACGCCTGTAAAATTTAAGCCAAATTCAGAGTGTTGCATGATCAACTTAGTTGACGTGGCTCAAGAATAAAAAAAAAAGACTGGGAACGTTATAACAAAACATATGTAGTTATAGATCGTTAAACTAATGTCTATTATAGTGACAAAAGAACTAAGAACTAACGTCGTCATATATCCAACTCTAAACTATATTTACAGTGTAAAAGCCCCATCGCGTTGACTAAAACAATAAAAGCTTATGTACTCGGCTTATGGAAATGTTAATATTAGAAAATCCGATTCTGCTGTTGACTACTTTCCAAGGAACATTCAACGATTTCCGTTTACACTAAAATAAACTTGTAAAGCAGTGTTTATATCGCAAATGCTGTGCAAACACTATTTTTTCTAAACACTTATCTTTTAGAGGCACACATTCAGTGCACGTTAGCAATTTTAGATAATGAATGGCTATACTTAGCAGTTTAGCGATTTTACATTTAACTTTAGCAAACATAATTTGAGCTTTCAGACAAAGTTATGTAATTTGAGCATAAAGTGCAAATCACACCTAGTTTTAATAAGGAGCTTTTTATGTATTTTGTTGGATATCTAAGCAACGTAAATAATATTATGGTTACTCTATAGTTTTTCTTTAAATTTGTTAAATAAAATTATTAAAAATGAAACAGAAAAAAATATATTACATTTTATTCACCCATATTATTTTTTCCTATATAAATAATAAATTTAAGTATAAAATTCCCCAATTATCTCGGAATCGGTTTGCACAATTTATATATAATTTGGTATTTAGGGGTTTTGCAATACGTTTGAATTTATAGTAGGACTTTGATTATGTATAAGCATAAAAATTGTTATTTTAAACAATTTCATTATATATATATATATATATATATATATATATATATATATATATATATATATATATATATATATATATATATATAATATATTTTGCTGAGTATTTTTTATGTTACATTTTCTATATCTAAATGCTATATTCATTAACAGGAATGTAATTTAAGTTTTTTTATTTTTCTTCTTCCTCAGCTTTTCCCTTTTCAGGGGATGCTGTCCCTTACTTTTCGTCGCCACTCATTACTGTCCATCAGGTCTTCTTCACCTAAACCTTCCTTTCTTCACCTAAACCTTTTATATTCTCCTTTGTTTTCTCTACCTATCCTTCCATCAACTTCTTACAGCTCTATCCTTCATTCCACATAGTTTTATCTCTACTCTGACATGACCAAACCATGGCAGTCTTTGTTCTTGAATTTTTTTTAGACTGTAATCACCCTGGCTCTTTTCATAATCAAGTCGTTTCTATGTGCAAGCTTTCAATCTAATGTCCCATTTTCCGTTATGTACTAGTCAATGTATTTAATTTCTCCTACTCGTTCTAATTTTTCGCCAAGTAATTTTATGTCCCCATCCATTTCTCTTCCTCCCAACCACATATACTCCGTTTTTGACCAGCTAATCTTAAGTCCTTCCTCTTCAATAGCTCTTCTTTAACAATGCTACTTCTCCTCAAACATTTTTTTGCCCCCCTCCACTTAATATGATGTCATCGGCAAAGAGCAGTAACCAAGGAGCCTGTTCCATACTTTCTCAGTATGTGAGTACAGGCATAACAAGATTAAACAGGTAAGGACTCAGTGAAGAGCGTTGATGCAAACCAACTGTCACCGAAAAACTTTCGATCAATCTGACAGCAGTCCTTACTTTGGTGTACGCTCCCTCATACATATCCTTTACTAGCATCAGCTACTTCTCAGGAACCCATTGGTCTGTGTGCGACATTAAGTTTATTCCTCCATAGTTCTTGCAGTCCGGAATGTTCCGTTGATCTTTATACAATTATACCATCACACTCTCTCTCTTCGTGCATTGGACATTCGTTCTTCCTCAGATATCCTACTCATCATTTGACAGAAAATATCAACACCTTCCTTTCCTAGAACCTTCCAGACCTCCACAGATATTCCATCAGGCCCTAGTGTCTCACCATTTTTCCTTCTATTTAATGCCTCGGCAACTTCATCTCTCGCTATCCTTGGGATCCCGAACCCTCTGTCTCTTATCAAATGTATCCTTAACATTGGTTCTTAACAATCTTTTATCAGCATTCTTATTCTGCCGCACGTGGGTCAAGTCCTTTGATGACTTGTCCCCTGCTTTAGTAATGTTGCATAACCTTTTCATCCAATCAGGTGTTTCCAACTCTTCATACAGCTGTGCAGACGATCTTTCCTTAGCAATAGCTACAGCTGGCTTTGCTTCCCTTTTTGCTACCCTGTATATATATTTACCTTCCTCCCTTTTGGACCTGTCATACCTCTTTCTAGCCACTTTCTTCGCTCTAACCTTCTGTTGCACTTCATCGTTTCACCATCAAGTTTCTTTGTCTCTGAGAGGCCGTTTACTGGATATTTTTTTCTATCACTTCCTCTGCCACTCGTACCACAACTTTACTGTTGGCGTCCTACCAGTCATTTACCGCATCTTTTCCTCAAGCTCTTCCAGCACTCTACTCTTAAAGGCTATTGCGAAATCCTTATACTTTAGCTTCCATAACTTTACTTTCTGTTGTCCTACTTGCTTTCTCTCTTACTTTCTCACTCACTCTTTATCAGTTTACAGTTGGTAACCTCTTTAAGCTGACTTCTTCTACACAGCACAAAATCTATCTGACTTTCCCTTCCCATGCCTATTTTTTCCCTATTTTTTCTTCTTCTTTCTTTTTCTTTCTTCTTCTTTTTATGTAGTTATTACTTTTATTGTAGGTATTACTTTGTCCGTTTTTTAATGTGCCTCCAGTAAGTTGTCATTCCATCATTTTCGTGGTCTTTCTATTGATCGTCTTCCTATTGGGGAACCCTCTCCTGCCATCTTTACCACTCTATTTATTGTCATTTGGCTTATATAATCGTTCCATTCTACCCTTCTACTTTTTTACCTAGTCCTTGATGTTCTCCACCATGCATCCACGTTGTATATCGGTACTTATAGCTCTGTTTTATAGTGTCTTAGTCTTCTTAAAGAACGTATTAATGACAGCCAACGTACTTGATAAAACTCCAAACAAAAAGATGGTTGTTTTCCTGAAGCAGCCAGCATCTTCTTTGCTACCTACATAGAGAGGAGCCATCATTTGGAGAATTTATAGTTTAGAAACGGTCTTTATACGCTTCATAGAGCTTAAGTATTTCAACCACGTTGTTGCCTTTATTCTCTGGTTCAGTCATTTCAAACTCGAATTACCGTAAATAAAAATCTACCAATCATAGTGCCAATTATCTCAAATAAAACTTCCCTCATCCCTATAACGCTACTTCGTTTAAACTCGAGGCATAGTAACTAATGTTTTGAAAGCAAATTAAACAATAAAACCTAATTTGTGTAAAAATTCCTATTATCATAATAGAATAAAAGCAGCACCAATCGTTTGAAAAAATCTTTTAATAAACTCATACAATGGATCAGAATAAAATTTCTATTACCAAGCGGTTCCAGTCTTCCCCAAAGAAGTCTAGTTGGAGATCTTCCTCTCGGTCTTTGGTCTTCCACCTTTCCTTCGTCGACCAAAAGTTCCTTAGTCCCCTTTTTCCTGGCGATGTGGACGAAGTATTAAATTAGTTTCAGTGGAACATTCAATTAATGTCGTTAATATCTCGTAAAACTAGTTAAATTCAATAAAAAAAATATACCTTTTCAACTAGTCATAAAAAATGTAGATTTTTAAACGTTTTTTTCTATAGAAAACTGTATAAACACATACGTAGATTAAGAAAACTATGAAATCGTATGCATTGACGTGAAAAATTTATAAAATATATTAATCCTGATATCCTTTTATATCTTTCAGTGGAAATATATATCAGATAAAACGATACACAAAAACTACACAAAAAGCTCTAAATCTCGTCTCTCCACAACATCAGAACATAAAACCCTTTGTTGAGTAACGTATACAAGTAACATAATAGCACAGATATTACAATACAGAAGAGAGAAGAATGGCATTGCTTTCGTGCGAACTACTACTTAAACGAACATGAAATAAAGAAAGCAAAATATATGGACAATTAGAGTTTATAAAATTAAGTGTTGGGTTTTGATCAAAAATTTACATAAGAGAGATTCTTTAATAAATGCAAAATTTAATGAGTTCATTTAAGGCCATTTTTTAATTTTTTAAGACAAGCATTTATTATATATTATAAAACCTATACGATTTTATTCAAAAAACATTATGATTGTTTATACACAACTATGTATAAAAACGCTACTTATAAACAGTTATAACGAGATGTCGAAATACTCGCTTGGGGAGTAGAAAGTATAAAAATACATAGTGATCAATTCAGGCAAATAAGTTGCTCTAATTAACCTTAATGGACACTGTGGGGTCATAGAGATTTCAAATTATTTGACAATGCCAGTAGTTTTTTTATAGAAGCAAATATCTGTGCACCCTCCCATCTAAATTCCATTTAAGTAGTGTTTGTGCTTATAGTCAAGCCAATGAAGTACTAAAAAGCACTAAACCTAGCAATTTTCCACAAGAAGATGAACCGTTCCGCCGTGCACCTTTTTTGCATTCGATTCAGGAAAGTGTCGAGAAAGGGAACAAAATTCATGGTGGTAAAATGAAAATTGCATTTTATGCATAAGGTAAATGCATAGAAAATGAAAAATGTGCAACTCAGAAAGTATCGTCATGAATAAGTTCAATTTTGTTACTTGGAGGTTTCGAGGTCTCTGAACACGAATATAATAAAGACGATGGTCCTCGAGATCCTTGCTGCCCAGAGTGGACATAGTCTCCTGGAGTTTTTATTTTAATTTTATTCTAAAACAGTCGACAGTCATCACTCGAGGTTTTAGAGGTCATCATCATCATCATCACTGGCTCGACAACTCTTTTTGGGTCTTGGCCTGTTCCAGGATTCTTCTCCATTCTGATCTGTTCCGTGCTTTTTTTCTCCAGTTTTTTATATTTAAGGTTGTTATATCATTTTCTATTTGTTCGAAGTATCTCAGTTTCGGTCTTCCTCTTGTTCTTTTTCCTACTGGCATCTGTTTGAATATTTTGTTTGGTATTTCGCCTTCTTCCATTCTTTCTACATGTCCTATCCAACGCAGCCGTCCTATTTTAATGAATGTTATAATATCCGGATCCTGGTATATTTTGTATAGTTCAGAGTTGTATCTTCTTCGCCATATTCCATTTTCTTTTGTGCCCTTATATATGTGTCGCAAGATTTTTTTTTCGAAGGTGGCTAAAAACGTTTCCTCTCTTTTAGTGAGTGTCCAGGTTTCTGAGCCATATGTGAGTACCGGTCTTATTAGGGTTTTATATATTTGGCATTTTGTTTTTCTTGCGACGTTATTTGATCTTAGTTGCCTAATTAAGCCATGGTAACATTTATTTGCAATAAATATTCGCCTCTTCACTTCCTCCGTAACGTTATTATCAGACGTGACTAGGGATCCCAAGTATATAAAGTTTTTTACCCCCTCTATGTTGTATTCTCCTTTTGTTATATTTTGTAGCTGCCTTATTTCTGCGTTTTTACTTACCTGCACATATTTTGTTTTGGTCTGATTGATTTTAAGACCACTATTTTGTGCAGCTCGTTCTATTTGGTTGTATGCCTCTCTTCATTTCATTCATTTATGATCATTTCTCTTTTTGATCTTGCGATTATGTCAACATCATCTGCAAATGCTAGTATTTGCACGGTTTTAATAATGATTGTTCCTGTGTATTGACTGTTGTGTCCCTCAGTATTTTCTCGAGTACGATGTTGAACAAGATGCATGATAGAGCGTCTCCCTGGCGTAGTCCCCTTTTCACATCTTTGTTTCCGTTAATTCATTTTGTATCCGGATTCTACTTTCTACTTTTAGAGATTCTTTTATCAGTTCTATTAGTTGTGTTGATATATTAAATTCTTTCATTGCTTTTTTTAAGAATTCTCGGTTTATATTGTCATCTGCGCTTTCAAAGTCTATGAAGAGATGATGTGTCTCGATGTTATATTCACTTGTTTTTTCGAGGACCTGTCGCAGAACAAATATCTGCTCTATTGTTGACTTCTGTCTACAGAAGCCACTTTGGTATTTGCCAACTATTTTTTCAGCGTGTGTTCTAAGTCTTTCATAAATAACGTTGGACATTATTTTGTATGCTGCATTCAGCAGCGGGATTCCACGGTAGTTTCCACATTCTAACTGATTTCCTTTTTTATGTAATGGTACAGTAATACCGCTATTTCTTTCCGTTGGTAGCTGTTTATTCGACCATATCTTTGTTATCAATTCATGTATTGTTTTTTGTAGTGTGTCTCCTCCTTCCTTCAGTAACTCCGATGCTGTTTGATCCGATCCCGGTGCTTTATTGTTCTTTAATTTGTCTACTGATGCTCTAATCTCGGCTATTGCTGTTGGAGTCTTTTCTCTGTTGTCTGCTTGGTCTAATGATATGTCAGGGTTCGTCTCTCTCCGATCTCCTTCAAACTTTTCCGTAAAATGTTCTGTCCATCTACTTAGTATCTCTTGCTGTTCTGTCAATATATTACCTTCCTTATCTTCCTTTTTAGGTTTTAGAGGTCGCTAAATACAAATATGTCGTTGATAAATGACCTCAGAATACCTCATGCGACGTTATATAAAACTTCCAAAAATTATCCGAAATATTCTTTTTTCAATTAGGCGCTTTTAAGAAGTTGGTAGAACTGATGAAGTGTCAGGTGATACATATTTTAAGCCTTTACTGCATGAATCATTGCAGACATGAAATAAAAAATATTTTTATGTATTGTGATTTTTATTAAGGCATATAAAAGGCATTAGTACATTTAAAATAACTGTTTATTCCTATATATAGAAGTTTTTTTGTAAACCCATATATGGTTTCATATGCATTATATAAACATATTTTAATAAAATGTTGACATACAAAAATATATTAGTTATGAAATTGTGATAGACAATTTCTTTTTTTATTATAACAAAAAAATACTTTACACTCTATACATTTGGTGTAAGTTTTTTTTTTGTACAGATCACTGTTGGCGATATTTTTGCCACTCTGGCATGTGTATTATGTTGTCCGTACGCGCAGAATTTAACGATATCTCTTGATGTCTTGCATGAGTTTTTCATGTTCTTTTTGTTGGTGTTGGGTTATTCCATTGATTAACACAGGCGGAGTTCCTCGACTTTGGAGGTACTTGGTGACTAGACGTTGGAGTCCCATTTTGTTCTATTGGACGACCTCCCTTTCTTGGTACTGACTTCCCAGATTTACATAAATGTTCAGAAACGGCTTGTTTGAAGTCAAATAATGGCATATAGCAATTTTGTTAATTTTTTCTACGCCAGAGTATCCATGCGTTTACAACACATAGATCCAACATATGAAAAAAATTCGTTTATAACATTTTCTTGATGACATTGATCTTAGATGAATTCTGTAAAGCCCCAGCAGTGAGCCCATTCCTCCACTCAGCTGATTATAAACTTCAACAGCTTGAGGGCATAGAATCTCTTTGTACGTTTTCTATTTTAGAAGTACCCACGTTTTGTGGTTCTAGGTTCACCACCAACGTAAGTTGATAACTTATTTACTGAATTATTGTCGAACCAAGTTATTTGACTTTACGTCTTGAATAAGGGCAACTTTTTCTACAATAAAACCACGTTCTTTTTTCTTTAGTTTTTTTTTCTGATGGGATTCCTGAATTTGGAACACGGTTTAATCCGGCAGCAATCCATTTTTTGTAAGATAAATCTGTAGTTTTGGACTATTTAACCAGTTTTCAGGCGCTCCATTTGGAAAAGTATTGCTTTGTTTACCAGCAAAAATATTAAAGTCATAACTAAACCCTGATACACCATAAGTACTTGATTTTTGTATCCCCACTTGTGAGGTTTTGCCAGATTATATTGTTTGAGGTGATGCCGGCATTTCATAGGAATAATTTGTTCGCCAACAGCTAGATGTTTCTCCTTATAAACCAATATAAAGCGTTTTTTAATCTTGTCTAATAGAGGTCGAATTTTGAATAGTTTATCATGGCCTGGATTACCAACAGGAATGGAGTTACTATTATCTTCATTCTTGTTGAACGGCAAAGAATGATTTATTCCCCGCCAGTATTCGTATTTCAACCTCCCGTTCTCCTGTGTTTTCACTGGTAATTGTTGCTCCTGGGTATTTGAATTCTTTGACCACCTCAAAATTATGATCGTTTATGGTAATGTTTTGTCTTATTCGCTGTCGTTCCTTTTTTGATACGACCATGTATTTAGTTTTCGCATAAATGAACTCTTCCAACTATCAGGCGTTTTAGACTAAAATAAACAAAACTTTCATATCAGTAGAAAGGAACGCTGATATATATAGTTGTTCCTTACTTTTTCATTATTAAGATCTACACCAAAAATAAACATGGAGTGTATTACAGCAAATTTTGCAATAAACTGAAAAATAGTTTAACTTTCCAAAACAGTTAAAGATAGGCATAAGGATATTGTACATTAAATATATCTAGAATATTCTAGTAAATTCAAAAATTGAATAATATACAGGGTGTTGTATTTGAAATAAGAAAGTTGGTATTGACCACTGGCACATAAGACACCCTGTGTAAAAAGGTTTTATTGTAAAGTACGCGCAACTAAAAATACCAATTGACGTGTCTAAGCGTTTTTTGAACACGCCGCATTAATTGATTATCAAATTTATTCCATTTGACTCTTCCACCCTGTGTATGTCTATGACGCTGATGAAATGTGATTGTATGCGTGGCTTGTGTGGTTAAAGTGAAGGTGCTGGGGTCTGTGTTCGTGGCTGGTAGCATTAGTGTGCGTTTATAACGAAGCGCCTACCCTCGATCGGACCATAGGATGGTATTATATTATCATCGCCACGTAAAATAAATGCATTATTTTAAGTACGAGCGTTCACTGTCAGTGCTATGCTCTAGGCGAGGATACCATGCTATGGTCTCCGTAATGAACACACCCTTGGAACGGCGATGATGGGGACATTCAAACTACCGACGTACCTACTCGTATCTCTTAATAATAATACGAGCCATATGTCTTCAAATTGTGTCTTGGTGTCATTAATGCGAACAATTTGTACTCTATTTTCACTATTTTACTGGGTTTGAAATAAAAAAATACTATACAAACTATACTATACATACTATACAATTTGTAATAACTAAGATGCAATAAACTTTGGTAAGTTTTTTGTTTCATGGAGAATTATGAAAAAATTTGGAATTTAATTTGGATTTATTTGACCTCACGGTGCTTACTTTGTATATAAAAAATATGGTATCCGTGATGGTTAAGAAAAAATATTAAAGCGTTTGTTTTTCCAGCATAGGCTAATCAGGCTTTAATTGTTTACTCACTTTTACATTCTTAGGCTAGTTTTAACTTACTCGTTATTATGGTTGGACTGTTGAATTTATTATTTTAAAATATTTGTTAAGTACACTAATAAAAGTCTTTACTTCCATCAGGATTTTAAGGAATTTGTCGACGCCGAAAACTTAATGCCATTAACCACAAGCGACTTCCGAAATCCAGTCTGCCTCGAAATGAGACTTATCAGAGAATCCGAACAACATATGAACCTTTTCGGCTTTCCCGAATTAGACGTCGAGAAGAAGAACAATGTAAATAGCGTCGACCTCAACAGTATGGACAGTTCCGACACGTTCGCCAGCTGTACTACGCACCCGTTCAATTCGCAAGGGGATCTGACGTCCGATATAGTAGATTCCAATATTATCGACAGCAATCTGTACGTTAATCCGCTCGACAAGAGCGGAGACAACAGTCCAGTGATATCGACTGGGATTATTAGGGGTGGTGGGGTCAAAAAATCCGCTTCGGGAGATACGGCATTGAGGAGTTTGGGAACTTCGCCAATGGATGAGGGCTTCAAGGGATTTGGGCTGTTGGAGAGAGGAAGCAGGGTTAGTCTGAACGATTCGCCGCATACGAAAAATAGAAAAACAAGGTTCCAGGTAAGTCGTACTTAATTTAAATTAATGCACTGTGGTGTATCTCAAATACTTTAACGATTTGTCTTTTTAATATAGAGAAACACATTAAAGATATTTTTAATAAACAAGAACAATACTATTATTAGACATAACGGAAAATACTGTACCACTACGACAAAAAGTAATATACGCCATAAATAAAAGATGGCGAAGCTCCTGGGCTAGATTTAACACTTTAGTGATGAAAGGTTCGTTGTGGAGCATCGCAAAGATGAGATTAGAGCATCGCAAAGAAAAGGTTAAAATAAACATTTAAATATGTTGCAGAGGTTATGAAATCAGGCGACTGACATTAAGATAGTACGATATCTGCCCTGATATTATTGAAAATTTGAGAAATTAAAATACAGACTTTGTCGGTCATATAGCCAAGTGGGATTGGCGGTCGACTCGCATTTCGCTAACGTAGTAGTTTAAAATTCCAAATGAAACTGCAACTTAGACTAGAATACGCTGATATGCGAAATGTGTAAAAGATTAAACCTTCTAGCAAAAGCTGCTATCACTTTGTTAAATTAAACGGCCAAATATATAGCCTAGGGGGACAAATTCGTTAGACTTCCCGTGCTCGAATTGGTATCAATAAAGTGTTATGAATCATTTGTCCTCCTAGGCCATATATTTGGCCATTTAATTCAACAAAGCGATAGCAGCTTTTGTTAGAAAATTTAATCTTTTACACATTTCGCATAGCCCACAGGACAGGAAACGATATTATTATATCGTTTTCGTTCATGACCGCCAAAGCAGGTGGCGCCTCTGTACGCTAACCACTGCGGTGGTGAAGTTTTAGGCGACATTCGTTGGACTTTCCGAGTTTGAATTTGTATCAGCCCAAGTGTCTGATGAGGCTGGGATAGGCCGAAATGATTCATAACACTTTATTGATATCGATTCGAGCACGGGAAGTCTAACGAATTTGTCCTCCTAGGTCATATATTTGGCCATTTAATTCAACAAAGCGATAACAGCTTTTGGTAGAAGATTTATATATATATATATATATATATATATATATATATATATATATATATATATATATATATATATATATATATATAGAGGGTGTCCCGAAAAATAGTGCGTTCCTTAACGATATGTGCAGATTGCAGCATTTAAAACAAAAAAATCTTGAGTTTCGTATCCAGTATCGTTCTTAGAGATTAAAACATCCAGAAAAGGTAATGTGTTATTATATTCCTTTTCCATGGTAAATGTTATTGTCTCTTCTTTATCGTTTATATCATTTAGGAATGTGTCCAACAACTCTGATCCATGAGGCCATATTGAGAATACATCATCTACATATCTCCACCATACTGAGGGTTTTAAATTTTGTTTAGAAATAATATTTGTTTCAAAATCTTCCATAAATATATCGGCTAATAATGGAGATAAACTAGAGCCCATTGATAAACAAAGAGATATACATTTAAATAAAAAAATCTTATAACATTTTTTTATGAAGTTAACCGTTTAAAAAAAAGTTATTAATTTTAATCCATTTGATTATTGTTCGCAGAAAAGGAAATACAGCCGGCAACGTTGCGTTCCTTGTTATTCTTCGTTAATTACTGTAAATCAGCTATCATGAATCATAGATCGTTAGGCATAATATGTATTGATACTGATAACAGTGATAGAGAAAAAGCATGTATTTGTTTTTATTAAATATTTAATAATTAAAGTTTGAATACTGTTTTTACTTACATGGAAAATTATTATTACAATAAATGTTCGAAATGGCCACCATTTGCACAGATACACGCATTTATTCGATGAATCCAATTATTCTTAATATTATAAGTATGTAAATTATGTCTGATTATTTCAGCAGCATCAAAAATTCGTTGTCGCAATTGAGCTTCTGTTTTTATTTCATCCTGGTTGTCGTATACTAATGGTTTTAGATGTCCCCAAAAATAAAAGTCCATAACATTGCATTCTGGTTTTCTGGGTGGCCACAGAACGTGTCCATTTCTACCGATCCAACGACGAGAAAAAGTGATGTCGAGGAAATCTTTAATATGTCTCGTAAAATGTACTGGAGCCCCGTCATGAAGAAACCACATTTCAGAGCGTATTTGTAACGGAACGTTTTCAAGAAGTATCGGTAGAACACGCTGCAAAAAATTTAATTAGGATTCTCCATTCAATCTTCTGGGAAGTTCGTACAGTCCAATCAGACGATTATCAATAATCCCAGCACATAAATTTATACTAAATTGTTTTTGAAAATTTGTCCTACGTATAGCATACGGGTTTTCATCACTCCACACGTGAGAAATGTGAAAATTAAACACACCATTTCTGGTAAAACAAGCTTCATCTGCACACAACACTTTGCACGGAAATTCGGGTTCTCTGGCGATTTTGTTTTGAAACCATCTACAAAATCTTAATCGTCGAGGTAAATCGCCTTGGTGTAAATCTTGCACTCGTTGGTAATGGTAAGGATGTAACAGTTGTTCCATAAATGTCTTGTGAACAATGTTTTTTGAAATGCCAACCATTCTAGCCACAGATCGAGTACTTACTCTTGGATTATTACTGACTATATCCAAAATCACATCTTCTGCATTTAGTCTACGGTTACTTCGTGTTCTACCGCTAGTTTTTTTAGGTATCACACAGCCCGTCTCTAATAATCTTTGGGACACGTTCACAAAACTTCGGGCATTAGGATGTCGTCGTTCGGGATAGCGTTCAACATAAAGTCTAACAGCCCTATTACTGTCACAGTGGGCTTCACCGTACGTAATTAACATATCGTGATACTCGCGAATCGAAAACATGACAATACTATTTATTCTTGAGCTACGGGTAATTACAACTGTTTACAAATAATGTACCTTTTCTGTATCCAAATAAATTAAACTATCGCATTCTGCCTATATTTTTTTGAGCGCAACGTTGCCGGATGTATTTGCTTTTCTGTGGACACTAATCAAATGGATTAAATTTAATATAAATATATTTTTTTTTTTGAAAACGGTTGACTTTATAAAAAAATGTTATAAGACTTTTTTGTTTTAAATGCTACACTCAGCCCATACCTTTAAGGAACGCACTATTTTCCGGGACACCCTGTATATTGTATATACTGTGACACAGTACCAGTACTAATAACACTTGACTGGTTTTATTTTTAGGGTCGTCCGCGCACACGGTTTGGAGAGCGGGGAGACTATTTGGATAATGAATCTCAAGAAAGTTTAGAAAAGAAGAAGAGGCCGTCTTTCATGTCTTCTAGAGGTTTAGCTTCAGCGACTCGCATTATTAATCAACATTTGTTTGGCCTTCAAAATTTAACTAAATCAGGTAAATCACAACTGTTTTTTTATCGTAAGTCAAAAAATAGATAACGATTTAAAAAGAAATTTTTCTACAAATAGGGTATTCATTACAAAATACAGGTAAAGAATTGCACAGATATATACGTTTTGATTTATATCTCTGCATCTCTGGATCAGAACTTGGATACTGAACAAGGCTTCTCTTCTTGCCTACCCAAGCCACTCCTAAATCCGAATTGACTATTGATAATTCTCTCCTCTAATATTGTGTGTATATCCTGCTATGTATTACTCGCAGGAAGATCTTGCGTGAAAACGTGACTCATCAGACTTGTCCGATAATTACTGCATGTCTTTGCACGATGTTTCTTTGGTATTGTGTCAAATGTCAACTTAAGCCAATCAGTTGGCAATATTCCATTGTCATAAATTTTGTTAAAGAGAAAGCACAGTGCTTTAATTCTATTTTCTCACAAAACCTTTAGTATTTCAGCACTTACCTACTTCATGGAGGCCAAGAACATTTCCATTTTTTGTCATTTGTGTTGCCCATGTAACCTCACTTGATGTTATAGATGGACCTGTTATAGCAATCGGTATATAGTGTTCTACTCTTTTATCTTCAAATAACTTAAAAATGGAATGTGTTCATTCTTTTAACCGTTCATTGATATCTAATATTCTGTGTCCGTTTTTGTCTTCTTAACTTTGGGATAGTTATTTCTGTTTAATTCCGGCGATCTTTTTTAATTTTTTGTGCAGATGAAGTGTATCGTGTTTCTTATCGTAGTGTTCAATTCCATTATATTCTTTACTATTAAATTGGGTTGCCTGATTATTGCGTGAATTCTCTTGTATTCTCATTCAGAGTTTTAGTATTTCTTCTTTTATTCACCGTTGCTTTCTTCTCGTTGTTACTGCACTTTATGTTTATTAAGTTAACACTAATATACATATAATTCAATATCATTTAAAACAATAATTTAACTTTGATTTGAATATAAATTTGATTCTAAATAACACCCTAAATTTGCATCTATTATCTGATCACATTCTAAAAACTACATACTGCTTATATTGAAGGTCTTGTCACGTACAAGTAATTTTTACTTTTTTCTATCAATAGTTGGTTGTTGCCACTCACTGGATCAACTCCTTGTTCGAGCCGGGAATTTGGGCGTTTCCTTAAAAAATTTATTACTACTTTAATTATGTAATTTAAGGGTCATCTGACCTCATTATGGACTAGTTCTAATTACTTTATAGATGTAAGTATTAACCATATTTTCAATTTAACAGTCAAACATTTTACTGTTTTATTTTTTAAGTGGTAAATCTTCTTTCTAGGGTTTTCACTGATGATGATCCGATAGGATTAAAAATGTTCTGAAACTTATAAATCCATTTTGGATAATTTTTAAAATTTTTAATAAATTTTATTCCATTTTACCCAAGAAGTTTTCATTTTATAGTAAGTTTTTTAAAACTATGGTATATATAGCCAACCATGGTATATACTGTGAATTTCCTTTTTAAATTTGATATAAGGATTTACTGTAAATATCTTATTAACACAAAACTAGAAAGTTAGTGTAGATTTAGTATATCTATTGTTACATATGACTGAAAGGATTTCTTTGGACGTATGTACTTACGATGTAATGTAATTCTACAGCAATAAATATCTAATATATTTACTTATTTTTAGGAAAGAATAGCGGAAGCAAATCGTCGCTCTCGGTAGACTCCATTGACAGCCGAACGAGCCCGCAACTAGAGCTACATCGTCGTTCAAAATCGATTTTGAAGAAATCAGACAGTAGCAGTAACAGAAATGCCGATCCAGAAAGCGAACGACTCATCTCTGATAACATGTCAGGATCAGACGTGGGTTTTGGCAGCGACTACAGTCCGAACAAAAGACTATCATCACCTCCCGCATCCCGAAGAACATCCAGTCAAAAGTCGACGTCGAAAAACCTGTCAACGTATCAGCAAGAACTGGAAAGGACGCGGTTACTTAAATCGCAACTATTTCTACTAGACGATATTTTAAAAGAAAAACAGTCGTGTAACGATATGCCGATGATGGATTCAAATAAATTAAAAGTTTGTGGTGATAATGTCAGTGAAGTGCCCCTGTATATCTGTCCACCACCTCCTCCCCTAGATAATTCGCCGACCGAAGAGACCAGGTTACTTTTCTGTACTACGATGACACCTTCCTCGCCGAGACAAACAAACAATTCCATATCTAAGGGACATAATCCGTCCTCGTAGCAGTTAGAGGTAGGTTTACATTGAAAATTCGCGCGTTCTCATGGTGTCTCTTTTCATGCATAGTTTCCATATAATAGTGCATGTATTAAATGGCAAGGGGAGCACATCTTTACAACTATTTACACTAACATTCGGAGGTGATGTCTCATTTTTCTTATTTTTAACAATCGGCGGACAAAGTTGACTAAAAATATGACTGTTCCTGTATGTACAATTAAGGTTCGTGTACATATGCGAAATCATTAAAATAATTACAGAGTTGTTAGAACTGTATCAATATGTGTGGATCACAATAATTAGGAGTGAAGTCACTTTTTGTACTTGTCGTACTTCATTGAATCATAATGATCTCCTGTTTTTATAGTAGATTTGTAGTGTAGGTAAGCGTTTTTGATAAAATCACTTTTATCTCCAGCATTCACTATCAACAGCATCTGTCCTTTAGACACTGGTTTTTGTAGGCCCTCGTTTGAACTATCAGACCAGCTCTTTTGGTTTGTATGACAAGAATGGACGTATGTTTCATCCGTTCATAGTACGTAAAAAATTCAGTCTCAGGTGTTGAATATCGGGCTTTTCCATCAATAATTTTCTATTAGTTCTGGTATTTGGCCAACGAAATCCCATCTTTCTAATAACCTTTCGTAGGCTTTCTATGGAACCTAAGTAGTTGTACTCCTCTGTAAATGTTCTGTGTACGCGTCTCTCATTTGGCACTTGTTTTTGTGTTATCCAAAAATCAATTATATAACGTCGAAGATGCCCAATATCGAAATCGTGCAAGCACGTTTTTGAAGCCCTTTTTTCCTCTTTTGCGACACCTCATCATACGGACACATTCATCAAGTACATTGCGGATGACGTCTCGAGTAATTAGACTCATTTCATGTCTGATTCTATCTTTCAAGTCCTGTAAGTTTTGGAGTCTATTAACATAAACTTTTGATTTTATGTAACCCCACAGGAAAAAGTCTAGAGGTGTTAGATCTGGCGACCTTGCTGGCCACTCTATAAAACCTCGTCTTCCGATCCACCTCCTAGGAAAGCAATGATTTAAAAATTGACGTACTTCACGTGCGTAATGCGAAAGGGCTCCATCTTGTTGAAACCAGATATTTTCACTAGGTAAATTTGGATTATTGGCATTTGGATACATGTTAGCAAGGACAGGTATAAGTTGATTTCTCAAAAAAGTTAAATCACGTTCTCCTGTTAGATTTTCTTCAAAGAAAAAATGGTCAATGATTCTGTCATTAATGATCCCTGCCCATACATTTACCTTCTGAAGATATTGCGTGTGTGACTCAGTTATCCAATGTGGGTTTTCTTGACTCCAATATCTGCAATTTTGACGATTCACGGTACCATGTATAAAAAATGTGGCTTCATCGGAAAAAAGAATCTGATTGATGAAATGTGGATTGCGGATACATGAATCGTGCATAATTTCAGAAAATTGAAGCCGGCGATCGGGATCGTCGTCGTTTAATTCCTGATGTAGTTGAATTTTGTAGGGATGGTATTTTTCTTTTTTTAAAATACGTAATACCGATCGTTGGGAAACTTCAGCATATTTACCCATTTGTGTTGAACTACTGTGAGTATTGTCATGTACATTTAATAAAATATCAAGTTTTATATTGTCTTCAATTTTAGGATGCCCAGCGTTTGGAATATGTTTAACGTGCCCAGTTTCTCCAAATTTTCGGACTAATTTACTTACTGTTGATCGGCTGATGGGTCTGTCTGGATATTTTGCGTTGAATAAATTGCATACTTCGTTCTGCGTTCTTTTTTATCTCCGCCATTTTATCTCTTTTTAGGTGAGCCATAATTTAGTATTCAAAAGTAAAAATTACAATTGACAACTGATGACAATTCACCAAATCAACACATTTACATCAATAAAATATTACAGTAACTATGCCACTATCACTTGCTTGAATTAACATTTGACAAAAAGTTGCAGTGTTTATGAGATAACTTTTTGTGTCCATTATTATTTTTACTTATTTTTGCTTTTTTAAGTATTTACTTCAGAAAGTCATGGCAGGAACCGATGGATGGCATTTGGAACATTTAATTTAAAATATTTGTTATGCATAATTTGGTTACTTTAAAGTACATTATGAATTAAATCGTTAGATGTAATTTAGTTTTAATTTAAATTTTAAAAAAATTGTTTTTGTACCCTTAAAAAAATATTTTAGTTAAAAAGGTAATGTCGTTAAACAGAGAATTAAATTCTCGTTTAAATGAGGTGTCGCATTATACCGATTTCTATTTAAACAAATTAACGATTACGTCACTACACCTACACCGGTGACGTCATCCCTACTCCATGTACGTTATAAGATGGGTATTTTACATCGAGTTAGAATCTATGGAGAAGCTATGAGCATATTAACGTGTGTATTAAAAACGGCGTAGGTAGGCGTGGCTAACGATGATACCAATATGGAGGTGGGATCATGGCCGGACTCAATAATATTAAAACTACTATAAAAATATGACTAGTTATTCAGAAGATTTAATCATAATCTAAAAAAGTGCAATACATTTTTAATAAACTATGATTTATTTATCACGCGGTAAACACTAAAAACACGATATATTATACATAAAGATAAATTAATACAGTCAAATACTATTAATTTATTCTCTGAAGTACGGGCCATTACTTTGTTTACATATGTGTATACTAACCTGTAGAACGTTATTCCTGAAGATTTTTAATTAACATTGCTTCTGCTACTGCAACTACGTTGAGAACAAGAAACCATTATTATGCACTATCACAATAGATATTATTAGTTTCTATAAAAGTATTATAAAACTAAAAATATTCGAAAAACAACAAACGTAAACAAACATATACGATCTGTCAAAAGTGTCAAAACAATCTTAACGATATGGCCGAAGTGAGGTCGTTTTTAGTCACGTGATGCCCTCTCCATAGATTCTAACTCGATGATATTTTATAACAAAAATCGACCTGTTTCGGAATTTTCCTCAAAACTCGACGGTTCTCGAAATAATGATAATATTTCATAATTTAGCCGTTCACTGTATACAGATTTGGAAATTTGGATTGCCTCTCCTTTGCGGTTCGTACAACAAATTTTTAGAGGCTGTAGCTGTACTGAGTTGTGTCTTCACAAACGGTAGATATTAACTAAAATAGATAGACGAATGCGCATTATGTGCGTGGTTATTTTCACACTTTCAGTTATGTTTGGCGGGCTGTACACACGGTACTGTTTCTACCTTATTAACTGAATGGCAGAACTATTCAAAAACTCAATTACTAGATACTACTGGTTGAACTGTCAATTTCTTGTTTATATACATTTTCTGACGTTCCGGACCTTTTCGACATTTCGGGCTATTTCGATGACATCTAGAGCATTCTTTTTTGTCAAGGGACTTTTTCTATATGGTATAAAACTTACGAGCTTGCCAAACCTGCATATATTACACGAAATATAATTTTTTTTTATGAACCTATTCTCTATCCTTCCATTGTTGGATGTAGGTCTCCCCCAGTTCTCTCCATCTTTCCCTATCTTGAGCTGTTCTCTGCCATGTGGGACCTCCTTGTTTCCTGATGTCATCTTTCCACCTCATCTGTGGTCTGCCTCTTGATCTCTTTGCATTGTATGGACGTCACTTTCCGATGGCATTGTTCCATCGTCCGTCTTGGAGACGTTCATTGTGTCCAGCCCATTTCCATTTCAGTTTTGCTGCTTGTTCTATCGCGTCTACTGTCTTTGTTCTGGTTCTGATCCACTGGTTACGTTTTCTATCTTTAAGTGATATACCCATCATTTGTCTCTCCATCGCTCTTTGTGCCTTCCTTATCCTATCCAAATTGGCCTGTGTAAATGTCCATGTCTGTGCTCCGTAGGTGAGCACCGGTATTATACAGGAGTTATATACCTTGCTTCGTAAGTATAGAGGGATTGTTTGATTCTTTAGAACGTAAGAAAGTTTGCCGAACGCTGCCCATCCCATTCTTACTCGTCTCGATATTTCGGCTGTTTGATTTTCTCTGTTAGCTCTGATTGCTTGTCCTAGATAGATATACTCATTTACCTGTTCTATTTTTTCTGTTTGTATTTTTATTGCCTCTTGGTCTTCCGTGTTTGTCATTACTTTTGTTTTGTTGAAGTTAATTTTTAGGCCTTTTTGCAGTGATTTTTCATGAAGTTCATTCAGCATTAATTCTAGTTCTTGTCGTTCCGAGGAGATCAGGAGTATATCATCAGCATATCTAAGGTGATTTAGGTACTTTCCGTTAATACATATTCCTCTGTTTTCCCAATCTGTTGATTTTAATATATCTTCGAGGGTCAAGGTAAACAGTTTAGGTGAAATTATATCGCCTTTTCGGACTCCTCGTTTAACTTTTATATTATCCGTTATTAATTTGTCGTCCAGAATTACGGTCATGGTTGCGTTTTGGTAAATATCATGTATCAATTGTCGGTATCTTGAATCTATGCTACTATTGACCAGAGCTTCTTCCACCTCCCAGTGTTCAATGCTGTCGAAAGCCTTTTCATAATCTAAGAATGCTAAGTACAGCGGAAGGTTGTATTCATTGGTTTTCTCAATTAAGATTTTAAGCGCATGTAGATGGTCGATACTACTACCACTACTACTACTACTACTACTACTACTTATATTACCAAATATAATATTATGTTTATATTAATAAGTTTTTATTTTACTTTTGTTTCAGAAACTTGGATCATCTTTCAACAGTCACGTAGAATATCACGCATTCAGTCAACTACACATTTTACCTATAAAAAGATACTGCAACAAAGTGTAAAATTTTTCGAAATTTAAGACAATTGGTGCATTTAAGTGCTTTGTTATTTTTTAAAAATGTTTTTGAGCGTTCGTTAAAAATATTGTCATTAGTTAGTTTTTGCAACAATGTTATATTCTAAAGCTACCTACACACATTATGAACGAATTTTTAAATACAAAATATAAAAAAATGGACTTGCACGAGATATTTACTAGAGTGGTTTTTTCATTCTATTTATTCTAAATTACAAATACTATTATGTAATTATGAAAAAAACATCTGTGATCCATCTTATATCAAAATCGCATCAAAAAGCGTAATAAAGTTATTTGAAAGTGTAAGTACTATCTAGTAGGACGAAAATAGAACACAACAAATCTTTTATGGTATTATTTCGGAACTTTTATAATGCTTTCTTCAGTAATCAAGCGCAGATTAGAAATTTGTAGAAAAAATTGGAAGTTTCATACTCAAAACGCAGAGTCAAGCTAATATATATGATGATAAAAATAATATAACTTAATTCATTTACCAGATATTAGTTAGCATTAAAATTAAAACCAACCCAAAAGATCATTCTTCTTCTTTATGTGCCTTATCCGCTCCCATGACGTTGGCAATCATTATTGGCGATATTGGCAATGTTCTGTTACTGAACAGAACCAATCTTTGATTTTTTTTTTGTATTCTTTAGTTGCCTTTTCAAAGAAAGTCTTTTCGTCTTTTTCATGAGCACAGCATACTGCAAAAACTGGCAACAACTAACAGTAAATCTTTAATAATGTAGCACCCTTTAAATATTAATAATTAATAATAAAAGTACACTCGTGTATTACTTTACTGAAATTCCAGTAAGTTTGAGGTTGATGAGCAGATCCAAGCGTGAAATTACATTAAGGCTTCTGTCCCTGTGGTGTGCAGTTTTAAATTTTGCCAGGGATGGTACTTTTTATAAAACAATGAAGACTCGTCTTTGTTGGATCGATAATCGCCCGGGATACCAAAGTTGTTTAAATATAATAAGCGGCTTTTTATAAAGACATTAAAGCCGATTTCACTTAGTATCAATATATTTACTCAGCATATCTACTGCGCACTATAAATTAACCTTATATATCATATGTGGCTAGCTATATGAACAATGGTACATACCTGTATATTTTCTACGGCTGTTAAACATCGATTATAACCAGCCAATATGAAATTACCTTAAAAAGAAAAATTAAGTAAGATCCTAAGAAGAATTTAAGAAGCAGTCAGAGAGAAGGTATAAGGGAGTATACGCACAATGTTGTGTCTGAAATCAGAAGTTCTTGAACAAAATGGCCATTGACCCGGTAGGCTCAAAGAAGGCCATGAAATGCATGGATAGATGAAACGAAATTTAGTTGCAAAACATATGTACCTACAAACCACCTATAGATGGTATCAGAAATCAGAGGGTGGCAGTATCAGACCCAAGACTATGAGGATTGGAAGAGGATAGCAGAGGAGCACTGAGCTGTATAGCTCTAGAAGGAGGTCATAGCGCTTTAGCTTTATCATCATCATCTGTGACCATTGAAAGCCCATGGAGACTCATGGTCGTCCGTTGGGGTTTCTAGGCTCTAAAGTTTTACATGGTGTGGAGGCCAGCCACACGAATAACTGCTCAAAAAGTCCAGCGTTTTCTATCTAAAAGCGTTAGTTCCTAGTTTGTCTTCTTTAAGATCATTTCAGTGTCATATATATATTGTTTCCTTAACTACAGTTGACCAGTGGCGCACCCAGAATTTGTCTGAGGGGGGGGTTTTGAAATTTTTTTATGCTACCTCCATTTTGAGTCCCTAAAATTTGGGTTTTAGTTTAATCTAAACTACTAAAGATAGCAGTGCCAAAGATTCAGGTATCTATTATCCTGCCTACCAACTAAAACCACCCTCTCTTACTTGTGCGCAGTTGACTGTCGCACGTACCGTACTCCGAAAGTAGGGTGGCCGCTGTTTTGCTGATGACATTTTTGAAACACTCCTTTCTCTTATCTTTCAGACCAATAGATCTTATCTATTGTTGTGAAGCTATTTTCTTGTGGCATTTTAAAGTAATTACTATTTTAATGGGAATAAGCGACAATTGAAGTTTAAAATAAGTTTATTGACGTTTGACATTAATCCAATTTTTAAATACGATACACTTTGGAGACGGCTATCGCCTATTCCCATTCTTCTCCTCCAATCCTCCCGGTTCAATTCATGCTCCTCCTCCAAACCTCTCGATTCCATCGCTCTTCTAATTCCTTCATTCCATGGTGTAGTCGAGGTCTACCTTTTTTTTTCTTCCAGGGGGCTTCCATTTGTGAAGTTTTTGAGGCCAACGTTCGTCGAGGTATTCTCAATAGGTGTCCAAACCATTTTGAACCTCTTCTTTCTATTCTGTCAACGACCGTTTCTGTAGCATTCATGTTATTTCTTATAGATTCGTTGGTCTTTCTTTCGTGCCTTGATGTTCTAGCACTTCTTCTCAAATAATTAATTTCAGCTGCCAACAATCTTCTCTTCAGTGAACACTATTCCATCCCTCCATACTTCCCGTCATCTTCACGATCATCTCTCTTACAGTCACAGGGTTCATACCTATTTCTTTATACATTCTGTTTCTCTTCACTGTACATCTATTACATCTATTACACTACAGCACTGTGTGAGTAACAGTATCGGAATATTCGCAGTATAGGAATTTATCTGTATCTGTTTTTCTGAACCTATAAAGATACACCCTAAAACAGACAATCTACCCAGTCCCTTAGGCTCGGGATCAGCATCTTGGTCCACTGGGCAACATCTTCCTCTTCTTGCCATCTTTCCATTGATCTTTCTCTTTATTCTTTTTTTTTATAGCTGTTGTCAAATGCTCTCTTCTCTCATAGAGATGTTTCTTTTCTACTGCTAACACATGCAGAGGAAAACAACCCGTGATAGTCCACAAGTCCGCCGCAGATAAAATCCTGTAGGCGCATGTTAGTCGCAACAGATTCGTTCTGTCTACTTTGGTCAAAAGCCTAATATTAGGATCTATATCCAAATATAATGAAAAATATTATTAATTATTGTGTATTTATACAATAATTATTGTATTCTACATATTGAAGTGGTAAGTTAATTATTCAATTAGCGTTTTGGATTTTTTGTATTGTGTGTGAAAGACAAGTTATATTTTCCTACTATTTTATATTTTTTACTTTATATGCCCTGTGGGGGGGTTTTAACCCCCAAACCCCCCCCCCCTGTGTGCGCCACAGCAGTTGACCATGTTTTTTTGCGTATTTTTCCCATTCTCATATTCCTAATTCTTTTAAATCCTGGTTAATACCATCAATTCATCTTTTTCTGGGCCCATCTCTCGATCTCTTCCCATTTAATTTTGCTTTTGTATTTTTCTTATCATCCATCCTTTCTACGTGTCCCAACCAACTCAGTCGTCTACTTCGTATTTCTTTTATGATAGTCGATCTATTAAATATTCTATTTATTTCGTGGTTCATTCTTATACGCCATTTCCCATTCTCCTGTATAGGTCCATATATTTTCCTGAAAATGTTACTTTCTTATCTAAGAAGTTGTTCCTCTTGTTCACTAGTCAAAGTCCATGTTTCTGGTGCATACGTTACTACGAGTCTCATAACTGTTGTGTATATTTTTATATTTTAATTAATATATACTAATTTTGACTTTATAATATTCTGTAAGCTGTCGAACCATTTGTTTTCAAGTGAAATTCTCGCCGTTATCTCATCACTATTTTTATCTCCTTTCGTTATTGATCCTAAATATTTAAAATTGTCTACTCGTTCAAATTTTGGTTTGCTTAAAGATATATGAATGCCTTTCATTTGTACGTTTTCTTCTACGCTTCTATAAAATATATATAAATTTTTTTAAGTGTTTTAATTTCCAGCTAATTATGTTTTTATCATCTGCATAAGCTATGACTTGTTTGATCTTTGTAAATATTGTACCTTATAGGGGTTTTATTGGTAGCTTGTTCCAACGCAAGCTTAAAAAGTGTTGTGGATAGCGCATCTCCGTGTGTTAGACCTTCGTTGATATTAAATTCATCGGACAGTTGATTTTGGATTCTTACTTTTGCTTTGATGTTGTTTAGACATAGTTTTAGTCTAATCTTATTAGTCTTTTTGACTAATAGTCATACGCTTGTTTGAAATCTACAAAAAGATATAGTTCGATATTACGTTCGTAGATTTTTTAGAGCGTTTGCTTATTGTAAATATTTGATCTAATATTGTAAATTTTTAATCCATTACAAAATTTAACAAACGGTTTTTAAAATTATCAATAGTACTTTTCGCCTGTATGCAGTAGACTTTATGGCACATCTTTTCTTTAACACAGTCAGTCGACAAAAACTTGAAACTTTTCCGGTAACCTTTAGTTGTATTTTGGTTTCAATCAGGTAACTCTTTGACTGGAGGTCTTTTTTCAATAATTATGGTTGGCATTGGCAAACCTTATTCATTTTCGGTTTTAAAGGCTAGTGGTGAACTTTACCAGAAAAATTCCAGTTCAAAGTTTTCGTGATAATAGCTTATACTCTATTGTGCCTAATAAAAGTATCAAAATCAAGACCAAAAAGAAAAATATTGCTAACTGCAGCCTTAGATATACCCAAAAACTCATAATATTCTATAATCCGTTTCAGAATTTGAGAATATCGCTATAAAGATAGCAAAAATGGAACCCAAATACACCAATTGACTTCCTGAGAAGATTTTAGCCAAATCGATCCCCAAGGCTATCAGTAATATTAATGCCAGCAGTATTAATCTAAAGGAATGTCGCTTGACATTTCCTTTTAAGTCAATTATCACTTTTATAATAATTTACTTACCGTCCATGTCCAAGACTGCTTAAACAATTAATTTTTTACTCAAAGCAGGGAGCTAACCTCACTATAAAACTCTCCTTCTTTATCTTGGCTTGAAACAGATAACACAATAAATCTTGAAAGACAGAATTATAACTGAGGCAATTAGAACAAGATGTGCAACAGAAAATTTAAACCAGAAAATTAACAAGAGGAAAATTAAATTAAATTAACATATAGAAAGATTGTCAGCAATCATAATGTGTAAGAATAGCAAGAGACCCATCGTTAAATCGATGAAGGACAATAGAATGGCCAAGAAACAGTGGGTCAGATAGCAGAAATGGAGGGTAAATCCGACCTTTTATGTTTATCAAAACATAAACTAGAAGAAGAATAACAATATTTTACTTATTGTAACTTATTGTACTTATTAAATTTTTTATTCGTTTAACAGGCCTTTCGATGCCATTATGTATGAAATATAGCATCGTTCAAATGTCCGCTGCGGCTTCGCTGGATGGCGCGCAGTCGAAATATCCAATTTTCTATGACTCTGGCTCATAAATTAGGCTGAATTTAACCGAAGGCATAGATTATGTGGCTTTGAGGGCGCTGTGATTTACGTCTTATTTGGATAAACCTGCGTCTCAAGAAAACAGTATAAGTAAAAGTCTAAAGGGGTCCAATCGCACAATTTCAGTGGCCAGTTCAGATCCCCTGCACGTGAGACGACCAGGCTCTGAAATCATTTGTGCAGAATATGTAACGTGGCACTAAGTGCCGTCCTGTTGAAACCACAGTTCGTTGGTGTCCATATTATTCAAACTCAGGTAAAAATAAGTTTTTATCTACCTATAGCGCTCAAATCACATCAAACATTGACGTTTTTGGGAGGCATTGGATACTCTTGTATCTTATCTACATCAGTATCGTCTCAAATTCAACAATTCTGTGTTTAACCGACTAATTTATCCAAAATTGACCTCATCGCTGAAGATTTTGACGAAAATTGGGGCCAGTTTCCAATCATAGTCCACTCAGCGAACATACGTGATTGTCTATGGTCGTTTACATACAGCTCTTGGCTTAGGTAAATTTTATTAGCTGTTAGCCCTAACAAGCCCAAGTCGTAAGGCAAAATTCACAAAGTTGTGGTCTGGAAAAAGCTGAGATTCTTCGACACACTCTTACGGACAGCGGCGATGTTTTTAGCAGATCTTAGGTTTTGTCGACGTAAGGATATTGGTTGATTGCTTAAAGAACCAATTTTGAAACAATTTTATAATTTACACGTGATGTTGCAGACTTTATCCACGCATAGTGATTTTTTCAGAACAGACTGAATAAATTACAGCCAATTAGCTTCAATACTGTGACCGATACCAGCTGTCAAAATTTGGAAGTCCCTATTGAAAGTCCCTGTATGTTATTTTCAAGTCTAACTTTTATACTTGAATAAACTACACTATATAATTATTATTTTTACGCTTTTACACAATTGTAACATTAAGAACTCTGAAAATTTTATATTTCTATATAATATCAAACCACATCCACTCTGGTAGATTTCTTACACAAGTCTACAAAGAAAATGTTTGTGCAAGAGTTTATTTTTTGCGAAAGTAAACGTGATAGGTGCCGTGAGGAATTAGACTTTATTTTATAGTGATTTTTGCAATGGTTATAAAATAAATCATGTATAGTAAGGAGGTAACTGTTATATCGATTATATCGAAATTTTTATAATGGGGAATTAAAACTTAAAAGAAAATACATTCTTAAGGTGTCTCTAAACGAGCAATATTTTTACTGCAATGTGGTTGAAACACAGTAGCTGGCAATATGGCCAACACAAAGGGCCAGACTATGCAATATAGCAATATACGTTTTACTATCTATCGGTCGGCTATATAGCCATTAATAGCTACATATTTTTGTTATTTACTTTGTTTTGGCAATTTAGCAAATTTTGAAGAAATAAAATGACTAATAATTGGTCCAATGACAGGATTATAGATTTTATTAACGAAATATATTTTCGCGAGTTGAGTTGTAAAATGTGAAAATCGAAATGCAAAAAAGATGGATGGGCTGTTGTCGCTGGAAAATTTGAGATTTTAAGTGATTAAGTGTACAAAAAATTCAGATGCTTGAGATCGTACGTCAATAATGAGGAAAAAAGAGATTAAAAGAGCCATTTGCTGCATTCAATATTGCCAGAAATGGCTGGGCCATTGTTGCCAGTATTGGAGCCACAGTGCAGTAAAAATATTGCTTGTTTAGAAGCACCTTTATAACAAAAAGATAAAAGTTATAGAAATATTACAATATTGTAAAAATGAATTTTTCAGCGACAATCTTTATACAATCCATTTTTGTTTGCTTGCTGTACAAGACTGAATATACCGCAAGTTTTAATAGCTTTTATAACGACACTGAAAATATCCATAACTAAAACTATTTATTTAAACCAGTATTTTTACTTTTTTTTTAATTCAAACGAAAGAGCAAAATGCAATCATGTTACCATTTGCATGACAATAATAATAAAAAAGTTCACAGCTTGTTAAATTGTTTATCAACAATATTTCTTAAATTGTACTAATACTCATATACACTAAATTAAAAGAGAATATCTTCTTCTTCTTTTTAGCCTTCTGTCGTCCATGTTTGGACATAGGTCTCTCCCAACTTCTTCCATCGGTCTCTATCCTGAGCAACATATTTCCAATTTGTTCCGGCTATTCTTTTAATGTCATCAACCCATCTCATCTGTGGTCTTCCTCTTGGTCGTTTACTTTCGTAAGGTCTCCAATGTTGTATTGTAGTATTATGACGTTGGTCTTTTGTCTAGCAGTGTGGCCCGCGAAGCTCCATTTAAGTTTGGCAATTTTTGTTGCTATGTCCTCGACTTTTGTTTTGGATCTTACCCAGTCGTTCCTCTTTTTATCTGACAGTCGTATACCTAACATTGCTCTTTCTGTTGTGGCTAGTTTATTCATGTTTGCCGTGGTTAGGGTCCAGGTTTGACATCCATATGTCATGACAGGAAGGATGCACTGGATGAACACTTTGCTCCTTAAGTATTGGGGTATTTTGTGGTTCTTAAGTATCCAACTAAGTTTTCCAAATCCTGCCCATGCTAGTCTTGCTCTTCTAGTCATTTCCGCACTTTGGTTATCTTTGTCAAGTCTCAGGATTTGGCCTAGGTAGATATATTCCTGGATTTGTTCTATCTCACTGCCATTTATAGTTATACGTCTGGGGTCATCTGTGTTTGTCATTTAGAAGAGAATATGTCCTAAGTAAAAACAGATCACGAATAAGTTGCTGGGTTGACGAAAAGAAAATTAACACAAAAAGAAGAAAGAGTACAAAAAAGCAAACAGAAAATAATCAGAAAATTTTGGTGATGAAAATAAAGAATATTGGAAAACCTAGTTGAACGAGAGTATTGTATAGTACTTCAAAGAAACTAAAAAGACAATTTAAAAAAACCCTACGAAAAATGTTGTTGAACCCTTCTCATCATTATAGTCATTAACATCTTAACAAATGTGCTGTGGTTCATCAATAAGCTTCAACAGCTCGGATAGTTTGGTTAATGATATTTCTCCTCTGGTCGCAGTTATCTGATACATTTACTGCCTCAGTATACTGTTTGTTCTTCTTCGTAATGTCTGCTCATCGCTGTCGAGATCTGCCACGTTGGCGTTGATCTGATACCGTCCTTGGACCAACAATCGCTACAGTTTATGATCGGTTCCATGGATATGACCAAAGGACTTTAAAATTCATTTAAACTGTAAAATTGGAGTACACAGTACTAAAGATGTTGAGAGATCCAAAACTCTGCGCATTATGAACTCTTAATAGTGGTTAAATAATAAGGGAAATAAAACACATACTTCTCCAAATGCATTGCTCCCTTCTACAAACTGCATTCGTCCTAGGTGGACATCTATCCTATCGAATATATTCCAGGTTATCTTGATACAGTTTACTAATAAGGTGAGTCAAGCGTTTGGGTGCACTTATTGTCGTCAGTATGTTCCACAGTTTGTCCCATCTAACATTATCAAGGGCCTTTGTATAGTCAACAAAGCATATAAATATCGGGATCTTGTATTCCCTGCCTCTTTTTTTTACGATGTTTCTTACATTAAGAATTTGTTCTCTAGTACCTCTCTAAGTCCAGCCTGCTTAGGTGCTATTTGCCAACTTATGAAGTCAAGACGACGTTGCAGGATGCAGACCTTACTGGCGTATGATATTAGAAGTAGGAGTCTATATTTGTTACAATTTTTTATTAAACATTCCTTATGTAGAGGTATGATTATGGTCTTTCTCCAATCCTTAGTCCAGACGCATGTGTGCCATATTTCATTACACAATCGATATAATATTCTCACTCCACATACAGGAAGATCTTTCAAGACATCAGCAGTAATGAAATTATAGCCTGCTACTTTGTTCAACTTAAGTCTTTTCAGGGCAAATTCAACCTCGGAAAAAATTATGTCAGGTTCAGATTCAAATACTGTATTGTTGGTGTCTGCGAGAGAAGTGTGATGTGTACCTGTTGAAGGAGAGTGGTAAGTTGAGGCCTGCCATTCAGGTACATACAGGGTGTCCGCAGGCATCTTATCCGTATCGGCCTAAAAAGATTTACAATACGCCCTCCAAACATATATAACCTTATCAAGCAATAAAATACTGAAAACTTTTGTTTTCAAAAATTCCACAAATTTTTATTATAATTAATTATCACCATAGCTGTTTAGGCAGAGTGCCTTTCTCAAGTGAGCTATTTTTGTTATGCGTCCAACTCTTTATAGTCTTTAACTAGATAAGTTGAGAAGGGGAGAACTGTTTGTCTCAAGTTGGTCATTTAGAATTATATCTGTATTTTTTAATTTGTTAATTTCCATAGATTCTAATAATGATAGCTTAAGGCCTTTGTTTTAAATGTGAAGAATTTGAAATTAGTTATTAAAAGAATGATTATGATCTAGAAGGTGAAGTGCGTAAGTAGAATGTGTTTTTCTATTATTGAAAGCACTTTTGTGTTCTACCATTCGTTTGTTACAAGTTCTATCTGTTTAACCGATGTACGTTTTTAGGCAGTCACCACATTTGAGTTTGTATACCCTACTGTGTAAGTGCTTTTTCCTTTGGTTCTGGTTGTTCTTAACATATTCGCTTAAGTTGTTGTTTGTTCTAAAAGCTGGCGTTATTCCTTTCTTTTTATATGTTCGGCTATTTTTGACGATATCTTGCCTGTATATGTAATTAAGCAGAAAGTACTGAGTTTTTTCTCTGTTGATGGAATTACTAATTCCAGGGCTTTCTTATGCAGTTTTTGGTTTAAAATTGGTCAAAAGTATCTGCAGACACACACTTTTTTTGGTCCCGTTGAGTCGGCCTTAGGCTGTGACTCGCAGTCAGTCAAGATCAGTATCAAGGTATTTTTAAAAGATAGCCAAATGTTTTCAAAATCATGAGTGACCATGGTTTGCAAATTTTGTCCAATCTTTCATTACATTGGCTTTTAAATTGTTATGTATCTTTTTGAAAGGCTTCTAGAAAAATTCAATGGAAAGAAAAGGTACAACGACAGCGGAAGAACAACCAATAATTATAGTAGAGAGTTTACACGATGTTGATTGCATAATTAAAGAAAGCTGAAATATCTGGTTGAAGAGACGTTTTCTAAAGAAGTAAATAATAACGTAAGAGAACACAAGAAAAATATAAAATAATGAAAGAAGGATTAAACGATGTAAGTTGTGTAGATAAAAGTACTCTAAACGATTATTAAAGGCCTTCTTCTTCGTTTTCCTCTATAAATAATTCTGCTTATCCAATTTTGGTACTGAACAGTATGTTGCCCTCCAATCTACTTATATAATTATTTATTCTTTTGTTTTGTTTAGTGACCACTCGTTAATGTTCTGTATGGTACATTTTCTTCCCATTCGTTCGCTTCTCTTTTGATTTCTCAGCGTATTTCCTGTAATTCTTCGTACTCTCATCTCTACCGTTTCCAGGAGCCTTTGCGTTGTGGCTGTGCCGGGTCTTGTTTCTGATGCATATGTCATTATTAGTCTTATAATTATTTACCGATTCGTCATTTAATAGTATTCGTGCTTCCGTGCATTCTACGGCTTCTTGGAAAATTGCTTTTAAATAAATGTTGAATATGAAAGGTTGCAATACACATCCTTGTTGAACACCTCGCAGAATTTTCACTTCCCCTGTTTTCTCGTTGTTCACTTTAACAGGAACTGATTGTAGTATAAATTTCTGATTATACGTAGTTCCTTGCTGTCAATTCCACTACCTTGCAGGACCTTCATCATTTTATTGTGTTAAACTGTATCAAATACCTTTTGATATTCAATCAAGCAGAGATATACATTACAGTTACAGACTTTGCATAAAACCAAATTGCGTACTTATTGTTGGCAGATATTGTATAATTTCGGATGTTTTAATAAGTGAGACTTATTGTTCGGCAATTAGTACCCTTTTCAGCCCCTTGATTTTTTGGCAGTACTATAAATTCTGATCTTAACCATTCTCTGGGTATTTTGTCAGTGTTACATATCTCATTGAAGTTAATAGTTATTTATTTGCGAAGAGTTTGATGATCTCTGACTAAACTTCATCTGGATCATAAGCTTTTTCATCTTTAAGCGACATTATTTCTGATTCCACTTCTTCTAAAATGATTGTTATGTTATTAGTTATTTGTTGGTCTGCTCTGGATCTGAGAACAATCATTTTATGCTATTTTCCATTGTAATTTGAGTTGTTAGATATCTACAATATTTCTTCTTGGTCATTTTTGATTTATCTATTGATCTATTGATTTTTTCTTGGATTTTCCTGTTATTTCCTTGACTTTCTTATATACACCAAGTGTGTCGTGTTTTGTTTGTGATATTTCGATGTCTCTGCATTTATCTTTGCGTTCCTGTTCTCTTGCTTCATTGATTTTTCCAATTTGGTTATTGATGGACCTATATCTGTGCATATTATTATCTATTTTGCTCTGTCGTATAAAAGGCAGAATTTACAAAACAGTTATCAGACCAATAATAGCATACGCAACAGAAATACAACCTGACACAGAGAGGACAAGAAGGATGTTAGAAACAGCAGAGATAAAAACATTTAGCAATATTAATAGTAAAACACTATTGGGACAGAGCTAGAAATACAGATATACGACGTAGATGCAAGGTAGAGATGATCAAGGACTGGGTAAGAAATAGAAGAGTAGAATGGAATGATCATTTAAGCCGAATGACAACAAATAGATTAGTAAAGACGGCAAGAGACGGTTCCCCAATAGGAAGACTACGTAAACGATGGAACGACAACTTGGTAGAGGCATATTGAAAAACACAGTCATGTCTACATAAAAAGAAGAAGAAGCTCTGTCGTCTTTTCTAAAATAATTGCAGGATTTCATCGGGCATCCAGGATTTCTTTTTGTCTGTACTCGATGTCAGTACTTTTTTCTTTTCAGTTTTCGTTATTTTGACTATTTTATTTATTTTTTCGTCAACTACTGAGCTGTTTTTTATTTAGTAAAGATAAAGATCATATATACACAAGTCAATATATCTTCTTCTTCTTCTTTGAGTGCCTCTCCTATCGGAGATTGGATATCATTAGGGCGATTCTAATTTTATTTACTGCTGTTTTGAATAATTCGTTAGTGGTACAGCCAAACCACTCTCTTAAATTTCTCATTAAGGACATTCTTCTACGGCTTGGATTTCTGCGTTCTTGGATTTTTCCTTGCATTATATTTTGTAGGAATGTGTACTTTTGTCCTCTCATCAGGTGGCCGAAGTATTCAAGATTTCTCTTTTTTATATTCAGTATAACTTCTGGATCGTTATTTATTCTGCGTATTACCTCTTCATTTGTAATTTTATCCACCCAACTTATTTTTAGTATACGGCGGTAGCACCACATGTCAAAGCTTTCAAGATTTTTAACATTCTTCTGTTTAAGAGTCCATACCTCAACACCGTAAAGTAAAGTACTGAATACATACCATTTTAACATTCTAGTTCGTAGCTGAATACTAATATCACGATTACAAAATAATTTTTTCATTTTTATACTGGTAGACCTAATATATCATCTAATTGTTAAATTACAAGCAAACAGTTCTTGAATCAATGGAAATGACTAAAGAGACAAAGTAAATGACAAGAAGATAATATAGATCGAAAGCTGCCTGATAGCTGTTATGTTTCATTCCCGTCTATTTAAGTCAATTTCTTATTTTTATGGTGCACTCTATTACTGGAGGTTTTCGATCACTACATCAAAATGTTCTCTATTTTGCGCCACTATTAGTAATTGTTGAAGATTTATGTCCGTCCAAGTTCTGTAATTGCGAAGCCATTACCAGGCTCTTCTCCCTACTCATCTTTTACCATCTATATTCCCTTTAATTAATAATCGTAACAGGTTATATTTGTCATTTCTCATTAGGTGACCTAGGTACGAGCTCTTTATTTTCTTAATCGTTGTTATAAGTTCTAACTCTCTATTTATGGTATTTATCTTCGTATTACTTATGTTGGTATTACTGTTCGATTCGTAATGTGTCGCCATGATATTCTGAGCATTCTGAGATAAAGCCACATTTCAAAGGCTTCTAGTCGTCTCATGGAATTTAATTTTAATGTCCAGGTTTCAAATACATACAGGACTGGCCAAACATAGCATTTATTAACTCTAATTTAATTCGAATGTCTAAGCTTAGTTTTCGGTTATAGATAATTTGTTTCCATTTATTGTACATGTTCCTAGACTATTCTATTCGTGTTTTTATTTCTATATTTGGATCCCATATTTATCATTTAGCACTAGGTACCTACTCCTAAGTATCCGATTTTGTGAAATTGTTCTAAATAAGTGTTATTTAGATCAATTCGACAATTTTAGTCTCTCATTTTATTGAGAGGAGCTTTTGAGTTACTTATTACACGTGCCGCTTATACAATTGATGTGCCTAATTTTATTTTAATATAAGCAAGTCATAGTCTGAGGTTAAATTGGTAGTAAATACAAAAAAATTAATGACTATCTACAACTATAACGATACATTGTTTAAAAACAATTCCAATTCTAAGTAAATATTATAAAAAATAACTAGAGTTTTGTGTTTTAGTTCCCCATTTACGATACAAGTTGAATTTTTTAGGTTGTGTTTTTAAACATAGGAATTAAAATGAAAAAAGTCAATGATTACAGCAATAAGTTATGTTTTAGTTATATATCAACAAATCATTGGATAAAATTTTGTTAAAAATTATTATGTATAGCTACTTTTATCTTATCTACTATCTGTAGATATCTTGAAAATAAATAAATATGAACTGTTATTTTTTAATTAAAACTGCCGGTATCAGAACATTTCCTTTCTCCTTTCCTATTGAACTCGTTTGAACACGTTTTGATGTTTCTTATTAATTTGAGAAGATATGTATTTCTCTATGTTTAGCTAACAGTTAACGCGTTAAGCGCCATGGCGGTCCCTAGGGGCCGCTGCGTATCTATACTTTGTCTCAAAGTGACTAGTCTGTACAGGGTAAGATATGCAATGTTAACCTTATGGGAATTTCGCCAAGACGTTGCCAGTTTTATGCAATGAGCGATGGCGTTCTCTATTGTCTATCTTTCAAAATAAACGGAATAAACCAGGAGTTCTCAACAATAACATATTATACTTATTGTGTGTGAAGAGACCTACAGCTAAAAAAATATTTTCATTTTTATTGGCCCTAAATTAGTAAGATTTGACTTAAAAAGTGAAGGAAGCATTCAAAAAATTTTTTGTGGGGCACTTATTTGTCGCTCAAGCCAGCGGTCCCTGCCTAAGCCTGTTTGAGCGTCGTAGACCTACCTCTATAGCTTGTACAACCATTTTTAACACATTTGCAACGTTTACAATTTTGTTAAAATACAAAGCAAAATCACTAATGAGAGTCTTGCGAACATCAAAAGCAGTAAAACATTAAATAAAATTAGAAAAACATTAGAAGAATTAATCTACTTACTTTCATGGCACTCATTCAAAGAGATTAAACAGTAATGTGGATTTTCGTTACAATTACCGCAATATGTGGTTACTTTTGGAACTTTATTTTTGGGAATAAATCCTATGACTTTTTTTCCTAACATCCTCTATAAAAGCCTCAATGCATAATAGCTTTATGCGCGATGCCTTCTTTTTTTTTCAGTAAGTGAAGCTCTCTTTTTTTCGGATTTTGACATTCACGGCAAATTGATCTCTTCATCTGGGAACATGACACTTTCCTCGATGCTTTCTTTGAAATCGGTGATAGACATAGATTTGTCATTTATGAATATATAAAGAAAATGGGCGTTAACCAAGGCAATATCAAAGATCAGTTCAATCGCTATTTTTCTGTACCACTTCGCTGTCTTTAAATATATTTTTAAAGTGAAACTAAAGTTACATTAGAGTGTATTAGAAACAAGCTGCTAATGGAAGAGGTCAGACAAAATAAAATGATCATAAAACAAACTTGATGTTGCATTTGTAGGAAATAAGTAGTCATGGAAGAAATGGGTGAATAAGTCTGGGACCAAGAACGGTTGACTACATAGGATAGTTCCCTCGCCCAAATTTGTCTGTCACTGCAACACGCGGCTGTGACGTAGGTGTGGGGATGACAAGCAATTATCGACCTTATTGTTACCATTAACTTTTACGGAAGATGAGCTTAATTTGAGATTAAAAAGTTTAAAACGAAAAATTTAGCTAGATATAATAATAACAAATTAATTTTGTTTTTTATATTTTGCTATGTAATTAAAAATATAATAAAGGCAAATAAAATATAAGATGAATAATTCTTTTAAGTTTAACCCTTTATAGGTCTGTGGTCGATATTTCGACCACTGCTCTTATTAATACTTATGAGCTAGTAATTGACATGAAAAGTAACCGAAGTGCAAATTCAGTGTTTGTAAATGAATTGTACCCAAAATGAACACCACAGAACAAAATACGGCAACGTGGCAGCAATGTGGTCGATTCGCCAACCACAACCCATCATACTCTGTAAGTTACCGTTGAACGTGATCACAGGTTTTTGCCGTTTGTAAAAGTTAGAAAAATAATTTACAAAAGATTTATACATCAAACTCAAGGTAACACATCACAGTATTATGGTCTTTTATTATCTATTCAGATTTTATTGGCGCTAAGATGATATATCTTGATTTACTAAACATAACCTCAAAGTAGCACATGCTGATTTTACAATTGTTCTATTGAAATGTATTTTCACTCTTGTTTATTTTAAATCTATACAATTAAGTATATTCTTTTTTTACGTAAATCTAACTTACTTGAATAATATTTCCAAGAATTAAATTGCTGTGCGGTAGATCAAGTAATTAAATTTTTCAAGTATTTGTATACAACAATGTACGTATCTTTTGCAGTAAAATGGAACACCGCAATATACTTGAAAATTTACAAAATATGACTCAGGATGATTTATTTGATTACATAGATGGTATTCCATATAAAAAGCCATAAATTCAGATTTTGAGGGTGATTCTGATGCAGAAGATAATCTTCCTATTTCCAACCGAACGTCGGTTGCATCCAACGCGACTATTACTTCATTGTCTAATGATGACAAGGTTGAATTTCTTGATGTTGATTCAGATGACTCAATGGATGATATAGCTTTCCACCCTCAGGTAAGAACAAATCGCATTTTTGACGACATCGATACTTCCTCAGGCGAAGACGAAATAGAAGAGAACCAAGAGAACACAGTAAAGTGCGATGATACATATAAATGGAGAAAGAACGCTTCTGATGCACAAAAATATTCGAATGCGCCGTTTACCAGACCATTTGGCCCAGCAAAACCGGTCAATATAAATTCACCATTCGACGTGTTTTCTTTGTTCATGAGCAAAGATATTAAAGCTAATATAATTACACAGTCAAATCTCTATGCTCAACAACAAAATCATAATAATCTCGACCTAACTGAGGAAGAACTGAAAGCATTTCTAGGGGTTTTATAATCATGGGGTTTCATAAACTACCTAAAGACTGTTTCAAGTTAAGAATTCACAACTGAACAGATAGGCCAGTGCATTTCTTACGGGCGTATGTTGCCAATAGTTCACGGGACTATGCAGGGCCGGCCGAAATAACCCATTCTTTATTTATATTCAAATTTTTATTTATATTTTCCAATGTTAATCAAATTTATTTTAAAAAGATAGGTACGTATCTATTTAATAAGCTTAACGACTACAATTACTTATAAATATGGTTACATTTTCAGGGAAGTGATTTTAAAGATTATTAGAAAAATGTCTTTATTAGTGGTTAAAATATTAGGTTTTACGCAATTGGTTAATTATTATGGCACAGGTAATTCTGACAGCTTAGGTGTCAACTCTCAAAATTATTTATAAAATATTACTTTCACAATAGTTAATAAATAGAAAGCAATAATAATTAAGATATTGTGCTTAAACTTCCATTATCGGGCAAGCCGGGCTAACAGGCCCTAACAGTAAACAATATTGATTACTTTATAATTGACTATTAATAGTTTTCTAATTCTCTTTATGTACTTAGTCATTCCAAACAATAGTGTCATTTGGAAAGCACATTTGGAAAGCAGACAGATTTATGAGTTATAGATAAATGAGCGGTATGTTTTTCAAAATAGTGTAATTAGGTGAAGTGGAGATTATATGTTTGTCTGTATACATAAGCCCAAACTGCCCGATTACGTTTTTAAATTCTTCTGCCCGGACAAGGGTTAAGGCATAACCATCGCGCACTCAAATCTCAAGTGTAAAAAATTATATTGTTAAAATGGATCCAGTTTTGCCGTTTAAAAGTGGTCAAATTTTACATCTGAGTGCTAAAAAAGTGATCTTAAACGTAGTGAGATACCACATTAATTTGCTTCGAGATGAAAGTCAACGTATTGTATTCGACAAAGTATCCGCGATGACAGGAGTGTCAGTTCGTACGATTCAAAAAATCGTACAGGAAGACAAAGAAGGTGAGCTTTCTGAGGTAAAAACAAACAGAAAAAGAACCCGTTGCCGAAACAACTCCAGAGACTATACTTACGATGAAGGTGTTCGTATCGGCGTTCGTCGAACAGTGCATAGTTTTTTTTTGAAAACATTCCTCCTACTTTGAATCGTCTTCTGCCAAAAGTGAACCAAGACGAAAACTTGCCAAATTTTACCCGCAGTACAATGTACAGGTTGTTAAAAGACATGAACTTTGTTTATGCAAAACGTGATAAAAGTGCCGTGCTAATAGAACGTCCTGATATAATTGCATGGAGGCATGGATATTTAAGGGCCATTAAACAATATCGGGCTGAGGGCTATGACATTGTGTATTTGGATGAGTCATGGGTCAATGTGGGGCACTCGGTTTCCAGAGAATGGAAAGACAAAACCGTCACCTCGGCAAGAGATGCGTTCATAAAAGGGCTAAGTACTGGACTAAAGCATCCCACTCAGCGTGGACCACGTTTCATCCTTGTCCATGCCGGAAGTGAAAATGGTTTTGTAAACGGTGCTGAAATGTTTTTCCTTGCAAAAAAAAACAGCGCTGATTATCACGACGAAATGGACGGTCCGTGTTTTGAGAACTGGTTTGAAAACAAACTGTTGCCCAACTTAGTTCGAAAAACGGTTATTGTTATGGACAATGCTCCATATCATAGTGTAAAAACCGAGTTGTTGCCTAACCAATCGTGGAATAAGAATAACATTATGGACTGGTTAAGACAAAAAGACATATTTTTTGAAGAAAATTATCTGAAGTGCGAGCTTTTGGAGGTAGTCGCGCAATTTAAACAAAATTTTGATAATTACAAAATTGAAGAACTTTGTAAACAACAAAATAATGTCAAAGTGCTTCGTTTGCCTCCATACCATTGCGAATTAAATCCAATTGAAATGGTATGGAGCCAAGTAAAAAGGCATGTGGCCGTAAATAACAGCACCTTCAAAGCGAAGGATATGGAGGACCTCATAAAAAAAGCGTTTTCAAATGTTACGTCTGATAACTGGAAAAACTATATTCAACATGTAATGACTCTGGAGAAAAAATTTTGGGAAGTGGACGGTCTAATGGAAGACGTAACTCCCATAGTTATAGATTTATATGATAGTAGTGACAATTCCGATTTGGATATGGACGAAGAATGTACATAGTTTTTGATAATTGTAATATTGTAAATATATAAATGTCAAACTAAAAAACCAAATAATTTGTTACATTTCTATGGTTCTGTTGTATTTTTTTTAAAATATACAGAAGTTTTTATTGTTTTTTTATGTTTTTTACTGACACTAATAATATCTACCACAATACTCACTCAATTTGTTCATTAAACAATTAAGAATATTTTTAAGAGTCTGATGATGACCTAAGCCGAAATTTAATAAATAACTGTTGTGAGAAAAAGACATGTCTTTAATTTTTATTTTTCAAAAAAACAAAAAAAATTTAAAGTTACCTAAGTGAAAAAACGTCTAATGTGCAATATAACATGCAGTTCGGCCCTGCTTTTTCGCTGCAACTCCACTACTCTCGCCTATCTCAGTCTATCGGTAGTTCTGGCATCACCGCTTCCCATAAGGCTCCTTTATGAATTCTTAACTTGACACAGACAGTAGTTTGAGACATTATTGGTCAACTGATATTAACATGCACGTTTGCAAGAGTTTCGCAAATTTTTACGCAAAAACGATTCTTAAAAATTCTTCGTTTTCTCCATCTAAACAATAACGAAAACATGGAAAGAAATCAAAATAACCCCAATTTTGACAAACTGTTCAAAGTACGGCCTTTCATGGCCTGTTCAAGAGAACTTTTATACAAGTAGAAATGTTGCGGTAGATGAAAGTATGGTTGCTTTCAAGGGGCGAAGTTCTCTCAAACAATATATGCCGAAAAAGCCCATAAAAAGAGGCTTTAAAGTTTGGGTCGTAGCATACTCCGAAACTGGATACGTGCACAAATTTAGCATATATGAAGGCAAATCTCAATCACAACATGTTGAATATGGTTTAGGCGCTAAAACGGTATTAGACATTACCGAGTCTCTTAGAGGCGCAAACTACTGCATTTATTTCGATAATTTTTTCTCGAGTTTTCCTCTTCTTAAGAAAATGTTAACCTATGATTTGTTCTGCTGTGGAACTTTTAGAATAAATCGTAAAGGCTTTCCAAAACAAATGAGAAAGGACAAAACAATGAAAATGGGAGAACACGATTATTTCATGTCCAATGATATGTCTGTTGTTAAATGGAAAGATCGGGGGCGCAAATGCGTTTTAGTCGGCAGTACTATGCATAATCCACTTGAGATTACTTCAGTTTTGCGAAGAAAACCGAATGGTGAACAAGAAAGTGTTAAGTGTCCAAAAGCCATAAGTAATTACAATCGCTATATGGGTGGAGTCGATCTATTCGATCAACTTCATGCTTCTTATCCAATTTCATGGAAATCCCGAAGATGGTATATAAAGATTATTTACTATTTGATTGATGCAGCAGTGGTAAATTCATATATAACTTATAAGACTACAATGAAAATGAGGTCCATTAAATCGAAACCAATGAGTCACCTGTATTTTAGAAGTGTATTGGCCAACGAGCTCATAGGTGATTTCTATAACAGAAAGAGACCAGGACCTAAGGTAACAATAGAAAGAAATAAACTGAAGAAAATGGGAGCAACTACTAATTCTGTTAGCGTTGAAAGCACGGTGAGACTAAGCGATGTTGGTAATCACATGCCAGAAAAAGGAACATCAAGACGTTGTGCACTCTGTTCAACGAGAGCAAAGCCAAAACGTTCAAGTATTAAATGCTCAGATTGCCAGGTTGCATTATGTATTCAATGTTTTCCATTATATCATAATAAAAATGTTTAATTAATGTGTTTTTTTCTGTGGTCGATTATGGAACCACAACTACGTTTACCAAAGTCAACATACCTAATCAGGCTGTGGTCGAAATTTCAACCACCTAAAAAAAAACAACAAGGAGTGAAAATAAAATGAAAATACGAATGAAAGTTCAATAACGGATCATTCCTTATCTATAATCTGCAAAGAATTTATTTATATTACCAAAAAATAATTCTGCCCTATAAAGGGTTAAAACATAAATGTTTTAGTCTCGACTTGCGTCTACAGTAGTCGGCAACCAGTATATCGTTTTTGTTCTTCATTGTTTCATTATTACGTAGAATGCTAATCTCCTCAGCTTTTTAGCTTTAATAGCCTATTGTAAAATTCGCCTTTTTATCTATATCTAATGTTATATTTTATGATCTCCAATTATTTGATTGTTTTATTCTGTACAGAAACACGTATTTTGTTTGTGTTATATATTAATAGCATGCTCTTTTCTTCGTGTATTTCCATTTTTATATTTATTTTTTATCTCCTTCGATGAAATATCTGCCAGTTTATTTAGTTTTCCTTAGCTGTCTTGTATTGTTTCCATTCTGTTATACCCTATGGATCTTTAAAGATTTTATGTTCGTCCTTCGTGTTTTTTAACATGGTGTCTGTTATTAATAGAAATGATAGTGAATTAAAGTTATCTTCTTGCTTAATACCTTTTAACAGTAACCTTCAATTGTGGCTTATTCCCATTAAGATAGTAATTACTTTAACAATATTAAGAAAATGCAAATGTAATAAATTCTATATTATATTTAACAAATTTTGAAAACTACTAAGATCATTAAACAAAATAATTAATATGAATATAAAACATAAATCGAACTGGATTTTATTTACTTTTATTTTATTTTGTATCATCTGCCTACGTCTTTGTTGCTCTATTATTTTGTACATTTTAAATTTCGCGGTATACACGACTATAATTTTCACACGCTCATTGGTCTCTCTTTTTATGTATGGGAGTAATCGGATTATCTATTCCAATTTTTCTCATGTATGTGTATGTTTGGAAATATGACTGCGGATTACTGGATCCATTCGGCTAAACAATTCTTGTTTGAAATACTGAATTCTTGCATATATTGTAATTTTTGTCTTTGAATCTGGTTAACAAATTAATATTTTTTAATTTATTTCTTATTTTTGTAGATAGGACGTCCTTGTCTTGTCTTGACTGTATTTTCTAGATAGGTTTTTTGTTTTTGTTGATATTCTTTTCTTAGATTTTTATATTTAGTTTGGTTAATTTTTTTTTCAGAAGTTTTTCACTTCACTGTAAATTTAATGTGTGTACCGACAAAACTGTGTTGGAGCCAACGTTTTTATGACTTGCTCGGTTGTAGGCTGTCGGTTTTTGCGTACACATCGAAGGGATTGGCGCCAATACTGGTGTTGCCGACCACACATTGGCGCTACAGCAGTGTTCCAATTGGCGTATAATTATTCTATTTGCGCATAATTTTTGCATCCCACCACAGTTTATAAAAAGAGTCCTCGCCTTCTTTTTTCTTTTAAGACACTTGTGCTGTCATTTTACACAGTATTCTTTTAAATAAATGAATTACTTTATCGAAGAAAATTGTCATTCCATTACGGCATTAAAAAAGAAATTTACAACATGTAAAAATCGATCTTAGGTCACGTGAGCCACTTCCGTTGAGTTGTTTAGGATTAACGCTCCAACACAGGTCGGTAATCTATCAGAACGGGGTTTATGCCCAAAAGGCTTTTTCTTACATAAATAAATAATATAAATATCTGTTTTTTCAGTATCTTTCAGGCACCCAAAGAAAATGTACTTATTTAAACATTTTACAAAAGTATATGATTTTAATTTTGAAAGATAGATCATTTTGTCCTAATAGACCACCGTCGTATGGTCATATAACTTTTAAAATATGTACTTTCATATTATCAGCTGTGCATTAAGTCGGGTTTGATGCAGAATATAGCCGAAATAGAAGGCTAAGAAATTTGGGAATTAAGTTAATATAAGAATAAATGGGATTCAGAGCCTAGACGTCAAGTTTACACTCATATATTCAGTCTGCAGTTGCCAAATACGACATCTCTAAAGATCTAGTAGCTTTAAGTAACGCTGTAGACAAAATGACGTAAAATTCGCCTTTGTTGTACCAAAATATAATCATATGCACTCATTATTGCGACAGTCGCAGCCGCTGCAATTTCCATGTCGGACATATTGACGTTGGCTCTAGAGAGAAAAGACATATCGTCCCAATACTCAACCCAATGTGTGGATGCCTCACCGAACGTAGGAACACAGTTGACCCAACGTTGGCACCAACGTTGATTGGATCCCATGTGTGGAGCCGGCCAGCCAGACACTGGGATTTTCCCTTTTATTAGTTAATACATTTTACATGCACATTTGCTTTCTTCCAAATACAAACTGATATTAATGTTTTTAAAATAATGAAATGAATTTTTGAAATAATATCAATAAGCGGCAAGCGCTAGAAGTGATCACAACGTAGGCATTTTTGTCTGCCAGAGGTCGGGTAAGACTCAGTCTCGTGGAACACTGACATGATTTTAAGCTATATGGTGGAGACAAGCTCTTGAGGAAAAAGGTTTAAAACTAAGTAGGACAAAAACAGAGATCGGTGTTACAGAGTAACGCGGAATGCAGTAGAATTAAGGTTGGATCGATGAACTGTGGTGTGGAAGTAAGCGAGTGGTGTGTTGTGAGACAGAAAAATTCCAATGAAGCTGAAGGGAAAATTCTACAAAAAAAAAAGACCAGTTATGATGTATGACACTGAATGTTGGGCGGCAGAAAAAGAAAGAGAAACAACGAATGCGTGTGGCCGAAATGAGAATGCTTAGATGGATGAGTGGAGTGACAAAAAAGGGTAAAATTAGGATTGAGTATATTAGAGGAAGTCTAGGGGTGGCACCAATTGTTGCCAAGATAAGAGAGCATAGGTTAAGATGGTTTGGTCATTTTCAACGTAGAGACGTTAACCACACAGTGCTAAGAATAGCTGATCTGCGTTTTCCTGGAAGTAGTAGGAGAAGAAGACTAAAAAAGACGTGAGGGGAGACGCTTGGGCAGGACATGTCGTTAAAGGGTATTAATATTGATATGCCCAAGATACGAATTTATGGAGAAATCTAATTAGGGAAGCCGACCCCGCATAGGGATAAAATCAAAGAGAATGATGATCGGGGACGCCATTATAGGCCAAGCAAGTTAGTAAAAAATAAGCATTTTTCGTCACAACTGTATAGACAGTTTTGTCAGTTGAAATGTATAGTATGAGATATTACAAAAAGACTCATATCTGTCAATGAATCAATTTTTAGTGGACCTATTTTTAAATAAATAATCCAACGTCAAACTCATTATTTTGCCCATAATTTAAAACTTGTATATGACGTCAACAGAAAACTTTTTCAGAAAAAAAATACACAAAATGAGATTATGCTAAATTAAAATCGGTTAATAAGCAAAAGGGTGAAACTGTGAAACCCGTCTATACAGTTGCGTAGAGGAAAAACTAACTTACTTTAGCTCTTTAGAATTTTAGCTCCCACTAAAGAGAGTGGCCTGGGCGTCTTGGCCATGGCCATGCACGTCCCGGCTATCATGAGAAGCAGACTGACTAAACTTATCAGCTCAGCTACTGATACGACGTCGTTAACCCTCAGTCTACCATATATGTTACGTCTATGGGAGAAAATCTTAAAATAGACCAGTACATCTTCGGGCAATTCAGCATCGATCGCGCGTGAGTTGAGTAAGAAACTTGAGGACGGCTATAGCGGAAACGGACTTCGCCAGGGCTCTTCACATTCAGAAAGCTCAGCCTGGATAAGCAATCCACCGCCCTACTGGTCGGAGAGAGATTTTATCAAGGCAATCCAACTGCGAGGAAATCTCCTACCAACGAGAGGCATCCCTTCAAATCCACCACATGAAAGGAGGTGCCGAAAGGGATGCGAACGTAACGAGAGCCTTAGTCACGTTTTGCAAAAGTGCCCAGCATCACACTGGCACCGCATCAAGGGACGTGATCAGCTCGTTACGTACCTATGAAAAGCAGTAGAAAAAAAAGGGTGGATTTGCGAGGTTGAGCCGCGAATTAGATGCGCCGACGGGACTCTGAAGATACCTGACCTTGTCTCGCAACAGGATGAGGGGTAATTGTTGTGGACGTTGCCGTCAGCTGGGAGGGTCCTGAACCCCTAAGTACAGCCGCCGCCAATAAAATGGCGTTGTACACAGAGCCTTGATTCCTTCAGACCATGTAGACCAGATATCCAGGGAAACAGATTTGCATGGCACCTCTAATCGTGGGATTGTTGCTCTGCTGGTCTGTTGCTCTCCGGATCGGAACAGGGAGGAACAGACCAGCAGGATCAGGTCGGTTTTCGGATGGCGAGGGTTTGGTTGCGTGATGATCGTAGCCACCCAGCCGGCATCGCCCGGCCTGCAAACTAAGAGGTTATGGCTCCACTCTGATAGCCTATTATCCAAATAAGCCTATAGCAGTGTGACTGGCGCTGTGAGCGTCTCTTGAGTAGGTAAATTAAAAATGAACAATATCTTGAACAATTTGGAACTTTGTAAAGAAAAAGCTTTACATTATAAACATTTTATATAAAACAAATAAAAAGGAAAAATAAATATTCAGATCAGTCGGTAATGTAATAAAAAAGTATATATTTTTTCGAAAATTGTAGTAAATCTATTTCTGAAACTTATTCATCTCACTAACATATATATTTTGCTCTATATAAGTTCTCGTAGCTTGTAGCTCTAACTCCCATTCGAAACTGAACCAGTCGTTAAACGATTCTGAGTTATTAAACTCTAAACCATTCCGCCACAACTTGTCATCCAGTTGCTCCATATAACTACTATAATGTCCATATTCAAAATCATCAGAACCCTTCCGTAGCTCTAAAACGCAGGTGGGGGTGACATGGTGTGCGACACGAGGGGTCTTAACTTCTACCCAGTTCATAGTCTCTTCCTGTCTACGCCATTCCATCGCATCGTCTGCATGTTCCATCGCTTTTGCATCTCGGAAGCTTTCTTCTTCAGAACACTCTTCCTCTACAGGTATCCATCTCATAGCTGCTTCTTGTCGACGACATTCCATTTCTAGCATTGAGTTTTCTTCTGGATTCGACGACCATATCATCGGTTCTGACTGACTGGACGATTCGTCGTGTACTGCGGAATATCTGCGTGGCTTTCCGTGTTTTTTATGCTTCACTTCTTGGTCACTTTCTGAACTAGATCGGCGATAAGTTGGTGTATTCGTTTTTGCTGAAGTATCAGTAGCACAACGCTCTTTCAACACCTCCTTCCAGTTACTATCATCAGACAGAACCAAGTGTTTATATCCCAAATGAAACAAATTTTCACTTTCACTTCCTTGTTCGTGGCAAGTTCTGGAAGAAGATGGACTATCTAAAGAACCAGTACTGTCTTGAGTAGGCTTATCATCATTTTTATTTGGAATATCGTTTGTTTTAATAATCTTCAGTAGATCTGATATACTGTTTTTGGAAAGCTCACTAATTTCATTTTTAAATTGAGAATTCAGCACTTTCAGATGCTGCTCAATACAAACTGATCCCTCTGAAATGTTAGAGTTGCTTACTATTTGTGACGTACTCAGTAGTGCCTTATTTTTTGTCAATAAGTTTTCTTTAAGCTCTTCTTCGGTATCTACTTTAGGAACAGTTTTTTTAACATTGTTGTCACTTTTGGTTGTAGGTTTAGTACAACCTTCCTTTAACACATCCAAGACGGCCTGAGCATCAAACGGCTTGTTAGTATTTGTTTTTATGGAATTACTTGAACCTACTTCTAAATTCAAATTTTGATTTAGTAGTGAGTGCAAAATTGATTCGGTGTCCATTTCTGATATTTGTTTTCGAACCTCCTCAATTTCTTGTTGAGTATTCTGAAGTATATCACTCAGACCAATATTTGGTGACGTTACTTCTTGCTCATCAACACTTTTAGATCTTTTAACATCGTCGTTATCTTTATTTTTACTTTTTTGTTTTCTCTCCTTTTTATTCTCATACATTTTAGTTTTCGTAATAGATTCATCTCGTTCAGCCTTTACCTTACTAGAAATATGGTCAGTTAAAGGAACTTCAATTTTCAATAACTCTAAGATGCTACCATTTATTTTCGGTAATTTGGGTATTGTTAAAGTATTTCCTCCGATTTGTCCCAGTATTTCCTGTAGATGTGTTAATTCTGTGCCTTGAGACGATAAGTTGATGCACACTCCAGACGAACCGTATCTTCCTGCTCTTCCCATTCGGTGTAGGTAAGTCATAGCATCAATTGGTATGTCAAAATTAATAACCAAGTCTACATTGGCAGCATCTATACCTAGAATAAAGAGATACTTTGTTAAAAGATTATTATATTAAAGCAGAAAAGAAAATTGTAAAATTTGTTTAAAAAATAGTTAATATAAGGGAGAGGCTGGAACAGTGGCCAACCAGGTACAGTGGCCACTTTTAAATATTTTGTTGTTGTTTGATAGATACAGACGCGCCATCTAGTACAAACGCTAACAATTTTAGTCACAGTAGTCGCTTACTACGCTTGACCCCTGCACCATCATTTCCAGTGTGTTGTGTGGAAGTAGCAGGTAAGTTTAAACGTCTTTTCAACCAATAATAATAATAATATATATATATATATATATATATATATATATATATATATATATATATATATATATATATATGTATTAAATGTTCTGTATGTTTTGTGGTATACAGTATAGTATTTAAAACTTACAGGTGATGCAAATTATGATCTATCTTCAAAGTAGTAGATTTTAGGTTATGGCTCCTAAACAATGAGCATTTGGTACAGTGGTCACACACTTATGCAGGAACAGTGGCCACTGCTTTTGACAAAAAAAAGTTATGGCCACTGTTCCTACATACGTTTGTAAAAAAGCAGTGGTCATTGTTCTTTCTGCAAAAATATCAACAATAATTTTTTTTCAGATAGTAATATGTCACGGAAAATACCAACTAATCCCGGTATTGGAAAAACTACAGATGAAAATATGAGAAAAGCGATTTATGATGTTTGGAAGGTGGATTATCACAAAAGGCTGCTGCTTTAAAATACGCCATTCCACGCACTACGTTTAGGAGATATTACTTTATTATTGGACTTCAGATGTTCTTGAGGAAGCTCAAGAACAAATTATGGTATCAATCCCCAAATTATGGTATTTTTTCTTTTTTTTTTTTCTTCAACCGAGGAAAAAGAACTGAGTAATTATTTACAGACGATGACCAAGCTTCATCATGGTCTCAATCCGAAAGGTGCTAGACAACTAGCTTCTGATTTGGCAATTGCTAACAGCAATTGCCAAAAAATATCAACTTCATGGGAGAAAACAAGATGGCAGGCAAGTTTTGGTTTACAAGTTTTATGAAACGAAATTCAGAATTATCATTACGATCAGCAGAAGCAACTTCACCAGGTAGGGCAATGGGGTTTAATCGACCAGTCGTTGCAAATTTTTTTAGTAATCTTAAAAAGATTTATGAAAAATATGCATTAACACCTAGTCAGGTATACAATGTTGACGAAACAGCACTAACAACTGTGCAAGATACAGGAAAAGTAATAGCCAAAAAGCCATATAGTTACAAATGATACAGGCACTTTAGTAACCATGTACAATGCAATAAACGCTATAGGTAATTCGATTCCGCCGTTTTTAGTGTTCCCTAGGAAATTTTTTAAAGATTATATGGTTAAAAACGCACCTCCAGGCTCCCAGGGGTGTGCTGCACCATCTGGATGGATGACAGCAGAATTGTTTTAACAGTGGATGATACATTTTGTCAAACATACTAATCCTACAAAGGAATCTCCCATTTTACTAATCATGGACAACCATGAGAGCCATGTTTCTTTAGCATCTATTAAATTTGCAAAAGAAAATAATATAATCTTGTTGACTTTGCAGCCACATACTAGTCATCGCCTTCAGCCACTAGATAAAGCTGTATTTGGTCCTCTGAAGAAATATTACTCACATGGTTGTCAAAATTGGTTATTGAAAAATACTGGAAAGAGGATAACAATTTACGACATAGCAGAGATTTTGAGCGACGCTTATCCACTTGCTTTCTGTCTCAACAATGTGGTATCAGCTTTTAAAGCTACTGGTATTTTCATTAAATGATAACATTTTTAATGACGATGATTTTATGGCTTCAACCGTAACAGACATGCCAAACATACATCAAGAAGAACAACAACCAAATAATTAAAATGTTAGCGATATACCACAAATGGACATTCAGTTCCCTTCGACATCAACTTGTCCAGATAAAATACCAGAAACAAATCAGAAACATCCATCGGAAATAACACCTGAAAAGAAAACTGTTTCTTATGAAGCGATGGCAACTTCCAAGGACACACCCGAAAATCGATTTTTTTCCCCTGTATTACTGCAACCATACCCTAAAGCTACCTTATTGCCATAAAAAAAAACAAAGGAAAAAGAAGACTACTGAAATTTTAACTGATACACCAATTTATAAAAGAATAGAAGCGGAAACAGCAGAAAGAATATCAAGGCAAAGTAGAGTGAAGAGAGCTAGACAACAGTAAAAAGAAAAATTGATATTTCAAACAAGTCGAATAGAAGTAATGCAAAGAAAAATAAAAGCATACCTCGTGATGACAGTAACAGTGACATTGAATTATCTGATGTTGTGGATTCCGACGATGTTAGTCTATTTTCAGAAGTAGATGAAATTTCTGACGAAGACATATCCTCACGAATGGTGGAAGTGAATTCATTTGTTCTCGTGAGGTTTCAAACAAAGAAAACTTCAAAATTTTGCACAAGTTACAGAAGTTTTTTTCTTCTGGTCAAGAATACAATGTAAATTTTCTAAGACGTCACAGTTTTCATTTCCTACATACAGATTCTGCCACAATTACAAAAGAAGATGTTGAACTCATTTTAACCCAACCAAAAAGTGCTGGAGCAACACAACGAACTGCAAATTTGTTTACTTTTAAAGCGGATTTATCATCTTATAATATTTGTTAAAGATTAATAGTACTTTTCTTTTTTTATGAATATTATAAATAAAAATATAAGAATTGCAAGTAATGACCACTGTACCTTACCTTTGTGGCCACTGTACCATCTAGTTTGGTACAGTGGTCACATTTTTTGAAAAAACAAAATTAGTTACTCCTGCATAACCTGTATTTTTTGGGATTACAGAGTACCAAGTGCTTTGACGTTGTTTGAGTTGATACTCATTAACATTTATATTCTCCCCTATCTCTTATAAAAAACACTTATAGCTGTACCAGTCTAATATGACAACAGTACTACTACCAGATCAGAAGTTTTCAAGACAATTGAGAGCAGAGAGAGGGGTTAGACACCTGACTTATTCAATATTTATTTTGGTTTTTGAGAATGGCTTTAAAAGGATGGGTCGATGAAGAAACAGTGGCAGCTAGAAAAATCTCCAATTTAAGGTTTGCTGATGACACTACACTTATAGCAGCAAATGAACAAAAAATGCTAGATCCACTGCAAAGAATTTGATTTGAAAGCATTAAAGTTGGTCTTAAAATTAATCAAGAAAATACAGGAAAACACATAGTCGAATGGCAACAAGTCTCGGAAAATCATACTAGAGAGATCATAAGAAAACTAAAAAAAGAAAAGTTTCCAGGCTGCGGTGACTTTAAACTGCATATTTTTAGAGAGTTTTCAGAGGGGCTGCTACCGATTATAACTAAATTAGTTAACCTCCCACTTATCACTGGATTAATCCCAAACTCTATAATAGCGATAGTGGTACCATTGTATAAAGGAGGGGACTCAAAGCAACCTGGAAGTTATCGGCCAATATCTCTTCTAACAATTATATTAAAGATCTTGGAATCATGTGTAAATAACCAAATTGTACCATTCTTAATTCATCCAACTGCTGGTTTAACAGGCAATATAGCTTTAGACACGACTCAAGCACAGTGTCTGCTGTTGCTATCTTAATTACCGACATATATAACAAATTAGACAGAATTAAGTTGCACATTTGTATCATTGAATTTGCAAAAAGCTTTCGACAGAGTTCATCATGACAAATTTATTTTAGTGCTTGAACAAAATGATATCGGAATGGTTTTATTTTTTTACGGGAGTATTTGAGTGGCTGAATACAAAAAGTGCTATGTAAAAGTGTGCTAAGTATATCAGAAGATATTTTATGTGGAGTTCCTCTAAGGGTCTATATTGGGACAAACAGAACAATAGAATTTATATTAAGAATATCAACCTATTATTATATAAATCATCCTATCAAATATTACCCTCCTAAAGCTTTTTTAAAGATTTTGGTAATAAGGGGTAATTTCCACCCTTAAAAAATAAAAAGCGGCCGTCGGCAAAATATTGATTTTCAAGTAGAGAGAAAATTGAACTTAATCTCAAATTTTTATGCAAATCGGTCTTTTCCGAAAAATATGCGAGGTTTAGTCCTATTTTAAGCTTCGTTTTCTGGAGTAAAAACATAAATTAAGACTTACCTCTGGCAGTTAAATCAGTAGATAACATAATCCTACATTTAAATTCTTTCAGCACACTAACAGCTTCCAATCGTTGTTCTTGGGTTTGAGCAGCAGAAATATATGTAGAAGGCCATCCCTTCTGGTTCAGAATGTTACTCAAACTCTCAGCTTTTGTTTGGAAATTAGAAAAAACCAGGCATTGAGTAAATGAAATGTTGGTGAATATATCAATCAATTCATCTGTTTTAGCTTTGAGTTGTTGAGCTGCATTAGAATATTGCTTCGTGACAACCACAAATTGCTTCAAGCCTAATAAAAGCGGGCTCTCTAGTTCTGCTGTTATATGTGTTGGTGATAACATATATTTCGATAAGAACTCTTCCAACTGGTTAGGATAAGTGGCACTAGTGGTGATAATTTGTTTCTTTGTTGGCAGACTGTTGTATATTTCGTTTATGTCATTACGGAAACTACTTTCCATAAGTTTGTCAGCTTCATCTAGCACAAAGAGCTTTACAGAGTTAACGTTAAGAGTCTTGTCCAATATTAGATGTTTTATTCTGCCTGGTGTACCCACTGCTATATTGCAGTTTTGGCACTTTTGTTTATCTTCTACTAATGGTAATCCTCCAATGAACGATTCTACCTTCAGACCTGTAAATACAACTCTGTCAAATATTGCATAATGAAATATGTATATAAAGATAAATAGGAACATCTACTAACCCAATTATACTATTTTCCTTGTCCCTACTAACCTGATACAATTTATAATACAACAAAACATGATATACATTTAAACCAGTTCAGCAGAATGCAATTTAAGAATTCTCCACTATATGCAGGATTGTTCTATTATGACCTTTTATCATCCGAATTGAAAAACTTAAATGACAATAGAATATTTAGAAGTAGACTAAAGAAGTTTTTGTTAGAATACATATTTTATTCGCTGGATGAGTACATAAAATTCAATGCTTGATGCTTTACTAGCTTGCTTTATTATCTTATTTTATTTATTTGTTGGTATTCTGTTTTTTTATGTACAATTTTAATTAAGTCTGTATTTGTCTATTCACATCTACATATTAGTGTGTTCGTCTACAAAATTTCACGTCAAATTTCATCTCATGTTGTGAACCATAATTTTAAGAAATGAATAAAATATCTATCTATCTAAATGCATGCCAATTATCATAACTACAAGTTGCAAATTCAGGATTGTCAACATTCAACAATTCATTGATTATCACAAGTGTCAATGCATTATTCATTCAAAACACCTGGAGACCAATAAAATAGATGCCTCATTAAGGTGAGATTGTTTGTCTATATACTATGTCACAACATTCTTCCGAGAGTCCACAGACACAAGACGAAGAATATAGTATAAGATTTTAGTGTTGACAAATTAATTATAATTAGAATGAAACAAATATAAAACACAACTCGATCAAAAAGGGGATATCCTTATTCAAAGATAGTTTAGTAAAGACATCTTTCAACTGTTAAATTTTGTTTAACATCAGGTTTTATAAAACATAATACTAGGGATGTACCAGATCAGGTATCTGGTCAATGTGGCTGGAACCAGAATTCCTACTGGATCAGGACATACAGGGGTATAAGGAAGTATTCCATTAGTTTCTGTTATAAATAATGAACATGCAGAGAGACTCAATTATAAAATTGTAAAAATGGTTTGTATTAATAATCAACTGTTTTTCTCGGTACACAATGCTGGGTTTAAGAGACTGCTAAATACTATTGTTCCTCGGTATAGAACAGCATCTAGAAAATATATTATGTATATTTACAAACTTTATATTATTATAATAATTTTATATTATAATAATAAAATTTATATTATTATAATTTTCAAAGCTTTGCAAGATATTTGGACATGTTCAAATACAAATGAAAGTTTTATTATCACGAAGCTAATACAGTAAAGACTGTAAAGATAGATATAAACAGTGAGGGGTGTTTTTTGACACAAACTGTAATTAATAATAATGGCAGTATAATTTATTAAAGAACCATATCATATATGATTAGTATTGCCTGCCAAATTGCAACTCATTTCAATCACTCAACTTAAGCAAGCAGTAAACACAACAAGAGTTGAATATGGACGAATAAAAAAATGTTAACGATGTACAAACATGATGAAACTCCACTTTCTACATGTTAGAAAGCTTGCTTCATTTAAAATGTTGTTTATCTTACTGAAAATACGGTTATAAATAATTTCGGCAGTAATCAGTGGGACCTGTTGCAATCTGTCCTTGACCTGACCTTTTAATGAAATAATTAAACTGATGACCAGCATGGACTCAGCTATTTCAGAAGTAATTGGAACAGTTACATGGCATTGAAACTATGCAAGAAAGTCTCATTACTTCAATAAATGAAAGGTTTTGTGATAAGTGTCTCTATCTAGTGAAGATATCACTATGTTAGATACCAGATATAAAACAGTTATTTTTAAGTAATACTGGAGTTGAAGCTATTAAAAATAAATTTGTGAGAAAAATCACAGAAATTGATAAAATCAATATCGATGAGTCTGAATCTAAAAAACAAGTAGATAAGGATAGCACAGTTATTATTAGCTAAGATAAGGATAAAGCACCTTAAACCCATAGGCAAAAAACAGCAAAGATAAATGAGAAAAAAACGATTCTCCATCAAATTGACCTCTCACACTGTGGAAGTGCTATGATTACTTTGTATCAACTTTAACATCTACATCCTCTATGAGCTGTTCAAAAGCCAACATACTCCATGAACTTAAAGTATACTCAGAAATGTCGATTTATTGATTAAATTCAGACCCAATTGAGTGGTGGACAAGACATACTATTACTTATTTATTAACTATTTTAAAATTTTCCAAATTCCTTCCAGATCATGATGCTAATCTGGCAGGAATGGTAATTCTGGCCAATTGGCCAGATTATTGGTACTGCCAGAATTCTGGTACATCCCTACATATAATACCTTCCACAGCTTAGTATAAGAATTTTTTGTTAAAGCAAAGCAAATAAAAATATAACTGAACACCAATTTTATTGCTTGTAGTCAAATTTATGTCAAATTTTCAATTCTATACAACTAATCAAATCACATATCAATCTTACCTTCAAAGAAGCACCCTATTTGTTTGATAAAATCCTGACTTTGGACTGCTATCTCCCTTGTTGGAGACAAGATCAAAACTTCCACTTTTTTTAGTTTGGTACTAAGAGATTCTAAGGCAATCAATGAAAAAACCAATGTTTTTCCTGTACCTGATTTAGACTTCACAATTAAATCTAAAACATAAAATTTCAGTAGAAGGTAACAATTTTCTTCATGTTATTATGATACCTTGAATGAATAAATTAAAGTAAAATTAAATTAAAAAGCTAAAAACACCATTGCCTAAGAATAACACCAAGGAAAAACTAAGAAATTCTAGTAAAACAGAAAAACCTGTGAATATGGAAAAATCAAACATACTATCAAAAGCTTTTTAAAAAATCTTAATTGAAAGTACCAAAACAAAATAATTTGTTTAATCTGTATTATGAGAACAATTTCTGAATTGCAAATCAAAATGTCAAAATAAACATGTGTTTAACCAAAATTATGGTTGACTCCCATTAAATACAAGATTTTTAAGACATCTGATATAGAGTTCCAGAATTCTGGAATGGATGGCTTCAAAAAATTACATTCTTTTAACACTTATCTTCTTTGAAATTCTGGCAAAATATCCACTTCTTTTCTTATTGATAACACTGTAATCACCCAGCTCTCAGGTAATCTTTGTGCTTCATCATCCAGTGTATGTTCTAAATCACATATTTCCCTCAATCAATCATCAATCTTCATTAGTTGATGAAGCCTTTGCAAATGTAAAACCAGCAGGAAATGTAGACAAATCATTTCCATAGAAAGTTTTCTAATAAAATGCCTTTATAATATTAATCCCAGTTGGCTTTGCATATTAGTACCAAAGAATATAGAGGCATATCTATATTCTTTGCTAGAACATCTGCTCCTTCATAATACTGAAATGTTTGGTGTTATTGCTTGTGTAAATAGCATATGAGTTAATACTTGCAACACTTGGGACAGAATAAAATATTTTTCTTTTTTCTTTTCCTCTTGTGCAATTCTAATTAGAGCACAGATTAGAGTCTCATAGACCACTAAGATATATATACTGAAATGATAATGTTAATAACAATAGGGGTTAATTTTTGCTTGTACACAAGTAATAACCAATTAATAAATTATATGGCTTACCGAATCCACATCTTCCAAGTGGAATTGACTTTAATTGAACTGGTGAAGGCTTTTTAAAACCATTTTTTGTTAAACCTTTGGATACTTTTTCAGATAATAATAAAGAGTCAAATGTTACATTTTCTACAACCACTACATCCTTGGTTCTCGAATCGTTTTCTATTTGATGGGCTAACATTTTGGTCAGCTAAGAAAACAATTTATTTTTAATGTTAATATAACATTAATTTGGTAAGATATCTTGGAGCGGAAACTCCAATAATGGTATAATTTTAGTTGCACAATAGAATAGGTATTACCGTGCTAATATTGAAATTCTCACAGATTATTTTATCACAGCCAGATCAAAGTTAGTTTTGATTTTAATAAAAAATGTACACGGCTGTTCGACGTAAATAACAAAATATTCTCAAAATGTTATTGCCTTTTTGTCATGTCATATGTCATATATTACAGAGAACACAGAACTGTTGTTGTTTGTTTGGGTTTATATGACTGCGGACACTAAATCCATTCGCCAAACACAGAACTGCTGCTGAACTGGAATAAAACAAACATCAAGTTAAACTGGTTGCATAAATTTAGTGTAAACATCGCTTGATATAGAAAAATAATATAATATATTAGTGTAGGTATACATAAACTCCATTCGCTTAGCTCGGGCATATTTTGACAGATTCATTGTCGGAAACCTAGAACACAACAATTCCTACTTCTCAGTATTAATAGCTCAAGTATCCTACTATTGCAGACTTCTTTCTTTAAAAAAAGAAGAATTATTCTAAATAGTGGAAGTGTATACTAAACCCATCAAATTTTGGGTAGTATATATTTAGAAAATATATTTTAGTTGTTATAATTTAACATAACTATTTATTATATGGTGCAGATAAATAAATATTGATTGTCGGTAATTCCCAAAGTTCTATTTTATTTACTACTTAGTTTGTTTACAATTAATATTGGTTATGAGTACGTGTGCTTGGTTGTATAATAATTTCCAGTCACTTTAGTCTGTCAAAAAGTAACTAACTTCGCAAAAAAATAATTACTAAATTCACTAGACAGTTCGGACTGGGAATAGCGAACCGACTTTATTATGTATACCTACACTTAACCCCTCACATAAAGTGTAAAGTTGCACAATCTTCGCATTTTTCTGCCGATTGACAAATACGTCCCTCTAATCTACTGTTCTCACTCTTACTTATAAATAATTTTTTTATTTTTGAAGAACTGTATTTTAACTGTTAAAAAAATTGGGTTCTTCGAGTTCTCCACCAGCAAATGTGCAACATTATTTCACCAGCACAGTTAAGGGTTAAATATACATTTAACATTAAATCATTTCAATGTTCACCAATTTAATTGATTTGTTATCTTCGACAGTTTTTAGAGATATTTTAAGTATCGAGAAATATTAACTGTACCTACTTACCTATATGTGCTCAGGATTACCTAACGCTCCACCATGAGTTTTTTATTTTGTTCACGTAGACATATTATTCCTCCTTAAGATTTTCTTGGTTTGAAAGTTAAGGCACAAAAAAAGTATAAATTAATCCATTTTAATTTGTTGCCATGAGCTGTTGCTTAAGCTTTTTAATTTTTTCTGTATACTACCTACCCCTTATACAAAAAATGGTAAAGCATTAGATATCATCTAGTGAGAAAAGATTTCTTAAAATCACTATGGCGACTAAATAAAATTCGTCAAATACTTGTCAAATTTTTGTGCAATAGTTTCAGATCTTGAAAATATCAAAATTGATATGTAAATTTAATCCAAAATCAATTAAAAATTAGGATTCTCTCAAAATTAATAAACGTGAATTAATCCATTATGGTTCCAAATTGTTCCAACAAAGCTAATCAGAGAAAATCTCTTTTAAGCAATCTTAAGGATTTGGTGTGTCAAATTGATGGATGTGGTGATACCTGTAGACCGTGTCCTCCATGTGTACCATGTGTCGGTCCTGTGGGACCTGTGATAGAGATATACGACCCACTACCAAAACCGTGTTTGCCTATTTGTTCTCCATTTGTCTCACCTGGACCTTGCGGACCGTCTTGTGGACCTTGTGGACCATGTGGGCCTTGTGGACCATGTGGTCCTTGTGGTCCATGTGGGCCTTGTGGTCCATGTGGTCCATGTGGTCCATGTGGTCCTTGTGGTAAGTGATGCCATTTTCTTATATAGCCTAGTGTATTTTATGGATATGATAATATGATTGTTTAAGAAAGTAGTGATAAGTTTTGTCGGATTGTGGATTAAAAGTCTCAAACTCTTTGTTCCTTAGCTTTATTTTATACTCAATATCAATACATACTACTTAGACATTGCATATTTCTACCATCTGCTTGGGCACCATATCCTATACATCTTTATTTCTACATACCTCAGAATCTAATTTAACATGATCTGCCAAAAAACATACATTATTTTCCTGATTGTAACTGCTATATCTGTCTCTTATATCTATGTAATTTCCTTGGTTTAGAGATCTCTGTCTTGATTGGTGACCACTACCTTCTCTATGGCATCTAAAACTCTTACCTCTGAAACTTCCTCTTATTTGACTATTTCCTCTGTATCCTTTATTAAATCCTCTCATAGGTGCTCTATTATATGTCTCCGCATTCACTCTACAATCCTTTTGCATATGCCCTGACTTGCGACATCTGTAACAAACTATGGTTTTCATTAAAAAAATTGCTGGTTTTTCATATTTTGTAGTACTGGATGAAGATGCCTTCTTTCTTTACACTTCTGCTCGAAGTTTCTTCTGTGCCAATTCAATTGTTAACTCTGTTGGATCTAAATTTTCTAAAATTGCAATAACTGTTTCGAATAATCGTGGCATAGAGAGTAGTAAGTTACATGGTAAATCTTCGTCCCTGATTTCCACTCCCGTTGCTTTTAATTGTCTTGTTACGTCATCGAACTCACTAAAAAACTGCTCCAGATCATCGACCTCTTTTAATTTCATAGATATTAATTTCTTTCTCAAAATTATTGGTCCAGGTGGTCCTCTTTTTTCATATCGCTCTTGTAAAACATGCCACATACTATGAGCTGTTGGTTTATCTGGAATAACCTGTAGGGGAGAGTGTTGTACCTTGGGTCAATTTTTAGTTTTTATTTTTTTCTAAATCCTAAAATTATATATTTGCAAAGTTTATCCCATGTATTAGTTACTTTGTCTATTTGGCTACATGCTTTCTTTTTATTGACACATTTTAAGCTTAGTAGTTAGTTAAAAAATATATTTTAGCAGGCCCTTGCATGTTGACCCAAGGTACAAACTGGTAATGTACCTTGGACCAGCATATATTGTACCTTGGACCAGCATTATATTGTACCTTAGGTCAGTTATAAAAAAAAATAGAACAAATCTTGAAATGTTTTATTGAATATCTCAAAATAATTAGAACATTATGATTAACTAATGATTAATTTAGTAAATAAAAACTTATTTGACATTATATCCGCTAAATTTAACATTAAATTTCAGGTGCGCATCGTGACGTGCAGTTCCGCTTATTTTGTGCGGTTGTGGAAGTTTACGTACAATATCATTGCGTAAAAAATCATAAGTCTCGGTTGAGTCGTTTATAAACTTATTGGAATCTAGAATTCTACGTAAATATCTAAGTTCATTATTAATTCCACTGTTCAGTATCTCGGCAACATAATAAACAAAAGATTTCTTCCCTGCCACTTTCACTAAAACAAAGTCTCCTTTTTTAATCTCATTATTTTCAGATAGGTCATATATTTTTTGGTCATTTAATAATTCTTCTTCTTTAGTTACCAAGTCCTCAAATGTACCTCCATCACTTGAACTTGATTCACTATCATACTTAGCAGCTCTCTTTGGCACATTTTGTATATCTTGTGTCGCTATTTGCTTTGTAACTGCCTGCACTTTCTCAAATGATACCGTCTTTCCCTTTTTAAGCGTAGCTATTTCATCTTTCTCTGGAGTATCGGTAAGTATTCGTGACTTTCCTCTTGCTCTTCCTAACTTCTTTTTGCGAACAGGTGCCTTTGGATAGGGTCGCAACATTTCAGGTGTAATAGAACTTCCTGAAGTTCCTGCTTGACGAATATTTGAGGTAGAAGGAGTAGAGACTTTCATTTCATTAACTGTAGTTTTAGTTTTTTCCCCGTCCTGTTCAACATTGACTTGCTCGCGACTGTCAGTAAGCTGGTTTAAAGGACGATCAGTTACATACGAAGACAGAAACTCATTATCTTCAAAAATGATTTCATTGACGGGATAGAGACCGCTCACCTCAAATCACTTCTGGATATTAGATGTAGTAAATGCTTTTGGAAATGCCTTACCTGCAAGTTCTACTATATCGTAAATCGTAATAGGTTGTCCAGGGTGCATAATCATCCACTCACTACAGGCGGTATTATAGTAAGTTTTCATCGGTCCAAAAACTGTTCGATCGAGCGGTTGCATTTTGTGGCTGGTGTGGGGATGAAACGTTATCGGTAGAATTCCATTCTTCTTACAGAAATTAATGACACTTACATTCACGTGGCTATCGTGATTATCCAAAAGTAATATAACTGGATTTTCAACTGTTGGTTTCACATGATTTTTAAAGTGTTGTAGGTATTCCAAAAGCAATATTTCGTTTGACCAGCCGGACGAATTTGCACCTCCCATAGTTCCAACTGGACAACCTTTTAGCATGTGATACTTAAAATTAACCCTCGGAAATATCATCATTGGCGGAATATGATTTCCGATTGCATTTATTGAGGCTATCAAGGTTACATTTTGACCTCGCTCTCCACTTGTCATTTGACCTAATTGTTTTATTCCCTTAGGTCCTACAATTTTTGGTGGTACATGGACAGTCGTTAACCCTGTCTCGTCACAATTCCAAATTTTTTCTGGGGAAAAATCTCCACGAGACAAAGCTTCTTTGTAGTTCTTAAAAAAGGAAGATATATTTGTTTTATTGAAGGATGTTGATCTGGCCAAACTTGTAGGTTCTGGTTTACGAAGTGATAAATCTTCATGTCTTCTAAGAAACTGCCTCAGCCATTCCTTGCCAGCTATCTTTTTTTGGTCCCAAGAAGGCGGATAAGACTTGTTATTTGCAGTTGCATACTGGTATGCTAAAGTACGAACTTCCATTTTCGTCAAACCATAGTGGAGGCGTGCAGCAGTGAGAAGATATATTTTTAACTCAGCTTCCTCTTCTTTATTAAAAACTTGTTTTACATTATTGGCAGCAACATAAGAAAATTCTGAAGCCCCCGACTGCCTGAAGGATTTTACGTGCCTGATCAGCGTGGTTTTTGATATGTTATAGCACTTTGCTGCTTCCCTAATTGATAATTCACCACTTATGCATTTATTTGCGGCTGCAGTTAAATCCTGGGCATTTAAATGTGGTCTTTTGATACCCACTTTACTTCTCGGCATTTTAAAATGACTATCTGAAACAATAATAAAAGGTTTTTTTGGTAACAGACACACCAATTAATTTAAATAAAAGTCAAAATAATGTTAATTCGCAATAAGATTGTACCTTGGTCCGGTCCAAGGTACACGACCTACCGGTGACCCAAGGTACACAACGTAACAATTTCAGCTGTTTTTTATTTTCTAATATTAGGTTATGCGTTTAGACAAAAAATACATTCATGATTATCAAGCGTAAATATATATTGTCCATTACAGATAATAATAAAATATATATATTTACATTTGAAGCGGATTTTAACAGATAACAAATAGGTAAATAATTTACTTACGATCAAACAAAACACAAAACGCTCTGCAAGTCACCACGCTGCAATTTTTTGATAAGTGTATTTAGATGCCATCTACCGCTGATATTATTAAACCACTAATTCAACCAAATCGAAGAGAAATCTGCAGTGGGTAAGAAAGAAAGTCAACTGACCCGAGGTACAACCCGGTCCGAGGTACAACACTCTCCCCTAATTGATTGTCATCTATACATTGTACAATTATTGACCTACAAGCTCCACCTTTTTGTTTCGCTGCTAACTTTTGTGACTCTTCTGTATAATTTATTCTCACTGACCTCCATAGTAATCCATTGTTTAACTTCTTTTTCTTCCAAAATAACTTAAATTCTATATTTCTATGCAGAATAATTGGCTCCATTCAAAAGTTCAATAATAAATGTATTCTTTACTGTTTTTGCTATATTTTATTTCTATAGAGTTTTCTGGGCCCAAAATATGTCGGATTGTAGATTTAAACTCTCAAACTCTTTATTCAGTAGCTTTATTTTATACTTAATATCAATACGTACTACTTAGACATGGCATATTTCTACCATGTGCTTCAGCACAACATCCTATACATCTTAACCTCTATTTCTAATCATCTGTCATTCTGATTCTCAATAACACAGAACATCACAAGAAGGATTAAGGGAAGTATTACATACACTTTACAAGTGTTACTACACTGTTTCGAAATATAATAATATAATCTTAGAGTATCTTTTCTGAACTCATATATCAAAGATATAACTAAAGTTACACAACAACAAAAACACTAAAAATTAAATAAACTTTGACATTATTTTATTTTGAAGCAAATTTGTATTTTAAAATTTGCATACAAAATAGATATTCCAAATGTATTTTACCTCAACCTACTTACTTAATTTAAATAAGACACTCTGGATATTTTTGCAGATTTTAAAAGTACTTGTTATTCCTATACATACCAAGTTTGGTAGAAAAAATATTTTCGGTTCAAAGATATTTATTTGGTTCCATAGTTTATCACAACTCTGTATACATTAATTGTCTGGTTTATCATTAAGATGTACCTTTTTCAGTTCCAGGTTGTGCACCAGGCACATGCCCTCCCAAAACCAATTGTTGTCCAGTAGCATGCCCCGCACCATGCTGTCCCCCACCGTTGATACCTCCAGTGCTCCCTATATGCACTCCTGTACCTACACCCGCAGTCCCACTTTGCAATTTTAATGAAGAGCAGCCTTGTGTTCCATGCAATCCTCCGAAGATGATGGTTTGTTATAGAAGAGGAAAATACCAGAGAGGCTGCGGAAAGCGGGCCAAATCTAGAGAGTTGAGAGGGGGTATCATGTACATGGGATGTGACTGTGAGAGGTCTAATGGTTTGCAGGTAAGAAAAATATTAAATTATACATGTATATTTAATACATACAACAGCGCTACAGGTGATGGAGGTAACTGACTTCTAAGTTCTTGTTTTCTCCCTTTTTTGGTGTCTCACCGACTCTCTACACTTTTATATCTTCGTAGGAATGTCTTCTTTCAGATCTCCATTTTCCTTTCTAATTTATGATTAATATAATGAGATGTGTTCCGATTTTGTCTCCCCTAGATCCATTTATTGCATATAACAGCGGGTTTATTAATGCTACTACTCTGCTGCACATTATCATTTTAAAGCTCTGCTTGATTTTTTTTTGTTGTTAGGCATTGCTAATGATGTGTTTCTAGTATATTATTTATTTATTTAATAATTATTTTTTTAGGACAGCTGCATGCGATGGGAATGCCAAGGCCAACCTTTGTGCGGTGGAAGAGGCCATGCGCATTGCGCTCCAAGTGTGTACTCCACCGGTAAACATTTAACGAAAAAGTACGCGGACCCATGTTTGGACGAGTACCAGTGTTATCCTGCTTATGTCAAATTACCTCCATGCGGGCCATGTGGTCCACCATGTGGTGCTCCTTGTGGCCCACCATGTGGTGCTCCTTGTGGTCCACCATGTGGTGCACCATGTGGTCCTCCTTGTGGTCCTCCATGCGGCCCTGCCTGTGGTCCTCCTTGTGGACCTACTCCATGCAGTCCGTGTTCTCCTTGCGGAGAAGCTTGTTGGCCGAACCCAGTCTGTCCGCCCCCTCACGTGCCTTTAGTAGCAAAACCACCGTGTCCACCTGTCATCATACCGTGTCCACCACCATTAGTACCAGTTGCTAAAATCGTTCCTGTAACTCCCGCCCCAGCTTGTCCTTTACCGTGTGCTCCACCAGTAGCGGTTTGTCCTCCACCTTGTCCGCCTTGTTTACCACTTCCTCCAGCACCCATTTGCGCTCCTCCTTGCTGTCCACCTTGTTGTATTCCGTGTCCGTGTTAAAAAAGTAAATATGTGAACTTTCTAATGAGTAATTAATGATATGTTAAACATTCACTATAAGTTTTAAAAAACATTGTTAGTAATGGAAAAATAATCTTCTTAATATAAATTTGCTTGTTTGTTATGTCACAATTAAATCTTTCCAGTCACTTATCACTTACTTCAAAAGATGTATTAAAAATATCAACAAGATAAGTTACATGTAATTTTATAAATGAAGTTATTTCTTTGCCATTATTAATTATAAGTATAGAATACTCTAACTGTACTATAAAATTGTACTCATTGGCTGGTTCACTATTAAAATATTATGTAAAAAATAACAAAAACTTGAATAAAACTTAGTTTTAAACAAACAACTTGATCTTTATTCTAAAATCTTTCCGTAAATAATACACGGAAGACTTTACCAAAAACTAGAAGATGATACAGATGATAGCCAGTTCCGATTCAAGAAAGAAATGGGGACGAGGGAAGCAATTTTCGCTTTTATTCTGCTGGCACAAAGATGTGTAGATCAGAAGTCATTCTATAGAGTTAGACATCAGAATCTTGTAGAACTGCTAAGCGAAAAGAATTCAGACAGTCGAGACGTACGTATCATAATTAATCTGTATTAGAATCAAAGGACGACCATCAAAAATTAAAAACTATGAATCAGCAAAGATGGATTGATGATGTGGAAGAAGACCTACAGATTCTAGGGGTTAGAAGATGGAGGGAAGTTGCCAGGAATCGACAGGAGTGGCGACTTCTTTGTGAGCAGGCCAAGATCCACAACGGATTGTCGAGCCACTTATGATGATGAATCAGCAAACATAGACATTGTTCATTGTCTCTATTGTAAGTGAACCGTCATAGCGAATATATTTTTAAGTATTATTATAGAAAGAGTACGGTATAGCAATAAAAGGAAAAAACTTGAATGATTAAGATTTGCAGATGACACCGTTATTTTGGCTCACAGCCCTTAGCTAAATAAGTGTTAATATGTTACGTTTCATCTACTTTGTTGTATGGGATAGAAAACTGGACAATAAAGATAGAGCAACTAACCATGATACTATAACAAACAAGATATGCTCACTTGCCGTTCTAATTTTAATCGACTTTGCGCATGACGTCAGTGAGCCAGGGGACTTGTGTATTTCTTATTTTAACGATGCATCATATGGCAACGTTGTTCCATTACTGTAATGAACAACTTTGAAACTTAAACTGTTAACGGTAAGTATACCTCGATGCCATATCTTGCACTAAGAAGTCATAACTAGTTACTTTCTGTTAAACCGTGATTTGAAAATTAATTAAAGAAATATATGAATCTACGATTTGATTGTGTGTATTAAAAACAAAATAAATATTGCTACAAAACATAAATTAAATATAAAAGACCGGTAAAATGTAAAGAATTTGAACCATAAAGGAAAAGCGGGTCATACTCTAAACTTTATGAATATCATTTAGACATTTATTTTACAATCTTTATGATTTTTCTCTTGTGGATATTGTAATTATCTTTAATGTTTTTATTTAGAATTCATATTTTAAAATATATTTTACATCTAAAAAAGGTAATTTTACATCTTTGCTAACATTTACATATTTTGCAGCTTCTATTAAGTTTTTTAAATAATTTTTTGTTATTTTTAATGTGTCGCCATTATAACTACAAAAAATATGTTCCAGTTCACTACATTTAGTTACAAATTTCGGTGTTGGTTTGAGTAAACCACCCTCAGAAACGTGGTTTACCCAAGTAAACGATTTATCGTTAGCGTCCGCAATATATCCAAGTATTTCTTTTTTTTTGTAACTTAAATGCAATGAAACCGGCTAAATTTTCCAATCAATCCCATTTCAGGTGTTTTATATTCCAATTAATAAAATCTTGATGACTGTCAATTAAATCTTCAGGATTAATTTCTGTATCACCACTAGGAAGATTTAGCGAGGAAAAGATCTCTTCAGTGACAATTTCATAATTAATTTTACTATTAGTAGTAATATTCCATTGTTTGTCAGGCAATCTCAAGAGTTTTTCTTTTAAACAATAGTTAGCTTCTGTAAAATGTTTTGATCATATTCTCGCGGTTTCTACATGAAATTTGTCTCGCTGAAAACACTTGAAGACCCATACTTTATGCATTTGTTTGTCTCTAGGAAACACAAAAAAACGACACTTCGAAACAGTTTTACTTTTTTTATGATAATTGTTTAAACAAACCACCACTGCACAATACATTATGGCAACCAAATAATTAGTTTTGTTTATAAAGTAGCTACAGGTAGTAGAGAGGAAGTTGCGTATGATAAATAAATTAGGTGATATTAACACAGTAAACTGAATGTTTTCACAACAAAATTTATATAACAATATACTATACATCTTTACTATATCAATGAATAAATAACTGTATCATTCACTACGTTTTGAAGCACACAGGATAGCAACAGATAGAGCATTTAACTTGACATCATTAAAGTTGTCTCGGGCTTACGTCACAGGTGTGCGAGAGAGATGTAAGAACATGCGCGTTGACTTATCTTGTTAGTTATAGTATTATGGCAACTAACGAAGTTAGAAGTAGTTATAGACAGGTGCTCAAAATACCGTAAATTTAATAATAAAGAATATAGAGTATCTAATGGCGAAGGACTGAGATGATTACAAAAAGAGTACGAAGGTATTAAAATAAAGTGAGAAAACCGGAATACTTAATGTAAGAGAAACGTTGGCCAAAGGAGGATTTTCTGGCAGAGCAACTTCGAGAATAGTAAAATTGCAGCTTAGTAGATCTCTTTAGGACAGTTGCAAATAAAGTATGGATAGCTATAATGATAACCAACCTCCGATAAGAGTGGGAATCAAAAGAAGATCTTTATTCCAATATTAATTAAGTGTCGTTTAGTTACGATTAACAGCGAAAAAAAAAAGGAATTAGTTAAAAAAGATTTTTTCTGAAAATTAGTATACATGTATTACCAATCATATACTCTGACATGCGCTTTTTATTTTTTTTTAATGTATATGAAGACCACAAGGAAAGAACTTGATAAGTCCAATTTTTTGACATTTCTCGTTTTTAATTCCACTGTAGCTTTAATTGAATAGTTTCTAAGAGTAACAATATAGAGTAATAACTTGATAAGTCAAAAGTTATAAGTGTTTAAAAAACCCTGTACAGGGAAATAACTTAATATGTCCATTCCAAACAGAGGAAAACGTTGATAAGTCCAGGTAATCCTAGTAGTTGGCTACAATGGCATGTGACATGAAAAACTGGAATTCTATTGTAAAATGTTTTTTTATGACGTTTCATTTGATACTTTTTGCATTAAAAATTTATTTACTTTATTTCTGTTTTATTTTGTTTAAATAGACAGCCAGTGATTTTATAGGGAAATAACGTGATAAGTCCTTCTTTACAGGGAAAAAACTTTTAAGTCCATGAAGATGAATAAAAAACAATTATTAATACCTATAAATCGCGATATAAATTAAAAAAAACTAAAACGTAAACCAACAACCAATGTAGCAAATTTTAGCAAACTAAAAGAAGGTATAGAGCAGAACTAAACGAAATTATTAAAATAGAACTAAATGCCTTTTTTTGCTTTTATACGTATCAACTTTCATATAGTTTTAACAAGTAAAATGAGTGCTCCACTAGATTTATCGGTGAGTGTTCCTTTTTATACTGCTACTGTTAATGGTCAACCTATAAATATTCAATATCAGCAACAGCAAATTCAACCAGAATGCCCAAATGTCCTTTTTCCACAAAATTTACAACCAAATTCAGCACAAATTTGAAACAACCCAACAACAACAATATATTATGTTTTTAACCAAGTACTATCACGATCTTCCTCAAACTGTCAATATAATTCTATAATAAATCCCTCATTATCTACATCTCAAAATGAAGCTTCTGATTCTATTGAGATGATACATACAGTGGGTGGCCAAATTATTAGGGACACTACATATATTTTTGTATTTTCTACTAAATGGTTTTTTGACCAAAAAAATTGGTGTTCATATCTGTATTATATTTTTGGCAGTTCTTCTGGTATGATTATTAAGATTTTTGATAAGCGGCAACACTGGTAGACTGCTTATGTATGAAATGAAATCATAATTATTGCTGTTGCATCTCAGTTGGTCATCGGCTGTTATGGCAATGAGGCTTAAAAATATTTGCAAGTTGTTTAAAACTTTTTTAAAGTGTTTCTGCCAGGTTTTCGTGTGAGATATAATTAACAGGTAAGTAATATTTGTTATTTAGTCATCTTTCCTGCCTTTAATGACACGATTTTATTTAAAAACATTGTTCAAAATCAAAATTATTTTTTTAGTATGGGAAAAATTGCAGACTTGTCTCCAGGGAAAATTAGACAAATAAAAACGATGTTACTGCACTCTACACTATCCCAAACAATAACAGCAACTAACTACTGCAGGTGTTTCAAAGTCTGTGGAAAATCGCATTTAAATAAAAATTGATTCAAACGAGGTATTGGAACCAGGCCGTGTTGGAAAATGTGACAAGAAAAGGATCACTAATCCTCGTACAGACCGTAAAATCAGGGACATTTGTCTCAAAAATCGCAAAAAGAATGTGGCACATCTGACTACGATGATAAATACCGAAAGAATTAATGTTTCCAGAAGAACAGTCCGACGAAGACTGGTCGAAGAGAATATGATAGGTCGCCGGCCTATGAAAAAACCACGGCTCACCGAAGCCATGAAGAGAAAGATACCCAATGGATCAAGCAGCACCGAATTATGACCGCTGAAGACTGGAGTCGAGTAAGTACAACTTTTCTTAACAAATGAAGTTCGTTAACAGCGAATATTTTCATTTTTTCAGGTATACTTCTCCAACGAATCAACATTCCAGATTTTGGTGGTCAAAAGTGCGTTCGTCCGACGACGTCCTGCGGAGCGGTTCCAACAAGATTGCATTGTGGAGAGGGTTAAATATCCGGTTAGTGTCACGGTGTGGTCTGTAATCTCAGCCAAGGGTATGGGACGCTTATACATCGTGGAAGGGACAATGAGACAGGACCAGTACAACCGAATACTTGAAACTCGGCTACGTCTCCAGCTCAAAGAATGGTTCTCTGGTCAAAAAAATTACATTTTTATGCACCATTCTGCACCGTGCCACAAAGCTAGAAGTGTAACTGCACTTCTGTCCAAAGAAAATATTGCAGTTCTGCCCTGGTCGGGAAACTCACCTGACATGAACCGCATAGAGAGTATGTGAGAGTTAACCAAACGGGAGATCGCCAAAGATGTTACTACGACGAAGCGGCAGTTGATTGAAGCTCTTATTAAAGAATGGCATCATAACCCAAAATTAAAACAGAATGCAGAAGTTTGTATTCAGAGCATGCCCCGACGTGTAGAAGCTGTAATTGCAGCAAAGGGTAGCATCACTAAATATTGAAATTAGTGATTTTATGTAACAATTATTTTACGAAAAAAATAAATAGTTTTACTAACAGAACTCATTGTTTTTGTGACCTTAATACCACACTCTTTTTAACAAAAAATAGATGCAAGTCTTAAAGCCAACAACTTGCTAAAAAAATCAGTTAAACTAGAAAATTGAGAAATCATCTTACTGTCCCTAATAATTTGGCCACCCACTGTACATTATAAAGTGAAGAATCTTCAGAGGAAATCAGCGACATTGAGTCATCGGACATCCACGAATGGCAAACTATACAACATAGTAACAGAAAACGTAAAATTAATCCTCCGACACCAACAGAAAATGAAGACACGGTAGTAACCAGCAATAAAATTTCAGATTCTACAAAATGAAAACGAAAACGACAACAATAATAGTACAGAAAATACCAACGAAACTCCAGCAACCTCTAAACCCCACCAATTTTTATATATGGTGTTACTGAATACAATAAAATGGTTAATAACCTTTTGGAAGAAACAAAAACAAAGACATAATACATTACAGTATTAAAAAACAACACAATAAAAAAAAACCCCGGGACTCTGAAACATACCAAAAACTGGTAAGACATTTAAACAGCAAAAAAATTGTGCATCATACGTACCAACCAAGTGAAAGAGGATAGAGCATACAGAGTTGTAATTCGAAATCTACATCATACAATGTCCAATAAATTAATATAATAAAAAGTGAAATAGAGAAACATGAGCCTTTAGTACGCAATATTGTAAATATAAAACACAGAGTAAGTAAGGACCCTCTAATGATGTTCTACGTCGATATAGAACCTAATCAAAATAATAAAAAAATATATGAAATTCAATTTATAAACAACGCGAAAATAGTTATACTACTATAACCGTATAAAAAAATAATATTGTCCAGTATACTAGATGCCAATTGTATGGACACTCTAAGATATACTGTAATAGACCTTATCACTGTGTCAAATGTGGAGGCAACCATATGTCAGCCGATTGTAAAAAACCTAGGGACTCACCTGCCATATGCGCTCTCTGCAATGGAGCACACACCGCAAATTATAAAGGATGCATGGTATATAAGAGTTAATTAGCAGTAGAAACAGAGCAAGAGGAGTATCATCGCACACACCAGCGAACAATCAACTGCAATATAACAGAAATACAGTACAGAATAATACGAACTTAAGCAATCAAAATCACGCGACTTACGCACAAGCAACAGGTGGAACAAATGTAAATAATGTCCATAATAATACGAACTTAACAACCAAAATCATGCAACTAACGTTCAAATAACAAGTGGAACACATGTAAGTAATACAAACAGTGACATTAAAGAGATGATGAAGAGTTTCCTTAACGAATTCAAAGCTATGTTTTCACAACTAACAAATCAAAATAGCGTGATCTTAAACATGCTTTCAACAGTAATAAATAAATCCAGTAATGGAACTTAAGTCACTACTGTTATATATGAGTCCGGCAGCGGAATAAGAGACACTGTGGAAAGGACTAGGGGTCGATAGTGAGGTTAGGTGATGGAACGCCGTGGGTCTACGTATCCATCCATAATGTATGTTTGTAACCACTGTATCGTTTAATAAATAGTTTTGTACAATAGTCGGTGCCTCATTAAATACATAATTGCACAATGGAATGCCAACGGCTTAGGCAACCATAACACAGAAGTTACTAACTTTGTGTGGCGTCAATTTCTTCGTTTTCAGTGAGCAATCGAGATGTTTTTACATCAAAATAACCTTGGCGATGGTGTTTAAGTGACGATTTTAAGTCCTCCAATTTGTTCCATAAAAGATGGACGAATGAATAACTAGCTCCTTCCAAATCGTCTATTAATTTCATTAATTTTGGACAGAACTCGGTGGCGAAGGTCATTTGAATTTCTAGTTTACGTCTGAAAGTTTCATCGGCGTAATTGTCTTTGAAAAATTTAATACTGGAATTTTCATTCTTCCACATATCAAAAAAATTGAGTAAGTATGTGATTAAGATATTCACTGAGATACGACACTGCTGAGAACCAAGAGCTCCATTTAGTTACAATTGGTGCTGGATAAAGTTTTGCTGGGAGATTGGGAACGTTTTCTTTGAAATAATTCAAGTAAGAGTTTTTCATTTTTCTTGAAAAACAAAAGGCTGACTTGATTTTTGCTGTAAACATGTTTAACTCCTTGAACTCTTCTACAAAAACATCACCAACAAGATTAACTTTATGAGCCCAACACTGGTAATGTAAGATATGCGGCCCTACTAGAATTTTTAATAGGTTAAAGCAAGCAGACATGTATCTTGCTGAATCTGATACCAGGCCTTTAACTTGTGAATAATCAATTTTAAAGTCTTTTAATGGATCTATAATTGCCTATGAACACGTTGATGCATTGGCAGTATCAAGGAAGTTAACACTTGCTAAAAAACATTCTTGATGTAGTACAGAATCTATAGTTCTGAAGAGAATAGCAAAAACACATCTTCCTTGTCCATCCACGGTTTCGTCTGCTACTATTACAATGGGCTTGTCCCTCAACTGTTGTTGCTTTGTATTGGCTTTTTCAGACAGCCCACACCGTGGAACTACCTTGCTCCTTATCGTGTCCACACATGGAAAGCACCCGACCCCGGCACATATTTGGCAATACATTCACGCACAGTTGGATGATCCAATTTATGAAGTGGAATGTTGGATTTCAGACACATACTAACTGTATCCTCCACAAAAGTATTATTTTCTTCTTTTGTTCGATTCTGCCTCTCAAAGTCACTAACAATTGACATTTTTGTCGCTTAGTTCCTGAAGTAGATGCTATAGATTTTTTCTTGTCAATGTGGTTAGTCGACTTCACATGTTTCAGCAGTGTGTCCTTTTTATCAAATTCCAAACGAGTATTACAATACTTACACATGGCAATATTTGTGTCACACAGATATAGGCCATCTGTTGCAAATTCTTGGACTCGATCACTCAAAATTGTTTTAAGGCGTCCTATTTTAGGGGATACTTTAAGTAACTTTATTTTACTGGAAAACATTTTTGATGGACTATGTTCTCACTCAGTAAAAATTGACGAAATGAGCACTAATTGTCCTGGTTGACCAATTTATATGTTTAGAAAATAAGAATTAGCCGACTTTTATCCCTACTTAGATTTTTACCAATATAAAAAATGCAGATAACTGCAGTCGGCTTATTTATATTTCTCAAAGAATCAACATTGAAAAATATCAATTACTTATCTTATCTTTATCTATTTAATGATAAACAATAAAAGGTCCTTGTGTTTCAATACGTGTTACAACAATAAAGAATCCTTTAAAAAATTACAATAGAAAACTTTCCGTAAAATCTTTCCATACCTTCGTAGCTACCTACTTAGGGGAGAGTTGAACACCTGCAGATATTTCGCGGAAATAAACAAAAACTCCATATTTAGCATTTATCGCATTTATATTCAAGATTTCGAAGAAATTCGCATCTATTTAAAAACGAAAATTCCGTACCCCTAATTATAATCTTACGAAAGGAGTTGTGAAACCGGTTAAACCATTGTGCAGGAAATGTAAGTAATCAGAACCATTTAAACGAGCAGGCAATTCCACAAGTCCAAATATATAATCGTCAACTACTCCTATCCAGACGTTTATGCTAAAACCATGCTGATGCTTAAATTCTTGTATAACGTGGGGATTGTCTCCAAAGTACGAATAATGATGTCTATTTACTACTAAAAATTCCATTTTTTGTGAAAGTAGCTTCGTCGCAAAACAAAATGTATCTGAAAAATCTTCATTTTGATTTTTCCAATTTTTTAACTATCTAGCGAATTCTTTACGAGCAGAAAAATCTCCTTATAACAGTATTTTCGTAAAACGAAAAGAATATAACTTTTGGTTGTGTTAGATATTTCCTACGGAAGATTTTGAAATTGTGGGATACATGGGAAATGATCTTCAAACGCTAATTTCTGGATTTTCTTAACTTACATTAAAATTACATCTTTAAACTAAATGCATATCATAAACTAAATGCATATCAGCATATTCCTCATTAGTAAAAACCATTTTTGTTGAATTGGAAGTATTTTGTTTGAATGCCACAAAGTAAAGACTAAAAGATAAACTTCGAGAACTGACAACAATTGTACAATGAAAAACGTAGGTTTCACTTCTGTTGACAGTTCAAAGCCAACTAGGGAAAAAAATATTAATTTAACTTTCATGGCGAAAAAACTACCGACTTAAAGTAAGAGTACCTTTTAGTACTAGAATACCTGAAAATTAAATATTCTAGTATCACGAATGCTTAAAGTTAAAGACAAAAAAGTCAAGCGTTAAAATAATCGTTAACCTAACCCAAACGGACGACTATGACCTGTACTAGAACTTCGCAATTGATGGAATCGATTCAACTCTGGAGGATAAATAATCGTATTACCAGTTTTCGTTCTTCTAAATAGAAGCGTTCTGGAGGTATTTAAAAATAACTAATTACAAGGCGCTATTTTCAAAGAACTCCAGCTCCCTTCTTCTTCTTCTTCTTCTTCTTCAAGTGCCATATCAGAGTTATACGACGTTTTTGATCACCATTCCAAAGGCTTCTCAATCTTCTGAATCATGGAATAATTGCCCTGCATTTGATATCTCAGTCCGTCTACGAATGTTTTTTAACCAAGAAACCTGTTTTCTTCTTCGACCTCTACGGCCCTCTATTTTGCTTTGAAGAATCAGTTGTTATACCTTATATCGATTTTCCCTCACTATATGTACCAGATAAGACATTTTCCGACAAGACATTTAGCTCCATTATTAAGAATTTTCGGACTGTGTTAATTGCCTTATTTATAATAATTAAAAATAAATAAATAATAATGATTTTATAGTATAAAAACTGCCATATCTTTATTTAGCGTAAGATATGCTAATAGACTAATAATTCCAGGTAATACAACAATTCCAAGGATTTTAAAAAAAGTTTGAAAAAATGGGACCATGACTCCTAATTGTAACTGTACATTTTTATTATATCACCAATGAATAATAAATAATTTGTGATAAGTTATAAATATAAAACTACAACAAATGGTCAAATAATTTGATATTTTGTACTAAACAGTATCCCAATTGATTGTAAAACTCTCGTCTAACATTAGGTGAAGCGCGTGGCGTGCTTTTTGCACACTTTTCATTAATTTGCAATTTTATTGCTTTAATATCTGTAAATTGTTTTAAGCCTTTTGTTGTTATAAAGTCGTGTGATATTCTATTCCCTGTTTTTATTCTTTCTGTTGTACCTATATAGAATTCTTTATTAGTGTTTACTCATCATCATCAGTTGGCGCTACAGCCCTTCGTGAGCCCTGGACTGCCTCAAATCAATCTTTCATCCTTCCCTGTCGAGTGTCTGTATTCTCCATCCCCTTACTCCAATCTCCCTTAAATCGTCCTGCACATCGTCCAAATACCTAAGGTTAGGTTCCCCTTGTTCTTTTTCCGACCGGCCCATTTAGCACTGTTATTTAAGAAGGATCGCTTTCATCCATCCGCATAACGTACCCATTTTACGCGGCTTATTTTGATGATGTTTACGATATCTGCATCACCAAAAAATATATAGAGTTCCAAAATATATTGCTTTCACTATAACCACAGACCCTGTATGTTAACTGCGCCATGTATATGGCCGTCAATACTTTTCTTTTAAAGATTCGTTAGTGAGCACTGTACGTATTATTGTTTTATAAAGTTTGCACTTTGTTGCTGTTGACATATTTTTCAGCTTAGGCCAAAATAACAGTGGTTAGTCACGCATATTCCGTTTCTTCTTTCTTTAGATTTGTTGTTTTTGCAGTCAACCAGTGACTCTAAGTAGCAGAACTCTTCCACCGTTTCTATGGTTTAATGTTTAGTATTTATTACGGTCATATAATGTAACGATTTATGTTACGTTTTTCCAAGACTTTCCATAGTAATAACAGAAGCATTTTTTGTGATCTTTTGGCCTTTGTTTTATTTAAAATGGCCTAATCATGATCAAGCCATTTTGTCTTTCTGATTCATGTGAGTGGTATTTCTCGCATATCATCTCCTTGATTATTTTTCCAGATAATCTACTGAGCGTGCTTGTTACTGTTACGCCTCTGTAATTCTTACATTTTTACTTATTGCCTTTTTTGTGTATAGAGATTAGCCACCCTTGCGAAGTTTGCCGTACTGGTTCTCCGCGAAGTTATCGTATTGAATATTTTTGTTAGGATCGATGTTAGTTTGTCTGTTTCGTTTTAATTAACTCTACAGAAAGGCCTTATGGACCGAAAGCACCTCCAATTTTTACTAGAGTTATTAGTTTTTTGTTTTTCCTAACCTGTATTATATTCAGGACTTAGTTCTCTTGGTAAGGATTTGTAATATTCTTGTCAATTTTCTAATGATATAAGATTTGTTTTTTACTTCTTCTCTCCAGATAGATATTTTTTATAAATCTGTATGATTCGTTAGATTGTCGTCCTTCTAAGTAAGTATCTAATTCCTGACACTTGTCTTCGCCGCTTTTATTCTTGGCTTCTCTCGCCGCAACTTAAATCTTGATAAAATATCTTTGGATTCTCTCTTATGTCCTATTTTGCCGCCTAATTAACTGTGATTTGTGATATAATTGTTGTTTCTCTTCTTTTAATTCTCGGAGTCGATTGTTTCACCACAAACTTTTTTTTTCTAGTTTCTTTATATCTCAGTGATTCTTTTGCTGCTTTGTGCATTCCGTTAATAAATATATTGTTTAGGTTTTTTGTTGTTTTGTGTTTACATTTTTGTGCGAAGAAACGTTATTTAAAAAAATTGTGATTCTTACCGTCCAATAGGACTGGCTTCATGTATACTTAAAACATATGAGAGACTTATTAAAAACCGTCTGGAATTTTGGTTAGAAAAGAACGACCTATTACCAAAAAGTCAGTTTGGTTTTAGAAAAGGTAAATCCACACAAGAAAGCCTGAGTCACTTATTGATAGACATTTATGGTTCCTTTACTTAGAACAAAGCAGTTAGTGCTTTGTTTTTAGATATAAAAGGGGCTTATGACAATGTTAATCTCCACATTCTATATGCGAAAATGTTGGAAATAGGAGTACCTGAAATTGTAACATGGAATATCATCAATTTGTATGTTAATCGATCAGTACACGTTAGATTAAATGGAGATAAGTCTAACACACGGTACACATCTTTGGGACTTCCACAAGGTAGCATCTTGAGTCCTCTATTGTATATTCTGTATACTGCAGATTTAGAAAATAAACTTCCTCAACATATAAAAATCTTACAGTATGCTGATGATGTTGCAATCTATGTAGAAAATAAATCAATAGATAAATGTAATGAGTACCTTAAATCAGGATTGAATATTATAAAAAAATGGGCGACGGATAAGAATTTAACAATCTCGGAGAGTAAATCAACCATTGTTACTTTTACCAGAAAACGATATTCTCCTCCAAACCACCTACAATTTGATAATTATAAAATTCATTATAAAACTTCAATAAAATTTCTTGGCGTATTCTTAGACTCAAAATTAAATTGGAAAGAACACACAAATTATATATTGCGAAGAACGGAAAACGCAATGAATATCATCAAGACTGTAAGTGTCAGTAACTGGGGAGCTGACCCAAACATCTCAATATTACTATACAGAAATTTAATGAGATCGATCCTAGATTACGGATCTATATTTTATGGCTCAGCCTCAAACGCTGTACTCCAAAAAATCGAAAGTATAAAAAATAAAGCACTTAGGTTAAGCACTGGTTATCTTCGTAGTACTCCCATATTGGTCATGGAATGTGAGCTTAATGAACCTCCACTTTCATTACGCAGAGAATTCCTAAGTGAGAAATTTATAGTTAAAGTGGCAGTTAACAATAAACTGTTGTTGAATAAAATTGTACAACTAACCACTACATACCTAACTCATCATTACTGGGAAAAAAAGAAGCAGCTTTTAGTTGTGGAAAGTTTTCTCAACGTTATTAGTTACATTGACGACATACACCAAATGGAACAAACCTCGTCTCGAAAATTAAACTATGAAGATTATTTATCTCCATTTAATTGCCATTTAAGTAATATTCTTGCCACAGATTTTCTTACTAAAATAGATCACCTTCAGTATGTACAACATCATTGGGGGAGTTATCAAAAATTATATACAGATGGTTCAAACATGGACGGCAAAGTTGGATATGCTATATTCTACCCCCAAAAAAGTATAAAGATAAACAACAGATTACCCGACAAAATGACAACTTTCACAGCTGAACTCATAGCAGCCAAAGAAGCCTACAAAATATGTATGAATCAAAAAGAACTAAACTATGTTATATTTACAGACTGCCAAAGCATTGTAAATAAACTGAAATATAATTTACATAATTTTGAAGAAAATTATATCATCAGTGACATCATAGCACTGAATAGTGAAGCTTTGAAATCGGGCAAAAATATCATATTGTGCTGGATAAAAGCACATATTGGTATAAAAAACAACGAAATAGTAGATGATCTGGCTAAAAAAGCAACAATGAAAGAATCCACTCTGCAAACCTATCAACTTCCTATGGGTGATTTAATATCTGTAATCAGGTCTCTCAAACGCACAAAATGGCAGGGATACTACAACAATTCAGACAAAGGCAAATTTTATAAAAGAATCCAACCCACAATTTCCGTCAAGACATGGTTTAAACAAGTTTCCAACAGAGGCTTCATCAAAACTATTTGTAGAATAAGAAGCAATCATTGTATGACTCCAGTATACAAAAGAAAAATAGGACTGGCGAATAATAATGAATGTATATGTGGGGAGCTAGCTGATCTACAACATATGCTGTTAGAATGTCCTTTACATTTTATTGAAATATCAAATTTTTTTACCAAGCTAGTTCAAGTTAATGTTCAATTACCTTCTAATCTAACACATCTTTTAGAGTCAAAGAATCTAGATGTATATAAAATTTTATATGGTCATATTAATTGCTTAAAATTAAAGCTCTGACAATAGAAAAAATAATAAAGAATAAAAAAATGGAGAACAAAATAAAAAAAAAAGTTACTAAGAAGATCTAAACCTCCGAGGTGTCGAATCGGGTTTATGTCTTAGCGTAGTAATAAAAAAAAATAAATAAAACAAAATAAAGAAAAAAAAGTAAAAAAAAAGTAAAAAAAAACAAAAAAAAAACAAAAAAAAAATAAAAAAAAAATAAGAAAAAAATAAAAAAAAAATAAAAAAAAAAGATACAAAAAATAAAATAGCAAAATCAGAGTAAACTAGTAAGTAAGTTTCTAACATTCCATGTCTTAACTGTCATTACAATAGTTTTAAATTTAAATACTAACAATATCTTGTGTAAAGAGAGAACTCAAAACAAATTGACTGGCCAGTTGGTTGTCAAAACCAGTGCCAATAAAACACACACACACACACACACACACAAAAAAATCTGCTGCCCTCCTAAGAATTAGAATCTCGTTGGAAATTTATGAGGTATAGTCCAGTTGTGAAAATTTGACCATTCCTCGTATCACATAACACCAAAATTCCCAATGAGCTTTCGGTAGACCAACCGATGCGCGAAACATCTGATGCGACGCGCTTATCTAGTCTTAACAGATATATCCCCTAAAGTCCACCCCTGAAACGCAGCGGCGCATGTGGTGCAATACGGCGTTATTCTCCTCAACGCGCTTTCATTTCAAATTCAAATTCAGTCTAAATTCAACCGCCGCGACGCTATATACCTATCGACCTGGACGCCTGACGTCCCGGCGTCTAGATCGCCCGTACGCTCGCTGTATCGGAGAAAAGTCATTGTACCTTTCGCTGCTTTTTTTATCTGTCTCTGTGTTCCTTCGCTTTCATGTGCGCTTTGATTACCTTTTGTGACTGTCTGTATTTTTAGTGCCTGTGCTTGGGCTTTTAGGTAAACATATAAAAATATTTTATGGTCTATGTTTTTGGTATGCAGCCAGGAGTACATTTGGTTTACTACATGCGCGCTTAACAAAGAGATGAATGAGTTGACACGAAGATTAACTTTCTTGTATTTACAGATGTTTAAAAGATATTATTTTTCAATTGCAAATATAGAAAAATATTACTTATGGAATTTAATTTTGTGGTAACAGTCAGTTCAATTGGAGATTGTAATTTTAGCCCAGTCTGGTTAAAAAAGGTCTAAAAAGGTTAAAAAAAAAGAAGCTTTTAAGACATAGATGGGGGTTACTAGATGACGAATAGAAGAAAAGGTACTCGTATTTTTACCTTGCGTTTTTTTTTAAACAATAATTTAAACAATAATTATTTATGGTCACAATTAGATTTTTTGTCTATAAGTTTTTTCCCTTATATTTTAAATAAACAATATGTATTTTATTTGTTTATATCGAGAATATCTTTATTTTCCCGTTTTTTTCAATTAAAATTGATAAATAATTTACGGAGATATTTGCAAAAAAGCAGTTTTTTTGCACTAATTTATTAATTTTTTTAATTTTTTTTTATTAACAAAATAAAATGTTATTAATACATTTGAACACCGAGGAATTAACGTCTTTTAAATTTGTGCGAAATTTCCCCCCGATCGGTCAAATAGTTTAAAAGTTATTTAATTCATTTATCCCTAAGGCTAATTATTTAAACTATTGAACTTGCCCTATGAATGCTGCTAGACACATTTAGCGAATTTCATAGGATTCTTTAAGACTTAAACTATCTTAGAAGTTAAATGTATATTGCGTTTTCATCGAAATTATTTACAAAATAAACGTTTGAAAAAGGGGTATGTTTTTTACTTATAAACAATAATAATAACTTTTATATTTTTCAAGCTACAGACTTGTACGTACAACCATTGGATAGCTGGTAAAAAACTCACATTAAAAAAAACCTTCTATGACCAATAGGAACGAAGTTAGGGACTATTTTTAAAAAAATCATATCTCCATTGTTTATAAATATTAAGTAAAATTTGCACAAATTTTGAATAAAAATCTAAACTTTATATTGAAACTTATAGATATAAAATTCATCAAATTTTTCGAAACTTACAGCCCTTCGAAATGAAGGTACTCGACATAGGAAAGTGGGGAGGATAACTGTTTCAGCTCCGTTTTTTTTTTCGACATCGGAACTTCAAATTGAAACACGTAGGAAAAATTTACATTATCTCGGCTTCCATTGCAGCTGAAAGCCTCTTTTTTTATTCTGGGGTAGCTCGTTGAAATATTAATACCTACATAGTTTTCACTGGCCGGAAAATATGGGAAACTTCGGAAAAATTGAGTCCATTTGAAATTCTCCGTAAAAACTTACTTTTTTTTTTAATTTAGCTGGAATAGTCTGTCGCAATATTAATAATGATGACATAATTTTCAACCCCCCTCAAATCTCGGAAAATCAACGTATATATTTTTTCATTTTATATCAGTGATGTAATAATACTTACATATTTTATAAATTAAATTTCAGGTTATTTTTTTACACATTTTATTATTATATTCCTTATATTAATTATAACTGTTTGTATTTGTATAATTAACAATATTGATTTTTATTCTATTTTTCGTACAAATATGATATACAATATTAATCTAATCTGCGTTACTGTTTTGATAAAATAAGTCGATTTTTTCATCATTTGTCTTATTAAATTTTGCAATGTTTATTAAACTTTACTTTTTTTATTTTCTTTACATACATTGGTTTAATAGTTAAAATTTGGTTCATTCATTCGACTTCACTGTCAGCTCTGAACCTTTTTGTTGCAGGTTGTTTGTCTTCACTTAATAAATCAGTCTCTAAATATACATCTTCAGAATCACTCTCGTCGTCAAACGTAACTGTACCGAGGTTGCAGCATATTTTCTCCTCTACTTCTTTCTCAGTACAATTTATGCACAATCTCGTACAATTCAAACCACGTTTTCTGCACCCACATCTAGTAGTTTCGCAACCTGTGGTGCATTTGCATGTAATGTGCTTTAATGTCTTTTCAGGAATTAAATTATTTAGAGTATAAATTGGTTCAAAACCAGTGGCAGTTTATCTCCAATCATAGGCACAAACATCTAACTTATTACCTAACCACATTTGTAATTGATAGTAAACCCGAATAACATGCTGTTTGGCTGTACCTTCAGTTGGTGGCAGAGTTTCTAGCTTAAAAGATGATTTACCGATATTTCTGTTGGATTATAAGTATCTTAAATTATTTAAAGAAAGTGTATCGTTGTATTTTTTTTTATAATTATTTATTATAATTAATTATTCATTCAATAGTTTTAAATATTACTTACAACTTGCAATCAAAAAGTAATTAAATAGGTTTAGTTAAAACTTTTTTGTTCAAAATACACAAAATATTTTACTCAAAGAAGTATAAGTATATCGCTTTCTAAAGCCACTACACTGAGACTGACGAGATTTTGAAGCGTGGTGCTGAAACAGTTTCCCCTCCACTTTCCTATGTCGATCTTCCGAAAGTCTCTTCGTTTCGAAAGGCTGTAAGTTTCGAAAAATTTGACGAATTTTATAGATATATGTTTAAATATAAAGTTTAGATTTTCATTTAAAATTTGTGCAAATTTTACTGCTTAATGTTTATAAACAATAAAGATATGATTTTTTAAAAAAATACTCGCTAACTTCGTTCCTGTTGGTCATAGAAGTTTTTTTTTTTGTTTTTTTAAATGTGAGTTTTTTCACCAGCTATCCAATGGTTGTACGTACAAGTCTATAGCTTAAAAAATATGGAAGTTATTACAATTGTTTATAAGTAAAAAACATACACCTTTTTCAAACGTTTATTTTGTAAATAATTTCGATGAAAACGCAATATGCATTTAACTTCTGAGATAGTTTAAGTCTTAAAGAATCTTATGAAATTTGCTAAATGTGTCTAGCACCATTCATAGGACAAGTTTGATAGTTTAAATAATTAGCCTCAGGGATAAATAAATTAAATAAGTTTTAAACTATTTGACCCATCGGAGGGAAATTTCGCATAAATTTAAAAGACGCTAATTCCACGATGTTCAAATGCAATAACAACATTTTATTTTGTTAATAAAAAAATTAATAAAACTTATAAATTAGTGCAAAAAAAAATATTTTTTTGCAAATATCTCCGTAAATTATTTATCAATTTTAATCAGAAAAACGAGAAAATAAATACATTCTCGATATAAAGAAGTAATATAAATATTGTTTATTTAAAACATAAGGGAAAATATTTATAGACAAAAAATCAAATTGTGACCATAAATTATTGTTTAAAAAAAAAACGCAAGGTAAAAATACGAGTACCTTTTCATCTATTCGTCATCGAGTAACCCCCACCTATGTCTTAAAAGCTTCAGATATCTGCGAAAAATTTTGCCGTGAAATCGATGATTTTTCATAACCAGACTGGGCTATTTATTCTATACAAAAAGTTCAGGAATTGTTGCGTAGATTTGACGATAATATGTATCCATGCATGTTTAGGTATCAACTCTAATTTGGTGTTTTTATTAAAATATTATTGATAAAAACCAGTCATACAGATTTTTAATTTTTGCCGTAAATAATATTGTCACTTCCAAAAATAAATTTAAACTCATTGATTTTTTTTCCTTTGTTGACAAGTTTTCTTTTGTTTTATTATTTTAACATTATTTATATTAATTAGATATCGGTCTTGATATACTTTATATAATAATAATAAGCTCTTTATTGGTTTATTCGATTACACAATAATATATTACAAGGGGTCGGCTTCCCTAATTATAGTTTTCTGCAAAATTCTTATCTTGGATCATACTAATATCAATCACATTCACAGGCGTATCATGTCGAAGGTTCTCCCCAGGTCTTCTTTGGTCTTCCTCTCCTACTCCCCCAGCAACCCACAGATAGGGAATTCTTCGTATTGGATGATTAATAATATGCTTTATCATTTTGGCATCAATTAGTGGCATACGTAGACTTCGTCTAAAATATTTATTCTTAATCTTATCCTTTTTTGCCACTCTTCACATACAATTACAATTTTTACTAAGAATAACCAACAATTTAAGTATAAAATAAGTTTATTTTTGATGTTTTGATTTTCACTTTGGAAATCGTTCTCCAAATATAAAAAAAAAACATTAATAAATAAACTAATTTGTTTTTTGTTACTTGATGAAAAATTCTTCTGATAATTTAATTATAGTAGTAGTAGACGACTTTAAAATGATATTGCCAATATTGCTGAGTTGCGTTCCTGGTACGACTTTATTGTAAGATAGTTCATTCGATTACATGAAATCAAATTTTCCTTAAGAATATTTGTCAGAAAAATCATAGCATATGATTCCTCTTTAAAAAGACAACCACATGTAATAATGACAGAAAAATTCTCCTGTTAGCGAGATATATTAATTATATTAGAATATTAATATTATTAATGTTTCATTTATTATTTCTCAACACGTAATTGGCTAAATAGCTAAGCGCTAAAGTCACAAAAAAAATATGTAAACAAACATGGAAAAATGAACCTAGTTATATATAAGCCTCCCCCTTTGACTTTCATTATTCTCTGTCCATTGCAATTTTCACTTAATCTGGACTGGCATATCCCTTTAGATCATTTGCCAGCCTCAACTGTGTTCTTCCTTTGGGTCGTTGCTATGATTTCCAGGGTCTGCAGTGCAGACCTTCTTTTGATATATCTATCGCCCTTCTGTCTGATGTTATGGTCTGCAAATTTCCACTTAATATTTGTTGTATTTGTTATGACATCTTTCACCTTCGTAATATTCCGTATCCACTGGTTAAATGTTCTGCCTTTCAAGCCTATTCCCAACAATCGTATTTTTATCGCTCTCTGGGAACTCCCTAATTTATCCGTGTTCGACCTTGTCATTCTCCATGTTTGGCATCCGTACATCACTGGTTCAAAACAATAGTTTTGTTTTAAACTAGTGCGGATATTTATAATTCGTTAATATAAAAGCTAGTTTTCCAAATGCTTTTCATGCTAATATTGTTCGACTTTTTATCTCCACAATCTGATTTTTTTGGTTGAATTTTATGTTTTGAACCAAATATACGTAGCTTGAGATCTATTCTCTTTTATTTTTTGTATTTCTATTATAATATTCTCTGAGATGTTACTCATTATTTTTATGTTCTCATAGTTCATTCTAATCTTTCTTTCGTGTCAATCTTTCGTGCTTCTCTATCTACATAGTTCCAAAACATATTCTTTAACTCCTCTTCATCACTTCCTACCAGGAAAACATCATCAGCTTATCGAAGATGTTTAAATTACCATTTATTCTTATTTCCTTCTCTTTCCAATTTAGTTTTTTAAACACATTCTCTAGGGCTTGGTCAAACAACTTTGGTGATGTTGTGTTACCTTGACTTGCCGTATTCCCCTGTTTAGTGCTACTGGGTCCGTGAGTTTATGCATCTTAACTCTGTTTTTGCTATCTGGTATATGTTTTATCCAAAGTTCCACACGGTTCAAATCTTTTTCAAAGTCTACAATAGCTGCATACATCAGGATGTTATATTCATTTTCTTTTTCGATTGGGATTTTCACATGTTATAAATAATCACTGTGCTAAACCTTTATTTGAATCCTACCTGTTCTCTTATCTGGTCTATTACCCATCTAATTTTGTTATCAAACTGTTAGTCAGAATGTTTGTTAGGAGCAGTGGCGCACCGAGGAATGGGTTTTGGGGGTTAAACCCCCCCAGGACCCTATTCCGACACTGTTACTTACACATTTTAAGAACTCAAAATGGAGGTAACCTCATAAAAAAATTTTGGTGACCAACCAAACCACCCCCCCCCCCAAGAGACAAATTCTAGGTGCACTACTGGTTAGGAGTTTATAAGTGGTATTGAGTAATGTCGTCGGTCAGATAGCCAAGCGGGCTGGGCGACCGGTTCTCACTCGCTTCACTGCGAGTGGTTCAGTGGTTCGATCCCCAGCTCGGTGTACAGAAAACAAAAAGGCTAACACAGCAGTTTAAAATTCTAAATGAATCTGCGGCTTAGACTGGAATATGCTGGTGTCTGATCGGCCTATGGTGGAGCAGTACGGCAAGAGATAAGGGCTTGCGGCTCAGTGATACTTCTCCATGGATCCCTACCGGAAGGGCGAGGCGCTTAAAATACCGGGTATATATTATATATATTGAGTAATGTTATTGCACAATAATTTTTAATAAAACTGTTCTCGGTAAATTTGTGCCTTACTTTTTAATGAAACGTCTTATTATTACTGGCTTTATTTATCTGTACACTTTTATTGTAGTTGAAAAATTTCTATATTGTTTATTCTCTATTACATTCGTATTTTCTGTATCTTTTCTAATTTTTAAAGGAAAAATATTATCTTAATAGTAAAATATTCACCTACGCCTTTGTTATGCCTGTTCTCATAAATTGTTGTTTGAAGAATTTTATGTCCTATATAGTAGTGGGTTCTAATTTGTACATAAAAACGCTCTAGAAGTTTAACATTTTCTTTTCATTTTTGTAATGTGTACAGGAACAAACACTCCCTTTAACATTCCTTCAGAGATAAAGATAAACAAAAAACCACTTCTATTACATACTTCCTGCAACAATAGGGATAATCAACTGTCCTTATCACCAGTGGCGCCGTAAAAATATAAATACCAAGTAGATAATACTTGATTTACAGAGGCAACTTTCTGTCAAATTTTGTTGTCTTGTCTTATGTTGCTTACTTATGACAAACCTGTTAAATTAAGACCAAAATATTATTAATAAAGTACAAATAAATATCATTTGATAGTATATATTGTTATTATAATTTCAAAACGAGAATTATAAGAATTTAAACCGGATTTAATGTTGTTATTAATCGGATGAAATTTATGATTTTTATTAAATTTCAACAATCGTTACGATTACGAATCGAATCTTTTAGGTACTGATAATCTTTAGATTTTTACTTCTCATTTAATGTCTATATTTTGTTAGTTGTTTTTTATGCAGTTTTTAATTTATACCTGCTTAAATATGTAAATATTTGAAGGGTACAGGGGAAGAACGATCATAGTCACAAAAAGTCAATTTTTCAGGGGAGCGTTTTTAAACTTTAAAGACTTGTGCCGAATGTTTGATGTTTTTTATGCACTTTATTTTTATTAAATTTTTATTAAATGCACTTTAAAATTAACTTTATCTTATTAAGATGCTATAACTCTAATACTAAACTTGTATCCGCATCGATTTCTTATTATACCTGGTGTAAAAAAAACTACTGCATGGACAATGATCATTACTCCCCTGTAACTTGGGAGAATTTAAACAAAACAGCTATTTGTTTAACGTAATTTAAGTGTACATGAATTATTTTTATAATTTGGATGGATTATATTTTATTAACTTATTTTGTTTACAATACGAGAAACGAAGTTTATGTTCAAAAAATGTTTTTTATTCGGGGAAGTCTTGTCTTTTTTAATCTGAAAAATAAATCTTGTTTAGTTACCTAATATAAATTCTAAATAATTTTCATGAGATTGAAGTCATGTACCTACTAACCTTTTAAAGATAATCATCATCGTTGCCCTCTTGACCTTGCTGTTTGTAGGCAAGGCTATTGTAGAACTCTTGGGCTTCCAGTCTACAGAACTTCTTTAAGACCTGAAGGTCGCTGTACTTGGAGCTTGGTATAGGTATCGGCTCTGGATATGAAGATTGTAGCTCCGTAGGGGCTTTGGACGAGGGTTTGTTAACACTCCTTATCTGTGTAGAAGTGAACGCTCCATTGTAATTATCCCGGTGTTCATTTGTTCGTGATTTATTCTGCGAAATCTTCACTTCTCGAATGGGACGTGTTGCAGCACTAAATTTTTTTAGTGTACTCAGTTGAGAGGAAATTTCCCCATAGCTTGAAGTTTTTGTCTTTCAAAGTTCACAACATGAAAAGGCGAAGGCTTGACTCTTCCTGATGCTATAATATCCCTCCAATTTTCAGGCATTTCGGCTGATGAACGTTTTGGGATCAAACCCATATTCTTATCGGGTTCCATGTACGAGTGCCCTTTGTATAGTTAACGTGATTGTCACCTCCTTGAATTTTTTTTAATAGCAGTCATGTAGTGGAAATATCTTTTAGCTCCTCAACCGATTCATCTAAGTAGTTTTCAATATAGTGATTTATCATTGAGACAACATCGTCTGCTCCTTTTTTACCCTCTGTTTCTGTGTATGTGTAAAATGCTAATTAAGATGTTGCTAATAGATGGACATTAAATAAATAAAAAGATAATTGGCGTCTGAAGTATACCTCACTTGTTGATATACCTGGAATTTATAGGTTCCTGCCAAAGTCCATGGCAATAGCTACAGTTTTAGCAGTTTTTCTACTAATTCTTTTAGCTTCTCTTTTACGACTATAAAAACTGTCAGCTTTCTTTTTGTACAAAGTTATCTCAGTACGTAATTTCCTCAGCTTTTGTTCCAATGAATCCTTATTTTCAGCAGATGCGTTTTCTAGCGATTTTTCTAAACTATTTTCTTTTACTTTATACTCATCACATAACGCACACCTGTCGATGCGTGGGTAGCCAAAGGCAATGTTAAATTTTGTAAGAAACGTTTTGCGGAATACTTCGTAAGAGATTTCAAAATGCTTATCGCTATACTTTTTCAAGAATAAAAGCATCAGCTTTTTTATATTTAGATGTTCAGGTAGGTACACTCTTTTTGAGTCCTTAAGACTATAGTGCGCTTTTCTACCCTTAAGAGAAGAAAAAAAATCTATCAAGGTTTTTTTTGTCTCATCTGGTAATTTACGAGGACGATTTTTATGCATACCTCTACCATCAATAGGAGCTTTACCTGTCTGCACAAGAGCTGTTATCAAGCGTCGGTTAGTGACACCAAAAAACGACATAAAAGCTTTAAAGCCAACTTTTATTTCTTGCAGCTTGCCTTCACATAACACTCTTACCTTATATTCATATGAAAAGTCATGAATATTAGCATCTTCTTCAGGTTTCCTAAGTCGTCTTCATTCAATTCCATGTACAGAAATTAGCCCTGCCAAAAATGAGTTTTGTTCATTTCTGTCTTTCAACCCATTGATCAAAAGTTTTGATCAACCGAGAACGCTCTGAATCGTTAACATTTTCAAAACATTTTAGACGTTTGCAATGACAATCACCCCCAACCTCATTAGTACAATTTCTTAATATTTTATCGACATCACGAACTCTACCGGTCACTTTCCTCTTTTTAGAACTGCTAGGTATGCTTAACAAGCCTGAATCACTTTCTTTACTGGAACTCATTGTAAGAAAAGGTAGAAATAAGGTAACTACAACTACTACGCAGTATCACTTTAGAATACTTGTTTAGATAAACAAAACACGAGAACAAACAATGTGAGATGCACTCTCGACAACGCAAACAAAGCGACTAAGTGACTGAGTAAGAGAGAGACAGAAGTTATATTTTCTCTCTCTTCCTCTCTCGAGAATAAAAATGTTCCTTTTGTGTATATATTTAATATTATATATATTATAATATATATAATATAATATTGTATATATAATATTATATATAATATAATATGTATTAATATTATTATTTATTTGATATGTTTTGTATTATTTAAAATTAAACGTTTATAATTATTTTAGGCTTTTGTATTTCAAAATAATCACGCTGTCTTACCGAGAACTGTCAATTTTGAAATCCGTTAGTGTGATGTACAATTGGCAAATCCTTTACGTGTTTGGTTCATACGCTAGTGGTTGTGAGTTCGAATCCCAATTATGAATTTCCTTTTTTATTTTTGAAATATTTAAAAACCTCACGTTAATCTTATTAAATATATGTAATATACGCAAAAAACATAAATTTTAAAATAAAATGAAAATTTACAACATAATCCGAGTTGTCGGTTTTTTATTTTTATCTTCGTAAAGTAAGTTATGTATATTAGCAGTTTTAAATACTTATGAATATTACATTTTAATTTATATTGTATTATTATATTCAATTATGTTGCAGTGTATTTATTGTATTGTAATTTTTATATTAATAACAAAATAAACAATGAATTTTACTGCAGAGTATGTGTAAAATTTTTTTTTGCATTCAACTCCTTTTATACATATATAAAAATAAAAATATATATTTTCATTAAAATATTGATACAATCCTTCATTTACTATACTCCTAGTACAGGTCAAATGTTTATATACAGCAAACGATGCACCATATACCTATATAACTAATTCTTTTTCTCTTTCTGCTCTGTCTTACCTATACCATTACATATGTAATGATTGTGCAGATTGACTCCTATATAAATTTTTAACGGCCAACGCGTGTATAGAAGTATAACTTCTACCGGCAGTCCCACTGGATTGCCACACCCGTTTTTTTATTTTTTATGACTATGATCGTTCTTCCCCTGTACCCTTCATTTGGCGTCTGAAAACTAATTATTCGTGAGTAGTGAAACGATGTCAAGAATCGCTATTCTATGATTCTACCTGTGACGACGCTATCTTGTGGCGCTAGTTCCGTATCAGCATTTTACTGTAGAGAATAACAAATTAATACAACGCCAGTATACAAGCTTCCCTTCAAAAATAATACCGCCACCCGAAAAGAGCGTAATCATGTCTTTTTTGTGAAATTTCAAAAATTTAATGAGCGAAATAATGGTGATTTTGGACTGTAAAAATATCGCGAATTAAAATTATTGTAGAATCTGTTCAAAAGCACCTTCCAACCTTTTTAAATTAAAAACAAAAATATAGACGTTTTTATGCTCTAATGTTTTTTTCTTCATTCCCAATATACAGGGTGAGTTTTAAGTATGGAACCTTAATTATCTCGAAAACGGTCTGCACGATTTTTATAAATTTTGGTGCGTAATGGTGATGGCTTGAGATGCGACCGAGAATTTTATGCCATTTAATAATCGCATTTTCTTGCTCTGCAGTTTTTGTTTCTGAACTAGCAAATTAACATATACAGGGTGTCTCATAATTAATTGGACATTAGCTAATGGGTGATTGCTGACATCAAAATAAACAGTTTGAGCTTAAATTACTTAGGCAAAATGTTGCTAGTTTTCGTTCTACAGGGTGATTCATTAATATTTTTTTATATTATTTTTAGGGATATATTGAAAACTATTTAACCGATTTAAGTGAAATTTGGTATCTTGCTATTATCTAGTACACTTAATATAAAAATATTATTAGTTTTACCCTTGACAGTAGGTGGCGCCACCTAATATAACATTGGTTCATTAATATGGCCATAATTTTTTTGTCCGCCCTGTAGAAACATTCTAGGAAACTTCTACCAACCAAAACCATATATTAAAACCAATAATATCACACTTATTTTGTTTTGTTGCTAACTTTGTTAACCCCATTGTATAAAAAGATACTTTTTTATATTCTTTCCTAGAATGTAACATTTGATAAAGTAGAATCCTCTTTTTCTATTCGAAACAACTTCTTGCTAATGCAGTCTGAGTTTACTAACGCGCTTAATCTTTTGCAGCCCTTCAACGATGACATACCCTTAGACCCGAAAACTCGTCGCAGTTGCCCGGAATAATGGAAAAAATAAAATGGCACGATCGCCTTTTCGGCAAAAAACTAATAAAATGCGACTCGGTGAACACCAACTCCAACTCCAACAACTTCGAGCTTATCTCCACTAGTGAAGTTCTGCAGAATGTAAACATTACGGGAGTTTACTTTTCGTTCGCCAATATTAACCTCCAAAGTGACGAGTTTATTAATAAGCTCAAAGAATTCTACGAGAGATTAAGGAATGAAAGTTGCAGTGATGAGAAAAAGCTTCAGGTTATTCAGGTAAGAACTTAAGCGTTGGAAAAATATTTAATAATAGTGGTAATTCGGTTTCAAATTTGTATATATCGTCCCCTTATAACTACAATTAGGTAACTTAAAATTTGCTACTTTTCAGGAGAGCAGGTTTAAGTTTGAAAAAAAAACAAACCGTGCTATATTACAGCAAATGAATTTTTTTCTGACTATTTATAGCAAGAAGTTGAAATAAATCTAACTTCTGATTAATTATAAGTCTTCGAAAGCCTTGTTTTAGTTCTTATGTTTTTGAAAAACAAGATATCTAAAGATAGTAGTTGTTGCAATTAAAATTAAAAAAATATATATAGCTAGTTTTGTAACCGTTTCAAAAGATTTAAAAGAAACTCATTATAAATTTCGATTATTTTTTTTTAAATAAAACTTCTAACCCCATCTATTTGTCAAGTACCTACCTGTAGCCGACTCAAGGATTCTTCTGTAATTCCCAAATATATCCGGTAGATGAGCCTATTCATCAACTTGTCACTCACGCCCAATTTCCAGAGAGCGCAAGAATAGCGTCTCGCTCTTTTCTGTTAAGAACGTCCAACCGTTAAGACGTGTTTCCGAATTGGGTCTCATTTAGAGACCCTTATTGGAGAGGCTATAATGCTGATAGTATATTTCTAATACAAGTCGCAAGATAGTATTGGTATGGAGTTATTCCAGATCATGGCCCAGTAGCGGTATCTTTTTATGGAATACCTAACCCCTCTTATCTAGGATGGTGGTGGATTGATATCGGATGTAGCCGAATCAATGGTTTATTTGGTGACTGATTGAATAAGAAAAGAAACAGAGCAGATTAAGGTTGTACCAATTTTTATTATACCTACTTTCAAGACAACAGAAATAACTATGAACTCAAAAAAATGAAAATATAGTGAAGTGTTCTAATTTTATTTAAAGGTTTATTTTCTTCATTATTCCTAGTTGATAAATAACTATATTATTTTCAATGTAAACAAATTTCGAAATTTGGGGTTAATATATATATATATATATATATATATATATATATATATATATATATATATATATATATATATATATATATATATATATATATATATATATATATATATATATATTCATTTTCTTTATAACTAATTCTTAATTTAATACGATACAAAGCTTTTTTGTTTATGATAATGTAAACATAAAATAGTATTTTGGTATCCCTTTGGGATGATGTAACTTTTAATGTTTTCTTTTTGTTCATTACTAAGAAATAATAAAGAATAGTTTTCTTGTAAACCTTCGATAAATCTTAATTTTTTTGCTCGTCCCCGTCGAGGATAAACCAGGGGTGGCGTCCAATAATAGATTATAATTTCATATTATCTAATTGTGCTTGGATTTAAGATACGATATAGTTTCCATATGTTTAAGAAAACCCCGCCCAATTCTCTTCGACAGTGAGCGATTCTGGCCTTGCATATATCATTGTAGCACGGCAGTGTTACAGTTTTCAACTTAGCAATAAGTACAACTTTTTAATACCAAAAAAAATTAATAATATATTTTGATTAAAATATAATAAAAAAAGTAGAAGAACTTAACTAATAATTATAACCAATATTTTTCTTTAACTGGGTCTCACTTATGTCAGATTATACTTCTCTTCCTGTTGCTGTAAAATGTAGGTTTTCAAAATAATCCTTATTTTCCAGAGTAATTGCGAGAAGTTTGGTGTTAAACAATGTCACAAGATCCTTGTATTTTTCCAGAGTAATAGGGATTCTCTCCTTATACAAGGGATTTGGCATTATTGTAGTTATATTTTGAGTCGATTTTGTCCTTCTCTGACAATTTAAAGTTCTAAATTCTTTGATAAAGTTTCCTTTAAATTTCATGATGCATGGTTCGCATTTAGAAAAGAACATGCAACACATTTTCTGCCATGCTACTTGTTGTCCACTTTCATCCTAACCTCTGAAAATTAAAATTTGATCCGCGTGATTTTTACAATCCAATATTTGTTTGTGAGTGATGTTATGAATGATGTATGGTTTATCTCTTTTTCTCCGGGCACTTTGTTTTCCAGTCTTGTGGTAAATGTGTTTGGCCTAATCTTTTGAACTCTCTTAAAATGACTGAGTGCATGGAGTCGCACTCCATTTCACTATAGTCGAAAATTAAGAAGTTAAGTTTTTACTAGACGTTTTTATTTAAATTTTGTCCACCACATCTATCACTAAAACACTGAACCTGAGTTACTCGTTCCGGTAAAGACTCAAAGTATTAGTATAAGCAAGTGGCAATCTCACAGCTGTCTCGTTTTTCTTTCACCTTTGTCCACATCAAGCAATCACCCTGTTTAGAGACTGTATTATAAATGGTGAAGTTAAATACTTTTAATCTTTGCTTGTAAAAGAGCGTTATTTGTTGGGTCATTTGGTACTAAAAGCACTTGTTGAAGATCAAAATTGCAACTTATGAGTGTATTGTTAGAATTTTCTGCCAACTGCCTACTTATTCTATTTTCATCACGGGCTCTGTTCTTTGCTGCTATGTGAGCGAGATATTCGGTTTCCATAGATGCTTTATCGCTTAAGGGGAGTTGTAGGCCGTACAAACCCCGCACTGGTATTTAGGAGGTCAGTGGAAGCCAAGGTTATATTCCTCTGAAAATAACTTTCTATAAATGGCAGAGTTAGCTGTTTGATTGTTCTCACTGCATTCTTCCTTGTATAACGAATACATAAGAGTGATGTTAAGCTCTGAGGATACATATTTCCGTTGTGTTTTTTAACGGCAATAATATGAACTGACAACATAGAACTTCTCAATATGTTTTTTACACTTGCCAGGGTAGCGCAGGTGACGTGATCTTTTTTGTATGTTTTTATTTAGCTATTTTTATAGTCAGAATTCATAATAACTTTAATATTAAAAGATCAATAGACAAAAACAAAAATTAACTAATAAAAATAATAAAACCTAAGAATTGGTGCAAATAAATTTTTTTAAACATAATTTGTAAGCAGTATGACACATCCAAACAATCTAGTTAAAAATAATATATTAAAAATAAAAATAAAATAAAAAAATGAAAACGTTTATTGCCCTAATAATATTTACATTTCAAATTTAATATCTTATTTTCTTCTTTCTGACGTCCCGCTCTTGCACCGCCTGCTTCTGAATATTTTTCCTTTCGGATTCCTGGTCTTCTGTTAGTGTCTTCCTGTCGTCTTCTTCTGTAGGTACTTATTTTGGCATCGTACCCACTGCCCTGAATGGTTGATCTTCGGCAACCATCCGGCTAGACCCTGATCAGATGGTCGATCAGTTTATGGGTATGTCTATACATCCTCTGAATCCTGTTCTTCTCGAGGATGTCCCTGGTCTTTTGGAGTCTTCTTGTGGCCTGGTAGAAGAAGTATCTTGTTCTTTTCTCGGCCATCTCCCACAGTGGTGTATACTGGAGCCTTTCTTTGATGGTTGCATTTGATATTCTGTCCTCCCATGTCGATCCGTCTATGATACGGTAGCATGCTGTTTCTGTTGCTTCTAGTCTCCTCCAGTTGGTCTCCGCTATCGAACTCCATACTGGGACTGCATATAACATCACCGATCTAACGTAGGCCTGGTACAACTGGATCTTTTTGGCCTTCGTTAGTCCTGGTCCTGAAAATATAGGGGAGTATTATTTTTTTAGCTGCAATTGCTTTTACCTTCGTTTTTTGTGTGTGCAACCGGAAGTTGAGTTTTCTATTGAGGTGGACTCCTAGGTACCTGACTGAGTTTTTTACCTGGATCCTGTTTCCTCCGACTGTAATTTCATTAGCTGGTGGATTCTTCTCCGCGTTGATTTTTATCTTCCATTTGTCCGTGAAATCCGTGATTTTTTCTAACTGGTTTTCCATATTTCTGATGATTCTTCTGTCATCCTATCCGGTTGCATACACAGTATTGGAGATAGGATGCTGCCTTGGGGCATCCCTTCATGGATTTCTTGTATTATTGGCATCTTCTGGTCAGCTGAAACTTGAAAAGTTCTATTAGATAAATACATATCACAAATGTTGATTAGATAGTGAGGAATCCCAGTTATGTCCATCTTGAAGATTAGTGCCTTTTTCCAAACCACGTCGTATGCTTTTTCCATGTCCAGTATGGCTAATCCTGTCCTTTGTTTCCTGTTGAACCTTATCTTCGTGTCGCTGATTATTCTCGCTAACTAGAGTTCGCAGTTCCTTTCTTTTCTGAATCCGAATTGTTCTTCTTGGATGATTCTTCTTCTTTCTGCATGTTTCATCAGTCTTTTGTAGATGATTTTTTCCAGGATTTTTCCTATTGTTTCGAGGAATGAAATAGGCCTAAAACTTTCTGATCTTCTTCCATCCTTCCTGGGTTTTAGGAGTGGTATAATTTTGGCGTGTTTCCAGTTGTTTGGGAAATGTCCTTTTTCTAGGCAGTATTTGAAGATATAGTACAGTTGTACTATTATCTTCTTTGGTAGTTCCTTGAGGGTTATGTTGTGGATTTCTTCTGGTCCTGGTGCTCTGCTTCCTTTTAGTTTCCTGATGATTTTTGCAACTTCGTTTGGGCTGGTGTAGTCTTCTTCTTCTATTAGGAATTCACTTCTTCTTTTGATCCTGATGTATTCATTGTTGACTTCATCTCTGGTTCTTGCGTCCGACATGTCCTGGTTTTGCCTATGGATAGCTGCCATTTTTCTTGATATTGCATCCACTTTTCCTTGGGTTTCGTAGTGTGTTCCCTCGTTGTCTATGGTATTAACAAAACTTGAAGTGCCTGCTTAAAATATAAAAAAAGTTTTGCTACGTATTTGTTGTCAAACTAATAAATTTTTATTATTTTTACATTACACAAATTTCGGTAACTAGGTACCTCGTACGAGGTAATTATAATTATCCGATCCCCTTCGACACCTAGACAGAAAATGAAAAAATTATTTAGTAATACATGGCAACGCATGGGATATAATATATCACCGTCCGTCGATTTTTGTTTTTATTACGTATACCCGGTCCCTTTATTATAACACAAACTTAATAAAAATACACTAACCTTTATAAGACATTGAATTTGTATCCGTTTTTAATAATGTGAACAATTTTTTGTGGTTGAATTAAAAATAAAAGCGCATTTCTTTAAAAAGATAAAACAAAAAATATACTCTTATTGAAAATAAAAAATAATTTCTAATAAAATAAGAAATAATTCTTTATGGCCTACAGAAATGATTCAAATATTTGTCCTTCTACGGCTGAAAAGTGTCCCAATCTGTCATAAAAACTTCTGCTATAACTGAATTGGAGACTTCTAATATTCGGTTTCGTAATTCATTCTAATTTTCGGTTCTAGCCTCAGGCTGATAGTTGGTGATGCTTTTTAAATGTCCCCAAAAAAAGAAGTCCATTGGTGTAAGATCTGGAGATCGCGCAGACCACTTAATATCGTCTGTTCCACTGATAACTCGATTCGGGAAAATATTGTTTAAGTACTCCCTAATTATTCAGCGTTGTGAACTGAACAGCCGTCTTGATGAAACCAAACATTCTCCAGACTTTCATCAGGAACATTGAGAATAGCGGGAATCGAGTTATACTCTACTATTCAAGTTGCCCTCAATAAAAAATCGACCTATTTAGTCTCCTAAAATGCCAGTCCAGACGTTAACTTTTTGAGGACGTTGAGTTCAATAAACAACACTTTTGTGCTGGAACATCTTACTCTATAGCAAAGCTTCTACTTGAACGTGTTGAATCTACCTCGATTGTTGCACAAATTTGTGTGTCCCGGTATTCTCTTTCCTCAATTATCTTTCCTGTTTTACTGACACTTCTTGAGCGTGCCATTTTCTGCAATTTTTAAGTCAATACCAACTCTTATTTTTAACAATATTATAAATTAACTGTACACAAGGAATTGGTCTCACCTCAAAAAACACAGAAAATAAATCTACACACTGTTGTCCTGAATTACGACCATAAATCCAATTTATTATTTGAACCTTTTCTAAGGGCGTATAAACAGACATTTTGTTTACAAAAATAAATTAAAAATCTACGCTGTTATTGCTCTAAACAACCACTGTATAATAATAAATTATTGGCGACGGGACAACGGAGATTCGTGGAAAGTCGACGGCGCGCAGTGTTGCCATTAATGTATGTATATTTGTATGTATATTAATTTTAAAACATAACGTACTGTATTAAAAATGATTGTCCAATTTAAATTTCTTAATAATATTTTTTGTAGCTACTGCCCTTTATATGTGTTATACAACAATAAAATCCATTTATATATCAAAATAATTACCTGTCCTATTTCTGTTGCAGGTTGTGATGTGGGCCCACAACGATAATTACGGTGATATCGAAAGCAGCCATCGCGAAAGTCTGATGGGATTACCATGGTTTGCCATGCCTTTTAGTGAGATTGATTTGAAGGTTAGTTTCCTATCCACTTTCGCGAAATTGCTTCTACAACTTTCGACCACTTGATATATTAGATTCCTTTTTTAGAATGAATGCGACTGTCAGTTTGGCGACGGAGGCCAGAGTTAGGCAAAAAGGGGTTTTTCGGGCTAACACAAGAATGATGTGAAATAAATAAAACATATTTTAATAGTTAGAGTAGTTAGAAGAAATATATTTTGTTAAAATAGTGTAGGGAAATAAGTATTTCTCAGAAATACTTAATTCTCTTCTTTCAACATGTGTTTAATTTATTAATGTTTTGTATTTTGAGAACGATTTCCGAAGTGGACATTGAAACGTCAATAAACTTATTTTAAACTTCAATTGTGGCTTAATCCCAATTAAAATATAAATTGATTAGGGTGTTAATGGGTAAACAAAATGGATGGATTGTCTCAAAACCGTAACATGGAAATGAAAGATTAATGATAGAGCAAACCCAAATAGAAAAAGTTGAGACATACAAATATCTGGGAACCTGGGTTGATGACAAAAATGACCAAAGCAGAGAAATCAAAGTCCGAAATGAAACTGCAAAGCAAGCATTTGTGAAAATGAAGACAATGCTTACCAACAGGGACCTTCAGCTGCATCTCAGATTGAGGGCTCTAAGATGTTACATATTTTCTATCTTACTATACGGAATGGAAGCTTGGACATTGAAGAAACAACACATAAGAAAAATAGAAGCGTTCGAAATGTGGTGTTACAGAAGAATATTAAAAATTCAGTGGGTTCAAAGGATTACCAATGCTGAGGTACTACGACGTCTAAATAAGGAGTTAGAAATTATGAAGCATAAAAAGAAGAAAACTAGAGTATTTGGGTCACATAACCAGAAGTGAAAAAAATGAGCTGCTGAGAATTATTATGCAAGGAAGGATCCAAGGAAGAAGAAGCATAGGAAGAAGACGCATCTCCTGGCTGAGGAACCTTAGAGAATGGTTTAACTGTAGTTCACTACAACTTTTCAGAGCAGCAGCCAACAAACTGACCATAGCCGTTATGATGGAACTTTAAGAAGAAGAAGGGTAAACAAACCAACCCGCATCAACGACTAGGAGTTATCAGCAGGGAGATACAGCATAAATATTTTTTTTGTATGATACAAGATATGCAGTCACATTTTTTTAAATAATATCTAAGACAGTCTCTAAGACTCTAGGGTAAGAAAGGAGTTTTTGTTTATATTCGTTTTGTTTGCTTGTTTGGAGCACTGTAGCAGAACACGCTTTACCTAGTGTTAGATCACTATTACATTTACGTTTCCACTTAACTATCGATGCGAATGTTAAGTTACGATTGAGATATCGCCGAATTGTTTGTTTTAATATTTTATTTTACTAGAGTTAGGGTACATCAGCTTTTTATTTTCTTATCCTTAAGGTAAGGGCCAATTTTGGCGAGGATGATTTTGATTTCTGATATTTCTTCTGTATATATTTTAGCAAAACTTGGTGAGTCTGATAAAGGATAATAGCAATTACTATTTTAATGGGAATAAACAACAATTGAAGGTTAAAATAAGTTTATTGACGTTTTATACTTCACTTCGGAAATCGTTCTTAACATACAAACGTAAGTAAATTAAACAAATTTGGTTTTTGTTACTTGGTGAAAAATTCTTCTAATAATTTAATTTTATCTGACTCATTTATATTGACAATTCAGACATATATTATACATTTTAAAGTAGACGACTTTAAAATTCCATTGCCAATATTGCTGACTTGCGTTCCTGGAACGACTTTCTTGTAAGATAGTATATTCGATTACATGAAATCAACTTTAACTTAAGAATATCCGTCAGAAAAATCGTATCATGTGATTCGTCTTTAAAAAGACAACAACATACCATGATGACAGTAAAATTCTCCTGTTAGTAATTCCATAGTAAATCATGAAGAAAAAATCCAGAAAAAAAAACCTCATAATGCTATCCGACGTAGTAAGTGTTTGGTCTTACACTTCATTTACGAGTAATCTCAATAAACACCAAATTCTGATTTTATTTGTATGTTATTTAAAAAACATAAATTTTCATTTACTAACTTTTTCTTTTAATATGAGTAAACGACTGCATTCTGCCAAGAAATTTGAGGAATTTGAGGTTTTGGGGAGAAAGTTCAGAAATTGTCAGTTTTCTCATTTTTTAAAATTGTTTTTATTGCTAATTATTTTTAAGTTATCTTTTGTATAATGTGAGTATATTTTAGATCATCTCTAACTGCTATCAATTACCCTGTATATTTAATTATAATATACTTCATATATTTTGTTGGTTTTCTCGGTTTTTCTCGGTTATTGTATACTTTTTAAACTATTTTCACTAACATTTTCTAATCGTATAAAGACTTTAAATAGTTGAAACGACTATTTAAAATATTCACTTTTGCAGACAATAAACCTTGTTTGGTTAACGACATAAAAAATTTTATATTCATTGTTTTTAAAAATTTTCAGTTATCTAACGCCGCTTAACATAAAATGCCGAACGTGCTGGAACTGTTTGAACATTCGAAAGGCTCAAAACTCACTAAGCGAAAACAGAATTAGCAATAATTACGCCCATAAAATTTTATGCGTTAGATTATTTTCCGCTTTTTTATAGCTTTTTGGACTTCGAAATAGCACTGACTGAACAGAGGGAGATTTGCTGAGAATTTATGGTCTTTACTTGAAATATCTATTCGAAGATATTATGGCAGACTCTTTTATCGTTTTTTCGATGTTCGTCGTTTCGGATTCTCAAATGCCTGCAGTTTCTGCTTGCTTTGTTTGTTTTGTTCGAAGATTTCCTGGGAAAAGCGGTTGTAAACTTAAAAATCGCAAATATAAATTTCAATAAGCCAACATTTTATACCAGACGAGCTCAAGGGCCACAAAACACCAATGCTGTATACCATAAATTGGAAAATACAAAAATTACTGGAAAAGTATAAACAGTGATACACTAAATGGGCATAAATTATCGATTATGAGTTATCGATTTATATAATAGTGTTTGAGGTGCAATGGATACAGAGCAATTAAAAAATTGTAATTTTTAGGTTTTAATGTCAAAAGTTTCTGTAATTTATAATCTATTAATTTTGATTTAATAAAGATTTTCCTAAAGACAATCAATCAAAAAACATATCTTCCTCGTATCGTCCAATATGTTTTACCTGTAGCATTTTAAAAATAATGGAGAAAGTCCTAAGTAAAAGATTAAAATGATACTAAGAAAAGATAAATCTCCTTACATCAATCCAAAGTGGATATCGATCAGAACAGTCCACAATATATAAAATCCTTATATTAGAATCTGAAATACATGAAGCCTTTATACATAAACAAAAATAATAGCAATTTTCTATGATATTATAAAAGCATTTGACACCACGTGGACATATCACATTTAAAAAATAATGAAAAGCTGGAAAATAGATGCTAGGATAAATTCCTCAAACATCATCACTAACCCGTCACTATTTTGTTACAATTATTATTAAAACAAAAAAATATATTCTATTTATCGATATATCTCAGATCAAATAAATTAAGTTTTTTGTCTCATTCGTTTTCCTCTGAGACTCCCGCTAAAATAGTTTATTTCTTTTGGTATCTAAACAAGCTTCGACATTATTTTTCCGCCAATTCTCCTTTTCTCAATATAAAACGTTATCACTTTTACGATCACAACTAGTCATGGATGTTTTTTGCTCGTACCAACCGCTTAGCTAATTCGTTACAAAAAATAAGTTTTTTGTCTACCTAGAAATGGGTCAATAATGTTTATTTATTCTCGGAACTCGTAAAAGGGTAGTAAATCTTTTGGTTTTATAATTTTTATTATGATGCAGTTTCTCTGTAAATGCATAGAAAAAAAATCACCGTTGGCGCATTTAGAATTCGTTACAAACCGTTGAAAAATTCGTGGTTATTTTCCCTATCACACGTTGAGTTCAGGCGGCATTGAGAGACTTCATTCCCGATCCTCGTGCCGGACATTAGTTACATTTAAGACTTCTTTCTTGGTTCTCACTCACACCAGACTTCGTTCATGGTTGCCGTACCTGACAGCAGGTACATACTAGCCTTCACAGATTTTGCTCTCTATTCCTGTACCTAACACTATCTCGACCTCTCAAAATTTGTGTAAAAATACAAGCGCTCAACGTAAACTTTCGTTCACATAGCAGAAAATAGCAGAAAAGTAAATAGTTTAGTTTTAGTTAAATACTTTTCTAACTAACTATCTTTTGTAACAGTGCAACGTAAATTAAAGTGCTCTTAAATTTATCAAGTATTATTATTTCCATTTCGACTTAGAAAATTGTTTCGATGAAGGATTATTTAATCCTAGTCTACATACTTAGCCGGTTCCAACGTCTAGCCCGCTATTTCTGTTGCAGAGAGAAGACGTTTCATAATACCTAGCCTTTACCAAAAACTTCCTGGAGAACAGAAGTATAAAAGTTAAATGAACCGTGTCATATCAACTACGAAATCATGGGAAAACGGCATCACTCAAGGTTCTTTATTAAGTCCCCTGCTATTTTTAATAAAAATAAATAGTACAATAAACAAACCAAAAAACTAAAGTAATAACATTTGACAAAAGAAGAATACAACACCACTTACATTTAAAACTAAACAAATACAATCTTAAGACAATTAACAAAATCAAATTCTTGGGAATCGACTTCTTCTTCTTCTTATGGTGCCCCATCCAATTATTGGATGTTGGCCACAATTCTGGCATACTCCTCTCGGCCTTGTGTGGCTCTAAAGAGTGCATGGGCATCGAGATTTGTCCAATCCCTTATGTTTTTAAGACATGAGTATTTGTTTCTTCCGATACCCCGTTTTCCTTCTATCTTTCCTTCCATAATAAGCTTTAAGAACTGGAAAACTACTCGTAATTCAAATGTACACCACACTCTCTCTAATCACAAATGGGGTACAGAGTCAACTGTCCTTCTACGATTATATCAAGTTCTAATTAGGATCAAACTAGATTGCGGATGTATTTGCTACGAAATTGCTACTAAATTTAATTAAACAAATAAGAGATCATCCAATCCACAGCATTACGCATAGTTTTCGGAGCTTTTAGAACCACGCCACTTATCAACCTTCAAGTCCTTGCAGGAGAACCTCCATTAATTCTTAGAGAATAATATTTTTCAATGTATTTTACTACTAAATATCTTAATGCAAATAAAAATACTTTTATAACAATTCCAGTCTACCATCTTCAGGCAAACTAATCTAAATCTAAAACTAATTTTTGCTGTTGCCTCCAAAAGTATCAATGATGCAGCCGCTCTAGTTACTTTTAAAGACAGTACCCCTGTTACTCGCGTCGCCACGGAGTGTAGCACAATACTAAAGATCTACAAGCTATCTTGTAGTTTGTATCAATGTACCAGCAGCGGAATAAATAAATTTTCTTATTATATCAGATTCATTGAGTGCCTTAAATGGTAACAAATATGCTATTCAATGCCCAAACGCGTGGCAAAACACAAAATATTTATGGGTACCAACCCAAGTTGGGATAAGGGGTAATAAAGCAGATGATAAAGCAGCAACTAAAACTGTCAATAACATGACAATCCGTATAAGTTAAAATATACCATTTTCAGACCAAAAAATAACAAAAAAAAATTACTTTAACACAACCCGACAAGAAAAATGGAACCAAACAGAAGTAAAACTAAAAATTATCAAACCGGTTGTTACTACCGCTTTAATACCGCACCCAGCTCACAAAGATGACCAAGTAGTCTTCAACAGACTGCGGCTAGGTCATACAAAATTAACACATGGATACATCATCTCTAAGGTCCCTCAGCCGATTTGTTGTAACTGTCAAATACCAATTTCAATGCAACATATAATGATAGACCTTTGTTGAGTTGGCGTGCGATACAGCTGTGCGTCTTTTGTGTGTTTTATTGGTGAATTCATTTTAGTTTTTGCGTATTTTCTAAATAATGTCCAGAAAATGATGCTTAAGTTCAGAGGAACTCGGGAACTATGCGAACATGAATGAGTCTTAATGGGAAGAGTTCCTGAAGGATAATTCAGATGATGACTCGGACTATGAACTATCCAATGAGCAAGGTTCAACAAGTTCAATAAGTTCAACAGCAAGCAATGAGAGCCCTTTGTCACAATTACTATTGGAACAACCTACTCTAGAGCCAACTGCTGAAATATCCAACGAAGAAGAATGGTGTGATGTTGAGAATGACCTACCAACTTTTGATTTTTTTACACAAGATGTTGGGCTAAAACATCAAGATGAAATGACTATCGACAATCTGGTTAACTTTTTTTTTTCTAATGCATTTTTGAACATGTTGGTTCAACAAACAAATTTGTATGCAGCAAAAGAAATTCAGAAAAATAAACTTACACGGTCTTCTCGAATGAAGAGATGGGTTGAAACTGACAAAAATGAACTACCAGTATTTATTGCCCTTTTGCTACACATGGGCCCATGTACTTTACCACCAATTGAACATTACTGGTCTCAAAATATTATGTATAAAATACCATTTTGGAGGTTAGTAATGAGTAGAAATAGATTTCAATTACTATTTTGCCGATAACTCGGAACAAACAGAGGATCGATTATAAAAAATAAGGCCAGTCCTCAGTCATTGTAACAAAATAATGGAAGCAAATTATGTTTCCGATAAAGTCTTATGCATTGATGAATCAATGATTCTCTGGCGTGGTTGATTATTTTTTCGGCAGTACATAAAAAACAAAAAACATAAGTATGGTGTGAAACTATATGAACTGTGTGAATCCCATGAAGTGGTTCTGAAAATTAGAATTTATTGCTGCAAATCTGAAGCCAACAATGCCACTGTGGGTATGGGACATACTACAGAGGTCGTATTGCACTTACTGGATAAATATTTGGACAAAGGATATATTGTCTATATGGACAATTTTTACAATTCAGTAGCCCTTACCAAGCGTATTACAGCCAGAAAAACATACGTTTGTGGTACTTTATGCAATAATCGAAAAGGGAATCCAAAATACGTGATCTCAAAAAAACTTAAAATGGGCGAGTGTGTATGGCAAAGAAATAAATCGGTAGTTGTGTGTAAGTGTAAGACAAACGCGAAGTTTTAATGATTTCAAATATGTACAAAGTAGAAACGGTCGAGGTCCATGCCAGAAGTGTAAAAATTGCTTGGAAATCAAATGCTAAGCTACTACAGTGCTCTAAAAAAACTATAAGGTGGCGGAAAAAGGAGCTTTGTATATTGTCGAAATGTACATAATCAATGCATACTTGCTCAACCGTTAGTCAACAGGCAGCAAAATAAAATCTTTAAAATTTCGAGAGATGTTTATTTCGACGCTCGAGACCAACGACCAACAAGAGCTTGCCGCATATGTACCAATCGTAATCGTCGTCGAGAAACAAGATATAGATGTAGTGCATGTGAAGAAAAGCCTCCTTTATGTGTAGAACCCTGCTTCAAAGAATATCAACATGAATAGGACTGTTTAAGCACTGTTTTATTGAACTTTGTATTTTTCTTTTTCATTTTGGAATTTTTAGTTTTTGTCCTTTACCATAACCAAATATAATAAATAAATCTGTTTTATGATGTTCACCTATATTTTAATAACCTTTTGTAGACGCCCCAATATAAAATCTCCATACATATCCCACGAATAATCTCGTGTTCGGCGCCACGAAAAACATCTACAAAAACGAGATAACTCGTGGTTGGCGTCTAAGAACAGACAGCCAACCACGAGTTATCTCGTGCTTTGCAGTCGACGAGTTAATAATAAAATATTACAATGTAGAAAATGTATAGGTGTATATATTTGTTCTATAAAAAAGGAAAATAAGGAATAAATCGTGCTAGTTTCTGGGAAGCCTTAGGAACATCTCATTAACTTGGGATCATTTAAGAAATTATCGAAAACAATATCAAACGAAAAATTTTTTTTATAATAGATTTCACTACCAGAAAATTGTGGTAACAAACATTTGTTTCTTAAATGCAAATAGTGCACAAAAAAAAATAAAAGAAAAGAAACAAGGTCCACAAATGCCAAGTGTATATCTCTATTTTTTGCTTTTTTCTTTTCCAACAGTTGTTCCAGTGTGTATATGTGGTCTATGCATGATCTTCCTGCCGTGAAGCCTGCCTGATCCTCCCCGATTTTGCCTTTTATCGCTTGCTCTATCTTTTCTCGCAGTATCTTCCCATATAATCTTCCTATTGATGATATTACGCTTATTCCTCTGTAGTTTTCGCATCGTTTTCTATCTCCTTTCTTATATATAGATGTCATATATGCCTCCGTCCATTCCTTTGGGAGCTGTTCTCCATTTATGGCTTTCTGAAATATCCATTGTATCATCCGGTGTAATTTTTTTGATCCGTATTTTATAAGCTCAGGTGAGATGCCTCCAGGTCCCGGTGCTTTCTTATTTTTGATTTCTTTTATGGCCGTTCTCATTTCCCTATCTGTTATTTCTATTTCGTGTTGTAGGAATCTGCTTCGTCTTCGCCTGTTTTCTTTTCCAATGAATTGTGGTCTTTGTTCTGTTAATAGTTCCTTGTAGTAGTCCTTCCATTCTTTGTCCTGTATATTTCCCAATTTAATTTTTTCTTTTGAGTTTTGTTTCAATCCTCTCAGTACTTTCCATGACTCCGAAGTTCTTGTACCTCCTATATATGTTTCAATATTTAAGCAGATTCTTTCCCATTCTTCATTCTTTTGCTGTGTTATTTGTTTTTTCACTTCTCTATCTTTTTCTCTATATTCTTTATAAACTTCATCGTTGTTAATGTTCCCATTAAAATGGTAACAAGAATCATAGGAGACTACACCACAACAAAAGGGCTCCTGCAGGGTTGTTCCACATCTCCAACCCTATTCAAAATATACTTAGAAAAAGCCTTGACTACATGGAAAAGAAAATGCGAAGGCATGGGAGTACCGGTACGGAACGAATACCTATATACGTTAAGCTTTGCAGACGATCAGGTAGTGATTGCACAAGACCAAGACGACCTCAGCTACATGATGAAGAAACTACAAGAAGAATATACCAAGGCTGGCCTAGATATTAACCTCGCAAAAACAGAGTACCTGTCTACAAGAGAAGAAGACATAGAAGATCTACAGATTGATGACAACGTAACAATCAAAGGAAAGGATAAATTCAAATACCTGGGGTTTATAATCACGAAAAAGGCAACAACAGAGGAAGAAATTACACAAAGATTAGGACAAACAAGAACAGCAATCCAACAACTTAACTCAGTATGGTGGGATAGACACCTAAATATGAAGACAAAAACACAGATTTATAAAACATTAGTGCGAAGTATTATGACATATGGGGCTGAAAATTGGATCATAAACAAGAAAAACAGTAGTAAGATAGTAGCAACAGAGATGGAATGCCTGCGAGTAACAAGAATGGATAGGAGAAGTAATGACGAAATAAAGCAAAGAACATCAATAGAAACAGACATACTAACATATATAGAACAAAAAAGATTAAAGTGGCATGGACATGTAAGAAGAACTAGCGACAGCAGATGAATAAAGAGAATAACCGAATGGAGCCCCATAGGAAGGAGGAAAAGAGGACGACCCCGAAAATCCTGGAGGATCGAAGTAGACGACGCCATGAGTAAGAGAGGCCTAAACGATGGAGAATGGAACAACAGAGAGAGATGGAAACGGTTGAGAGAGGGAAGGCAGTGAATACTGTAGAATCCCTAAATATATATAATTTTTTCATAAATTACAAAAACGTCAATAGACGTCTCACAAACTGTTTGTAATACGGCACCGACGTCCATATCCCTTTGTCTTTTCTTATGAAGTATCGATCTTTTTGATCTCCTTGAACTCCTCTAAATAATATTTTTTTAAATATCGAGTATAAAAATAAATAAAAAATAATCGTGTGCTGTATCAGACATAACCTTTAATTATAAGTGTCTATCAAAATGTTAATAAAATAAAATTTATGAAACAACCATTGATTTTCCTTTGAATAAAGTGTTCGACCGCATCACAACAGATAAGAGAATCCAGTTTCTTTGTTCTACAACATAAATAATTCGTAACTGGTATATAATTAAACACTTTACATCGTAATACATAATTATTACGTTTTGGAGATAAATACAGGTTCCATATTAACGTGTTTATCAGGAAACCAGCTTATAACTTTTTGCAACACTCTTTGTAAGTCGTTTCGGACCTGTCTTTATACTTTTGACCATGATTGTGTAGACTAAAATAGCTAAGAATTTCATATGCAGCCAATTACATCGAAAAGCCATTACTGATGCAAACAGTTAATGAACCCTGTTCAATCTTGTCGTTTTGTTTCGAAATTTGTATCTCGTGAAACGTTTGGACCCCTTTTCTTGCATTTACGGTTTGTTAGGTTCTATTTACTTAATTAATTTAATATTTTACCCTAATCTAAGATGTAATAAACATATGAGTTCGATACTTTTTATTGACCATATAAATATATACATATTTATATATATATATATATATATATATATATATATATATATATATATATACAAACAACACAGTTTATTTAGGGTTGCAGTCAGGTTGCAACCCTAATAAACTGTGTTGTTTGTTTATATTGAGAGTCACTAATATCCAGTATTTCTTATATATATATATACAGTGATGAGTGTCTTACCACCCGGCTTTTTAACGTAAGAGATAGAAAACACAGTTACCTTGTGCAACAAAAAGAGATGAAACTCGTAGAGGTGGGAAATAATCGGTAGAAACCTATAATTTACATTACATTACATTACCACTATCGATAGTCTCACACCTTTAGACCTTAGCTTCAAGCTAAATCACCTCGGTCATAATTATTATGTGTAACGTCGTTTGTGTGACGTATTTCCATTTTTAATTTGGCATAAAGTAAAAACTGATTGACCACAATAAAGCAAAAATGTGAATAAAATAATTTAATTAATAGTGATTATTTAATCTAAAGTTTTAAATTATTAACCAAGAATAATTTCTACTATTATTTAAGGAGTTTTATACACTCTTGTCACAGAATAATTATCAATCCTTCGTGGCTTAGTGGTAAGAATTCAACACTGCGACACAGACATCGCAGACGATTAGAGTTCAAAACCCACATTGTGGTTTTCTCTGTTTTTTTTTTTAATAATTTGAAATTATGCAGAGATCGTTTTGCTTTGAATCACTAAACATTTATGTCACTCGTTACTAGTATTAGAAGTGTTTAAAGTTAAACATAAATATCTTATTGAAAACACAGTATCGTTGTACTTCGAAAATAAAGTAAAAATTCTTCAAAATTAAAAGAACGTTTAAAGAATGTTTAACTAAGTAAAAATTTTACAAAAATAAACTGTACAGAGGACAGAGAACTGTAAATCTACCTGTACAGAGGAATTGATATTAACACTGAGATTCACCGGATTATTTTGAATTCACAACTGAAGACTGTAAAACTGGAATTGAATTTGAATTATTTTGTATTTCTGTTTTATAACATTGGAATAAGAATAAATTGTAAATAATAAGTTTTTCGAAAACTTGTTACCTAATATGCATCATATTTTCTATTATTTTTTGATTGAATAAAACAAAAATTTTATCCTTGGTGTAAATTGAACCCCAATCTTCTTGTCAATAGACCACGCCTCTAACTATTACACCAATTGCACATACAATAATTGTTTTCGGACCGAATATAATTACCTTTAATTTAGTCAAATATTTCAGTTAGGTTATTTTTATTATTAAATAAACTTAAAGATTTATAATTTAAAATCGCTACTAATTAATGTTTTTTTACTATAATATATCTTAATTTATTCAATCATTTATTCTAACATCAAAAATTATTAAAATAAAATACTTTCGAGGTCATTCGTATAATTATGACTGAAGTAAAATAGCCACGTCTAAAAATTAGCTTTATCTCGTACTATCTCACAACTTAATCTGTCTTCTATCCTTTCCGCTATTTTGCCTGGTGGTAAGACACTGATCACTGTATATATATATATATATATATATATATATATATATATATATATATATATATATATATATATATATATATATACCTTACCTTTTTATTAATTTAGTGGGATGACTTGGTTTTAGGTTCACTGAAGATGGATAGAAGGAACAGATTAAAGCAACAATCTGAATTTTGATGACGCTATAGCGTCCAAATTAAAACCATTTTATTGTTGCTCCTTTTGACGGAAAAGATTTGTTTTCACGTTTAGAGCTTCTGTACCAGTCTCTCTGATGATTCCTGCTAGGATGAAATACGTATAAGCGAATATACGGAGGCACTATACGTCAAATCAAACTTAACTGTCCTTTCTTTTATTTCGGTTTACTCTTTAAGAATACAAGAAAGAAAGATTTTTGCTTAGATGAGGAGATATATGTTGTGAAATGCAACTTTTAGATTCTTCATATCTCTCTTAAATCTTTTAGAAGCGTCTATTTTGCCTTGCAAATTTATAGAAGGCACAGATTAGAGCAAAAATCTGAATTTTGGTTTCGTCAATAGAAATCGGATTTTTGCTTTCGAGATTTAAGTCTATTGGGTTTTTGTTTTTGTTGTTGGATTCGTTTTAACCTTAGTTTCATATCTACCACAAGGGGTTAATGATCAGATCCAATATCTGTTCCTGGACATGTAGTGACTGTTTTGACGGCATTTCGGAAGTATATAATCTATTTGATTTCTTGAAGATGCAAGGTTCCCGCCATCATCAATACCGAAATACGAAATGTATTACAACTTTTTTAGATGGCAGAAGATTATGAATCCTTTTCTATCGCAATCGCCAACGTCTAATTCTAATGTGGCACAAAACGGAGAAGAAGACGTAGAGTTTTTTTTAATCCAATAATCCTTTCTGTCTCTGGTAGTACAAAAAAGTCTCTGTATGCATATTCTTTTTTTGTAAAGAACATTGAACCTACCTGAAGGAAAATTATTATATTTACTCGTAAGATCTTTGCCCTGGCCTATATTCTTAAAAAAGATCTATGCACCTGCTTAAGATACAAGTAAATATAATTCCAAGTTCAGGTTTGTTTAGGTAGCTGTAAAGTATTCGAGAAATTATAAACATACAGTTCGTTTCAAAGTCTCTCTGCCAGATGATCAAGTCCAAAAATAAACAAACGTTTTTCTCTTCATATCATAAACCCCTACAGAATTAATTCTGTTTCTACAAATATAGGGAATTCTTTTTCTCTCACGACTATATACGTTTTTTGGTAAAGATTTAATAAATTACGTTATTGAATAATTTATCAAATTAGGTTCACTATCGCTATCGATATCGATATTAGTCGGGGTGAAATGTGCAAATTTACAAAAAATTTAAATTCTTTTAAAAAATCACTTTTCTTTTTATTCTTTTTTCACATAAAAGAAGCTGTTAAAAAGTTTTAAAGTAACACATCAATAATTTTTTTCGAATGCGACTACTTTGGCAAATCTTATTAGGTATATAACTTGTACTTAATATTTTTGGTTCAATCTCAGTCAAACATTTTGAATTTATTGGAATTTATTTTAAAATAAGGGACAAATATTTATTTGTGGTTTGTTAAATTGCCAGACAACGTATAATATTCTCTTTCAGCATTTCGCAATTCCTAATATAGTGTTATGACAGTTCCGTAAATTTATTCCACATAGAAAAAATCCCTTGATGAAAAAGAAGAAGGAGTTCGAGAACATTTAAGATGACATCAAAAATTCATGAATGTCTCGTGAAGTTTGGAACGTCAGAAAATATTTATAAACAGATGTTTTTGACAAATTAAAACACTTTTACTTCAGATTTTGAAGTTTATAGCTATCAGTCTGTAGAAGTATTGTAAACAAGTTGGTGTTTACAATACAATAAAGTTATTTTCAAGAGGTGTAATAATATATTTCCGGTATGACAAAATTTCCAGCGCTACGGTATGACAAAACAAGTAATTACAAAAATATATATAAGGCTTATCACAGATACTAAGACAAGGGTTGTAAAGCACTCTTTGAGAACTATAAAGACACTTCTTCAAGAAAGCGCAACAAAAGATATCAGAATTGGGCTAAATATATATGCTATGCAAAGGAATAGGCAAAAAAGCTACATAAATTAAACGAAGAAGCAGTAAACAAAGCTAAGGAAAACGATAAAGGAAAAGATACGATATCTTGTAATATAATGTGTTAGGTTATCGGGTTGAGAAAAAGAAATATATACTATTACGCCAGCATTTGCTACGCCCCTAGTCGATCCTTCCTGGCGTTCGGTGCAGCTTTGCGCCTGTTTTAAAATCGTGGGAATTCTACTGAGTTCTGGAAGCGTTTTAGAAGAGTGAGGTGGGCGTGATAGGATAGGTATATCTATCAAGCAAGTCAACTGTTACTATGTAGAGAACAGTGTCCCATTGTCTCATTCCATTTTCTCCAGATCGTCTCCGACTGTATCCTCCCATATTTTGCTAAGTCATCCTACAACTATCCTTCCATCTGGTCTTGGTCAATTTTTTCAAGAAGATTCAGATTCAACAAGAGTAGCAGCTCCAATCAGGATTATTAACAATGCTAAATATTAAAGATTCCTCTATATTTTTAGCATATTTTTAGCAATAAAACAATTAATTTTTATACTCCTAAATAAATTAAATTATATTAGTAGTTGTGGTCGTACTTCCTCAGATAAAAGAACTCCTGATAAAAATATCAAGACTGTGCTAAAACTTATAGGGAAAATATGCACTAATATTTTACACATAACTTTATAAATTATGTTACAAAATATTAAATATTATAAAATTAACGCGAATGAGTCCAAGTACTATATGTATAATAAATGAACAAACTCTGCATATTAGAAGTTATTTAGGAAACTATGTTCACAGAAACTTTAATTAACTTCGTGGTTGTATGAGAACTAAGCGGTAACCGGTGGAGCTTTTATTTTTGTTTACTTTGTTATGTATTGTAGCGTAAAAGTTGGTTTAATTTTGTAGATTAACAAGTATAAAGAATGGCTAAGAGCCAATTTAATTAAGTATATAAATGATAATATTGCTTATTGGTTTTAAGACAATAGCTTAGTTTATATCATTTAATCATGTATTTTATATTTATATAAGTATCCTTTTTTCTAACTTTTTCATATTATATATCGATGACATAGAAGACAAAAGCGGTAAGTGCGCTGAAACAAATTTTTCAGTACAGCAATTTTAACGTTTGGGCGTCTAGTTTCTTAAAATAATTCCTTAACTACTATTATATTAACAATATAAAACAAATACAGTTCATTTCGAATGTTTAATATAGAATTAATTACCTATAGGTATGCACTTGCCACTTATGTGCCCTACCTTGTTGTTGTTTGTTTGTGTTTATATGACTGCGGACACTAAATCCATTCCCCAATCTTACAATTTTTACATATTTTTTCATTAGTCATTGTTTCGTATACAATCTTATCCTAAATATATTACTAGTATTGATCTCTAATATATCTTCTTCTTCTTAACGTGCCCTATCAAGTCCCCTTAACGTTGGCGATTAACATCGCGAAACTGTCTCTGTCTTGAGGTATTCTAAAGAGTTGCTCAGCTTTCCTCATTCCTGTCCACTCCCTGATATTCTTCAACCAAGAGGCCTGCTTTCTACCAATTCCTCTGCGTCCTTCGATTTTACCCATCATAATAAGTTGAAGAATATTATATCGGTCTCCCCTTACTAGGTGTCCAAAATAGGCCATCTTTCTACATTTGATGTTATCAAGCAGCTCGCGAGCAGCATTTGCTCTTTCAATGACTGCCACATTTGTCAGCATGTCCATGGAATTTTTAGTATACGTCTGTGCAGCCACATTTCAAAGCCCTCCAGATGAGTAATGGTGGATATTTTTAATGTCCATGCTTCGACACCGTTTAAGAGGACTGACCAAATGTGGTATTTAATCATGCGCTTTCGAAGTTGAAGTTGCAAGTTATCATTACAGAAGAATGACTTCATTTTTAAAAATGTCTAATATATTGTCTTTTTTTTTGTTAATTTGTTTCTAGTTTTTTTTTTTCTATTAGGTGCTTTTTAGTTATTTATATATAAAATAATTGATGAGGACCTCACAGTTCCACAGCAAACTCTTCTGCAACTATCTACTTAATTCAATATCTACTTTACTGTGGACTGTCCAAGTTCCTCATTTTTTCTTTTTTTATTTATTTTTATTTTTTTTTATTATTTTTTTTATTATTTATTTCTTATATTTATTGTATTTTATTTTTATTTATTTATTTATTTTTTTTTTAATTATTTTTTTTATATTCTAACAAATTACAAAGAAATACTTACTCTATATTTACAATTACAATTTGAGTTTAATATCTAAAACATGTTTATACAATAATCTATATAAAAACTCATTGTTTTCTAATGTTAAAAAAATAATTTCAATTAATGGGATGGTGAACATTGGTCAAAGAATACAGCGAATTTAAAAAATTATTAAGCTTATTAGATATAAGAGAACAGTCCAAAATTTTATGTTGTAGGTTACCCATCTGACCACAAGTACATTTGGACTATCAGCTAGATTCATTTTAAACATATATGATGGTGTAAGACAGTGGTTAAATCTCATTCTGCGTATAGTTATTGTCATATCCTTTGTCGACTCCATTTTAGAAAACCAAGATTTATCCGTAATATGGTTTCTGATTGCTCTGTAATTGTGTCCTGTATTTATGTTCTCATTAATATACCCTTATTTTTATTCTTTCTTAAGCTCTTTGAATATGTTTGATTCTATACCTATAGACGTACAAATATAATGAGTTAATACTCCTTGTGTCACCGCATTTTTTGCCAATTCATCTACTATTTCATTTCCGGTTATTCCACAGTGGCTTTAATCCATGCCAACTTAACAGTTTTGCCTTGTTGCTGAAGATCTTTAATTTTATTTATTTATTTAATTCAATGTAATTTACTTTTTATTTAGGATTTATGGCACTAATTTTAGTTAAAGATCTTTTGCTGTCACTATAAATTATAAACTTTGAATGATTTCTATTAGATAAATATTTTAGTGCTTCCACTATCGCTATTAGTTCAGCTATATACTCATGATGGAATTGAGTTTAAACATTTTACTGTTTTTATTATTGTTATCCCAGTATGAACATCCCACACCTTCGATACTTTTGGATGCATCTGTATATAACGTGTAACAATCTTTGAAGAATTGTGAACATATAAACATTAATTTTCATAAAGATAAAGGTAAATTGCTGTAGTCCCTTAAGAAGTATACCTAAACTTGTTCAAGAGTATTAAAGTCAATATTGTAATTTGGGATTTTTTATGAACGTCCTAAGTGCAATTTAAGTGGTTGAAAAACATTGAATAAAAAAAGGCTTGTTGCCTCCTCTTTTAGAAGTTATGCTTCTATACGCGCATTCGACGTTGGAAATTTGTATGGGAGTGAATCGGCAAAATCATTACATATGTAAGATATAGTTAAGAGAGAGACAGAAGATATATTTTCTCTCTCTTTCTCTCTCGAGAATGTATGACCGAGAACTGTCAATTTTGAAATTACTGTTTTGTCTAATTGGCAAATTTTTTGCGTGTTTTGTTCATACGCTGGTATATGTGAGTTCCAATTCCAATACGAATTTCCTTTTTTATTTTTGAAATATTTAAAAACCCAATGTTAATCTTATTATATATATCTCATAATATATATGTAATATACGCAAAAATGCAAAAACATAATCTTCCATATTTTTTGAAGTTATACTTCTATACGCGCGTTCGACGTTGGAAATTTGTACGGGAGTGAATCGGCAAAATCAATACATATGTAAGATATAGGTAAGAGATAAACAAAAGATATATTTTCTCTTTCTTTCTCTCTCGAGAATAAAAATGTTCCGTTTGTAAATATATTTAATATTTGTTAATATTAGTACTATTTTTTATTATTATTATTATCATGGTAAATTAAAAATATGCGTAAGTTATGTATATTTTCATTTTTAAATACCTATGAATATTGCATTTTAATTTGTATTGTATTATTATATTGAATTATGTTGCAGTGTATTGTATTGTATTTTTATATAAATAACAAAATAAACAATGAATTTTACTGCAGAGTATGCGTAAATTTTTTTTTTGCATTCAACTCCTTTCATGCATATATGAAAAAAAAATATACATTTTCATCAAAATATTGATTCAATCCTTCATGTACTATACTCCTATTACAGGTCAAATGTTGTTTATATACAGCAAACGATGCACCATATACCTATATACCTAATTCTGTTTCTCTTTTTCTCTCTCTTACCTATAGCATTACATATGTACTGATTGTGCAGATTGACGCCCATATAAATTTATAACGGCGAACGCTTGTATAGAAGTATAACTTCTATCGGCAGTCCACTGGACTGCCACACCCGTTTTTATTTTGCATTTATTGCTATTTTGCAGTAATGATAATAAATTAACACATTTTAAGTAGCCGTATCATACAGAAAATTCAATCGTCGCTATTTTATTTTGAAAACATGGATTCTAACGCAAAAGGATAAAAGACTTCTGGGAATATTCGAGCGTAAGAAATTCCGCAAAATATTTGCTATAAACGATAAGGTCAGTGGCGCAAAAGATTTAATTTCTAATTTATTTTCCGAATTATACCCACTATTTAATGAACCAGATGTCGTAACGTTCATTAAAACGCAGCGACTTGATCGTTCGGACACATAATATGAACGCCTGACAACATGATTGCTAAAAAGTTAACGACATAAACACCTATAGGAAGAAAAAGCAGAGGCCGATCGCGAATTAGGTGTTTAGATGGAGTTTAGATCGAATTAGGGTTACTAGAGATCAAAAGATGGGAACACGTTGCCAGAAACGAAACAGAATGGCGACTAATCTTAGAGCACAGCAGGCCAGTATCCAAAGAAGATTATCGAGCCAAAGATAATGATCATGATTTGGTATGTTATTTGATTGCCTCAGGTTCAGGTAAGAAAATCGTTTGCATACCAGCTTTGCTGGATCGTTTTGTGGGCAGTCAACAAGTAATCCCTCTTCATTGGAGTATGTCCAAGAAGCCAATGGTGAATTGTAGTAGCCAAATAAATATACAGTTACATCTGGCCTATTGTTTTAATAGTTTCGTATTACGTATAATCCACCCAAGATAAATGTTGTAAGTTCATAATTTACTTGAACAAACAGATGCTCAACAGATTATTAATTGAATTAAAAATGGTTGTGTGCTTTAAAAATGGTTTCGTAACAAAATTAAAACTCCTCCTCCATGCTGCTTAGGGCTAGTTCTTAAGTTACGATTCAATCTAAAAATGTGGTAGCCAGAATTTGACAAATAATTATCTGAGTAATTTTGATTTAGCCAAGTTTATACCAGAATGATTAGATCATAGTTACATTGGGAGATGGAGATTAGAAGTTCATTTAATCTAGTACGTATTCCCACAAAATTATGATAATAAATAGAAATGGTGTTTATTGAGTTTGCTTTATTGAAGGAGGAGTTTTAGCAACTGCCGGAAGTGCATTTGTAAACTTAATAATCAAATATTGTTAAAATGTTCAGTTAATTAGCTATGCTTCCAAGTTTTTCTTGTAATGCTTTTGTGTATGGTATTGTAAATGTTATAGGTTGCGTTCTAAGTTGTTCTGTTCCATTTTCTTCATCTGTAAAATTCATTATCTATAAATAAAATAAATATATTTTTTTGAAACTAAAATTGTGGTGAATTCCCAATACAAATGAAAAAAAAAATAAATAAAATGCTAGAAGAAAATAGTTTCAGAATAATACAATTATGGAAATTAAACTTTTTAGTTTATTTATTTTTTTTTATTTACACTAATCTAAAGTAAAAAAGGTTATACAATTTAAAGACCTGTGTATTTTTAAATACACAAGTTTATTGACCATACGTAAATAGCGAGTTAAGCAATATCCGTTTCCTGCTTCTTTAAAACTCCATTACACAGCACCTTGTTTACTGTTCAATGTGTATAAAATTACCATTAAACTTTCAGCAAACAACTCCCTTATAATCCTATCAACTCCGCTAGTGCTAATCGAGAGATGGATGAATGACTTCAGTTCGGAGTGTCGATCGTTATTTATTCATTACTGGCACGTCAATGAAACCGGGAGGTATTGAGTATGCCGGTATTTCTATTATCCTTCCATTATCCTTGCAATCGTCTCTTTTCAGAGTGTGTTTCAATAGGAGCAATTGTTATCGAGTTGCAATTCATCGCTCTTTGTTCGCAACGAGTGAATATAGAAACGATGAATTCTCTAGATATAAATGATTAGTCTCTCTGTTATAGAAATATTGTCAATTATTGGATGAAAATTTATGTGGGTCATTAAATTGGTAAGTTGTATAAAGCCAAATAAAATTTGTGTACATGCTTAACCAACTAACCAAATTACGGTATGGGACCGTCCTAATAATCAGCATCGCCTTAGATTCATTGAAATGGGCACCACGATATCAATAGCATACACATACCTATGCCGTATCCCTCAAAGATGCACATTATAAGAGTGTGGGTGCTGTCATAAGAACAGCCAAGCAACATATCCCCAGAGGATGCTGAAAGATATATATTCCTGGATGGAATGATAATAGAAAACAACTCTATTAGGAATTTCCTGAAAACAGAAATCAGTAGATTGCCAATGAATTATTTGGATCTAATTGACTGAGTCTGTCGAATCTCTGGATTTCAAAACATCCATTCTACCTTCCTTCGCAAACTCGACATCACAGGACATCAAACAACGAGTGTCATATCAGACTCAGTAGCCTTATACTGCCCTCGTAAGCCAAAATGACGTTACTCAATATTTTGCCAATTTTGTGTCAAAGCTTGTGTAGGGTATTTATACTTATGCATCAAATTTACTAAGTGAAACAGAAGTATCTCGCATGAAACCGCTTCAAAACTGCTAATAAAATATCTCGTATCCCAAAAATAGCTGTAAAACCTTGTCGAATTTGACTTCTAAGAAAAATTAACATATCTCAGAGATAAATTAATTTGGCTTAGGGAATGATATAAAATAATCTATAGAAAATGTCACACCGAGAGTGCAGTACGGCTAATATAGGAATGCACAATTGCCTGATTACACGCCTTGTGCTTGGCGATACAAACAGGTCCAAGTGGTAGTCACAGAACCGTACCCAGATCTCTACGCCGGGCTCTGTTATTTATTATAAAATAATATATTGATAAAATGATTGCCTTCAAGTAGCCAAATAAGAGGCATGCATTTGAATAAAAAGACCTCAAGTTTTTAGCGAGAATTTTATTATAAAACTGTATACTTTATTAAACTAACAAATGTATTTTAAATTACATTTCTTGATAGCTATAAATATACCGGGTGGAACCTCCGGTAACTCAATTTCCGTGCACCCAGCCCAATATCCAATAAAAACTTTTTCTTTTGTAAATATGTGAAAAATTATCAGGAACGGGAATATCGAAAAAGCTTTGCACATTTTTTAATCCCGGCGATGTTATTAAAAAAACAAGTTGTGCACTTGCATCACTGCGAAATTTTAACACCTACTATGAAATTTTTTTTTGTGGAAATTTGAAGTGCAGTTTTTGTCCTTGTTAAAACATAATGCAGTCTCGCATTTTTTACACACAACATAAGTTTACCTAGTTCCTTGGCATAGCAACCTGGTAGTTTTCAGCAAAACCTTGTGTTATCCCATATGGGATAATGGTTTTCCTTGCCCACACTTGACCAGATGAGCAGGTATAAGGTTTATAGTGTAAGTTCTTTAACATTATATTATATTTATACTTTATTAAACTAACAAATATATTTTAAATTACATTTCTTGATAGCTATAAATATACAGGGTGGAACCTCCGGGAACTCGATTTCCGTGCACCCAGCCCAATATCCGAAAAGCCCATACTCTGATTGGACTGGTAAATGCATTTTATTGGTTATACAGTGTAAAATAATCGAGGTTACTCACAGATATTCAATTAATTATACTAAAGTCGTCCTCTACATCCGAGATGTCGGATTCGCTTTCGCTACTCTCCCCTGTGTTCGCGTGTATTATCAATTGGTCTATGTCATCTTGCAGGTTGTCCGCAGTCCACATCTCAGTTTTCGTTTTCTTAACAACATAAGTGACATAATTGCGCCAATTTTGCTCTGTGACGCGTGCGAAACCGTCGTCGATCAACTGACGTACCTCGTCGTTTTTAAAAGTGGTATTATGGGTACCTACATATCGCTTAACTTGGTTCCACACCATTTCTATAGGATTTAATTCGCAGTGATATGGAGGAAGCCTTAAAATATAAACATTGTGTTATGAAGCATACTCATCAAGATGATACTTATCGTATGGATCTTTAAAAGCACGCGCTGCTTCTAATAGCTCGGATTTCAAATAACACTCCTCGAAAAAAATGTCTTTTTCCACTAGCCATTCCTTGATTGCAGCTTTATTCCAGGAATTGTTAGGGAATCTCTCTTTACGGGAGTGGTACGATGCATTGTCCATTACAATGACATTCCTGCGACCATTATTTGGTAAATTTGATATTAATGTTTCCTTAAACCACGACTCAAAATATGCGGCATCCATTTCATCGTGATAGTCGCCATCATTTTTCTTTGCCAGAAAAACACGCTGTGTGCTAGGAAGGAAACCTCCTAAAAAACCTGCATGCAATAAAACATATCGTGGACCTCGTTTAGTAGGTGCTTTTAAGCCAGTACTTAAACCTTTGAGAAAAGCATCACGACTGTTTTGTATCGTAGTATCGCACCATTCGTAATTTATAGATTGGCCAACATTAACCCACGATTCGTCCAAATATATGATATTGCAATGGTCTTTTCGCAAACGTCGTATAGTTCTCAAATAATTATGGCGCCAATGAATAATATCCTGTCGCTCCACCATGATGCTTCTTCGGCCACGTTTCTTATAAACAAATCCAATATCTTTCAGAAGTCTGTATAAAGTAGAAAGAGACAACGGCTGTATATTCTCATTACCTTGTATGAAGTTATGTATATGCTTTAAGAATGGCGGCAAATTTTTCATGAAAAATTCACAATGAACAATTCTTCGTAGAATACTTCTTACACCCTCGTCATATGTGAATATTCTAGAATTTGATTGACACACTCGTTTTTTACGTTTTTTTGGCGATTTCAACGTTCCACTCTGTTCTTTTTCTTTTTTGAAATTGTAAATGCTTCTTTCGCTAACACTAGTCATCAACGAAGTACGTCTTACAGCAGCACTTACATTAAGTTGTTCCGTATTTTGTAAAAAACACAACACATTTAACACTACGAGTTTAGCGCAACCGTTAAATAATTCACCGGATTTAAACTTATGGGACTCCATGCTCTCTGTTGAAACTCGGACTAAATTTTGAAGTGTAGTTTCGTTTTCCAAAACCACTTTCACCCTAAGGATGGGTAGGGGGTGAAATAGGGAAAGCTTGGAGTTTATCAAATACTAATTATGACAAACAAGTTTATGGCCATATTTAGGTGATTATGTTAATGATGGTAATTTGTAGCAGAAGTTTTACAAAAGAAATGAAGACCTATTTATAGAAACAACATAACTGTATTTTTAATATTTTACATACAATAGAAACAGTCTAATTTCTATGAAAGAATTGGAAATTTGAATATTGTATATAATATCTATAAATAATATTATTTCCAAGTTTAAAAATTCTTTCCTAGAAATTATGTAGGTTTTTTCTATTTTTTGAAAAAAATTAAAAATACAGTTATTGTATGTTGTTCTTGTAAAGAGGTGTTCAAATGTTACTCTTATGAATATGATTCAATTGTATAACTCATGTTGACGTTTTATATGCAAAATTCATAGTTTTCGTTGTCAATAACTCATTAATGTCATCAATAAAATATTTTACTCGTACTGCCGGCAGATGCATTTTATCCAAGCCGGTCCTGTGAGACAATGAACAATCAACAGCTGGAGAAAATCGACAACCCTGCGCATTTATTCTCCATAAGAAAAGCATTGCCGTATCTTACCCGTACTGCACTCTCAGTGTGACATTTTCTATAGACATGCGTATCTGGATGAATAGGCGATCTGGAAATATAAAGGTGAAGCAGTTGAAACAGGGCTTTCTAACATAGCTGTAGGAAATGAAGTCGTAAATAATGTTGATACTAATATTGATATTACTAGAAAAAGTACAGTTAAAAAAAGAAAAAAATTCGAGCTATCTATTGGTGACAGGAAAAAATTGAAATTTCGTAGAATGGTATAAAATCATTCTGTCAAACGTAGTTGCTCAGAAAATAAGTGTAGACTAAAATGTGTTAGCAAAATTCCAGAAGATAGACGGTTAGTTTTAAATGAAGAATTCTGGAAAATGGAATCTTCCAAAGAGAGAAAAGTTTTCATACTGCACCATATATCAACATATTCTGTGAAACAAAGAACAACAGAATCCAATGCTGAACCATATAAAAGGAACAAGTTACATACATGTACCTTAAGGATAGTGATGATACTATGCAGAAAGTTTGTAAGGTATTGATTCTTGGTACCTTAGGATATAATAAAAGTTGTGATAATATTATTCGACATGCATTAGGAGTTTCACAAATTTGACATCTCACCAAGACAGGAACTCATATTCCACACAACAAACTGGATGACCAAATAATTCGTGACCATATTATGTCCTAAAAGCTGTCAATTTATCATTACAGGAGAGAACATGATCCCCATGGACTTTACTTACCCGAAATCAAAAAACTTTATGTTCATACGAAAAATACAGGGTGGTGGCAAAGTAACTTAATATTTCTATGGTAAAATTGGGACATAAAGAATGCGACATTTGTGAAACTTTTAACTTCCGCAATTAATCCAAGCCATAAAAAAGATACCATTGACAATAAATGTAAAGGATGCACAGAATGGAAATTTCACATAGAAAGAGCCACAAAATCACGTGCAAAATATCGTGTGAAGATGCCGAAAGAGACTACAACAACACTGATACAACTAATGTAATATTCCGTGCAGATGTGGAGAAAGTAATAATGCTGCCAGGATTAGAAATGTTTAAAACAGCAATTTTCATCAACCACCGAACCGTATACAGTGAGAACTTTGCCCTAGTGGGGAAAAAACAATAAAAATTGCAGACCTTTTGCCGCTCTCTGGCATAAGGCTTTATTTGAAAGGAATAAAGATCAAATTATAAGCACGTTTTACAACTTCTTCAAATCAAAGAGAGACGCATCCAAAATTACCATGTGGCTAGACAATTGCACGACCCAAAATAAAAACTGGTCCTTCTCTTCATTCTTACTCTATATGGTAAATTCAAATGAAATTGCTGCAGAGGAAATTGAAATTAAATATTTCGAACCAGGTCATACCTTTATGGCATCTGATTCGTTCCATTACAACGTGGAGTTATCGATGAAGAGAATAAGAAAGTTGTATGACTTTCCGATTTTGTGCAAGCTGTCCAAAATACTACTCGTCATACGGAATTCTTGCTAATGGAATTGGAGAATTTTTTTATTTGATAAGATTATTTCATCTCAGTATAAACTTGATAAGATTATTCCTAGACCTTATTTGCAAAACATTGTGCAAGTAATCTTTCAAAGAGGAAGCTACAAAATGAAGTATAAAAACGATTTTTATGAGGAATACTTGAAAATCAACTTTTTAAGCTCTAAAATTACAAAAAAACATACTTCACAATATGGGAGGGATCATGAAGACCCGCTTACAGTTTTGGGAAAATTTACCTCCTGCGTTGGAATAAACTCACCGCTGCTTTTACTTTAGTGTAATATTTTAACGTACAAGTATCCACATTTTATTATTTTCTTTTTAGAAAGTTTATTTTAATTTAATGGTAAATTTTTTAGGTTATAGATTTTATTTACAGATTACACTTTATTTTCATATTATTGATATGCGTGATTTAATGCGTAATAAAGCTAAGATAACTGAAATGATCAATTTGTATTTGGTTCTTACTGTGTCATACAAGGTAATGGTTGTATATAAATATCAGTGCAATAACGTAACTAATCTAACTGATAACGTATTTTATTTTATTCTGTTAAATATATGTTCAATTTAATATTTTAAGCTTTATGTCAACACTGTAATAAAAGCTTGCCTGTCATTTTTATGTCAACTGTCGGAAGACATATGTCCTCCATATTTGTTTCTTTTGTCAGCAATCTTCTTCTTAGAGTGCCGTCTCCCTACGGAGGTTGCAAACATCATCAATCATAATGGCTATGTTTATTTTTGAACTTGCTGCTCTAAACAAATCAATCGATCTGCATTGATACCAATCACGTAGATTCTTTAACTATGAGTTCTGCCTTCGGCCAACAGATCTTCTTCCTTGAATCTTTCCCTGTATTATGAATCTCAAAATTTCATATTTTGGTCCTCTCATCACATGGCCTAGGTATTCCAGTTTTCTGGTTTGTATAGTAATGATTAGTTCTGTTTCTTTACCAACCCTCTTCAGTACTTCTTTATTTGAAATTCTATCAGTCCATGATATTTTTAATACTCTGCGGTATAACCAGATTTCGAAAGCCTCGATTCTTTTTAAATTGCATTTTTTTAATGTCTAAGTCTCAGCTCCATATAATAATATTAAAAATATAGAACAGAGAATGGTACGTAGTCTTATCTCCAAATTTAGATTTTTGCACGTTAGAAGTGGCTTCATTCGTATAAATGCTGATCTGGCAATCTCTATTCGCCTGTTTATTTCTGCAGTATAATTATTGGATTCATTGATCAAAGTTCCCAAGTACTGATATTTTTCTATTTATTCTATCACGTTGCCATTGATTGTCAATAGGTGATAGATATTTTATGGTCTTTTTGTAATAAGCATGTACTTCGTTTTTTTGCGTTTATAGTAATTCCCATCTCAGCACTATTCATACTTAAGCTTTCGATAAGATTTTGTAGATCTTCTATACTCGTTGCTATGATCACAGTATCGTCTGCATATCGTAAGTTGTTTAATAATTTTCCGTTAACGGTAACTCCGGCTTTGATATTATTAAGAGTGTTTTGGAAAATATCTTCAGAATATAAGTTAAACAAAAGTGGCGATAAAACACATCCCTGTCTAACTCCATTCCAGTCACTTCTCTTATTTTTTTGTGCATATTTCTCATATCATATTTTGTTTCTAGTTCCTCTATCTCTTAACATTGTTTCATCAAATAGCTGTTTTGATTTTTTCCCTAATTATTCGTTGTATTTCTTTATACTTCTGTAGATTTTTTCCTTTATATTTCATTCTTTTTTCCATCTGTGATAGTATTTCTTCCGTTATCCACTGTTTTTTAGCCTCTGACCCATGTTGTATCAAACTTTCTTGAGCTGGTTTCAGTAATGTGTTTTTTATATTATACCACTTTTTATTTAGATTCATATTTTGTTTGTTGTCAGTTAGTGTTTTTTGCATATTAACATTTACATTATTTTTTAACTCGTTTTTTATTTCTTGGTTTTTTAGCATTCTTACATTAATTTTTGGTTGTTGTTTTCTGAGTTCAGTCCTTTTTAATTTTATTTTCACGTCAGCAACTAACGGATCGTGTTCTGAGTTAACATCTGCTCCAGGATAAGTTTTAACTGAGGTTATAGAGTTTTTATTTTATCTTTGCTATTTACGAGTATAAAGTCTATCTGGTTTCTGACAATGTGGTTTTCTGTATGTGAAGGAGACGTCCATGTATATAGTCTTCTCTTAGGAAGCTGAAACCAAGTATTGGCAATTACCATATTCTTTTCTTGGCAGAATTCTATGAGCCTTTCTCCTCTCTCGTTTCTAGTTCCTAATCCGAACGGTACAACTATATTTTCCACTGTACCTACTCCAATTTTTGCATTAAAGTCTCCTAAAATGTAAGTTATATCTCTAGATTTTGTTAACTTGATTGTATTGTGCAATTCTGAATAAAACTTTTCGATCTCATCTTCGGTCTTATCAGCTGTGGGAGCATCGACTTGGATCATATTAATATTACAATTCCGTGCTTGAATTTTTAGCATTATTATTCTTTCTGAGATTTGAATCACACCTAGCACTGATTTTCTAATAGTGTTGCTTATGATGAAAGCTACTCCGTATCGATGATCGGTTTTGTCTCCTCCAGTATAATAAATATTGTGGTTATTTATTGATATCTCTCCATTTCCTGACCATTTTACATCGCTAACCGCAAGTATATCTATATTTAGCCTGTCTTTCTCTTTAATAACATTATGTAATTTTCCAGGCTGATACATACTTCTTACATTGCAGGTAAAGCTATCCAGCTGTAAGCAATGTAATGTAACAATTGTAGCAAGGCAATACACGCGCTAATTTTGTATCTATCGATGCCTATTTTTTCCACCCTAATTTCCAATAAAAAACAATTTAAACAATATATACATTTTTTTAAAAACATATTTAAAATGTTGGCACTGTTTTAAAAACAGAGCTAATTTTGCGTCTCCTCAGTAAGTTTATATCCGAAGATACTGGAGAAAATAACAAAAAATAACTTGTGCTGAAACCAACTGACTTAAATATTAATTATCTCATATTAATCAAACCTTGAGTTACGTCATCTTGGCTTAGGAATTCAGTATACATATATCACAATTATCATTACCACATTGATCTCAAGAGCTTTATACAACATTAAAATCGTATAGAATCAACGCACGAGAATTTATATAGATCAGTTACTGAGGGTTTTTACCTCCGAATTCTTTATAACTGAATTGATTCATTTGAAATTTTGTGTGTTGATAAATAATTATTCAAGAAACAAAAGTTATATAGTGCCGATGTGCGCTTCCACCCTGGGGGTATTTGCCACCCCCTTTCGAGAGTGGACATTTTTTCACTCAAAATAACCACGCCATTCGATAGAAGAACAAATTTCAAACAAAAAATGTAGTAAATATTTTTTTCGCTAGGTCAATACTTTTTGAGTTATTCGCTGTTGAAAAGTGTCATTTTTCGTTAAAAAAAAACATGTTTTTCAAAGGTTTTTTAAGAATAGCTCTGAAACTAAGAGTTTTATCAAAATAAGTGTAGGGACTAAAATTACAGCTCATAAAAAAACAAAAAGATTAGCATTTTAATGAATATTTTCGGTTTAATATTAACTGAGTTATGGCTGTTCAAAGAAGGTTTGTTTTTGTTTTTGTCTTTCAATACGAGTATTTAACGTTAAATAACGGAAAACGGGTACATTTTCGACAAAAACTCATATTATATTTTTAAAAGATCTTGAAAATACCTTTAAAATAAGTGATGGTAAAAGTCTTTTGCACTAACTGTACGTGGGACACGATCAAAAAAAACGATGGGTTTCTCAAATTTTTGTAAAAAAAAACGCAATAAAACTAACGTCATGTTCACTAGGATTGAAATAAATTGTTTTCCTTATAGAATTCACTTTATTTCAGTATTTTTTGTATGATCCAAAAGTTACATTTTTTTTTTGTAAATATTAAAAAAAAAATCTTTTTTTATAATAACTTCAAAACTATGAAAGATACGTAAAAGATGACATAATACAAGAAAATAGGTTTTTTTTTCAACAAAAATTTTCATTTTTTAATTTTTTTTGTAGCTTAAAAAATAACGGAGATATAGTTGGTTGAAGTTTGCTTTATAGCGCATGAACCACTGGTCTCCGACCTTTTGACCCTTCCAGGGTCAAAGGGTCGGAGACCAAACCCTTTAAACATGAAGGACTTTAGAATGTTTTAACATTCCTATACTTATAGCCCGTTAAATTACCTGTAAAATCGTTTTTTATGCATGTTGTAGCATTAAAATTAACCGAGTTATTGTAAAAAAAAAGGTTGCGGATCAGCGTGTGGCTGTCGGAGGCTGGGATTATTTTGCAATGCAACATGCGGAACATGTTGTGGTGACAATTGCCAAAATTGTCCTCCAGTAAACGAAGACCAATTGCACGGTGAAAATCATGATTCCGATGATGAATAGATATTTATTTATTTTATACCTCGTTTTATATAAATATTATTTATTTTTAGTTTTTTTGGAAAATAAAAAAATTGTAATATATTATAAACTAAATTTTTTCTATTTATGTCCATGTCTAAGTTAAGAATTTAAGGATTTTATTTTCATCAAAAGGGGTGCTTGTAAGGGTTGAAGAAAGTAGGCTCATTTTATAAGTAAAAAATTAATTTTTGTCTACAAACAATGCACTCTAAAAATGTTTCAAATCGTTAAAAATATTTTTTAATTCATTTTTGACAAGGTTGTGAAGGTTGAAATGTTGAATTTATAATAAAATGTTATTTTATAAGCAAGAAATTAATTTTTGTTTAATAAAATGCACTCAAGAAATATTTCAGAACAATAAAAATATGTTAAATTAATTTTTTAAAAAAGGGGTTGGTTGTGAGAGTTGAAATGTTGAAATTATAATAAAAAGTTATTTTATATGCAAAAAATAAATTTTTGTTAAATAAAATTTCACTCAAGAAATGTTTCAAACCGATAAAAATATTTTTTAATTCTTTTTAAATTCATTTTTGTCATAAGGGTGGTTGTAAGGGTTGAAAATTTCCAATAAATAAAATATTATTGTATAGCTAGGGTATTAATTTTTATTTGTATTTAAATACATAATTGAAATGTCTCAAGCTGCTACGACTTTTTTTTCATATTATTTTTATAAAAAGTATTAACTTTTAAGGGTTTTTAAAGGGTTTAAAGGGTTTATGCGAATAAACAAGATTTAAGTGCATAAAATAATAAAATCCGTGCGTTTCCCACTTTCTTCAATAAGGGGTAGTTTTCACCCCTTAAAAACAAAAAGCGTACCTAGAGCGTATATAACTTTTGAAGTGGGGGATGAGATAAGCTTAATTTGAAATTTTCAAAGAAATCGATGCAGTTATAAAAAATTCGGAGGTATTACCATATTTTAAGCCTCAGTAACTGGATTTATATCAGAGTTTTCCATTTATTTACGAAATTGATTGTTTTGAATGTTTGTAGTTGCTACATTACGCGAAGTACTTTAAATCTGTCAATGTTATTTACCACAAGACATAAAATTTACGAAAATCATATTTACGAAGTCAAATAATTTCCGCCAGTGCAAAACTTTTAGTGTACGCCTTGTACTATTAATAAATTAAAATATGGTCTCAAAATACCTAGATTTTTAAAAAACTTTTTATTAAATTCTTAGATATATTTTTTATTACAGACAAGATTATCAAGAAGGTATAGAATTAAATCTGGAGTACCAACGCTAGTTCTACTAGCGAAAGATGGCACAACTATTAGCGTATCAGCACAAGAAAGGCTATTGGAAGATCCATGCGGAACATATTTTCCTTGGAGACCTAGACCAGTAGATCAAGTAAGAGCATATTTTAGTAGTAAGCTAGTAGTCTAAGATCCCATTGCAAGATCACTATGTTCATAACGTATATAATCAAACTCTCATTTTTACTAAGTAGCTAATATTAAATATATTCAGTAATCTTTTCGATATGTTTTATTCAATTTTAAATAATTCTTTTGGTATTTCTTTTTGTAGGACAGTTTTCAGTTTTCTTATTATTGATTTATAGCATTATCTTGCTGGCATGAAAGATAAAAACATAGTTCTGCAATTATGACGTTTATGGAAGCTGCTTTTTTGTGTGTTAAAGAAAGATGTAATATTATCTTTCCTCGAGTCTTTGAAATTTACCTTTTCGGTACAAATTCTCAATCAATATTTATTCCACTTCCCAAAAAAGCCAACGGTAGAAAATGTGAAGAACATAGATTAATTAGTTTGATGAGAAATGCACTTAAAGTATTCCTTACTATCTTTCATTTACTGGCACAAATACACCAAATTAGAAGAACATCTAAGTGAAGTTCAATTAGGATTTAGAGCAGGATTAGAAACGAGACAAATACTTTTCCGTTTGCAAGTTCTTATACAGAGAGCCAAGCATATTAACTGCGATGTGTATATAAGTTTTAATGATTTTGAGAAGGCATTTAACAAAGTACCACATGGGAAACTAATTGGTATCCTAAAAACATTAAGACTTGATGGTAAGGATATAAGACTAATTCCAAACTTATAGATTCAGAGGTGAACTGTCCAAGATCTTCACAGTCGGAATAGGAGTTCGACAGGGTTGAATACTCTCACCAGCTTTGTTTAACATATACTCTAAAAATATCTTCAGAGAAGTCTTGACCGAGTCAGAAGATGTTAGTGCAATAAATGGCCAACGTATAAATAATATTAGATATGCAGACGATACCGTATTGATGACAGATAGTGTGCAGGGACTCCAAAGGATGATGGATAGTGTTTGTAAAATATCTCATAGAGACGGTCTAAAACCAAATTTTAAGAAGACAAAAATAATGATCACTGACATTTACATCATCATCACCATTAACATAAACAACATAAACCCCAACATAAATGCCCAAATTACAATAAATAATAATATAAATAATAATAAATAATATAATGTTAAAAAGTGGAGAAAATATGCTATCTCGGCTGCAACATTATGAATACCTGGGATCATATCTACGAAAAAAAAATTCCTATTGAAAAAGCGAGAAACTTTTTTAACGTTCTTAGGAAGAGTCTCTGCAACTTATCTAAGCATCAATATACGCATTGTATCATACTCTTTTGTATGGTGTCGAAGGTTGGACTTTGACGGATACACTTCTCAAGAAACTAGAAGCCTTTGAAATCTGAGTGTATCAGATAATCCTACGAATAAGTTGGGTGAATAGAGTTCGTAAAGAAGTTGTTTTGTATAGGATGGAAAAAGTTACGGAAGTCGTCAAAACAGTTCAAAATCGCAAACTTGAATATTTTGGCCATGATATGCGCCACCCAGAGAGATATAATATACTCCATTTAATAATACAAGGCAAGGTAGACGGAAGAAGAGCGCCAGGTCGAAGAAGAACGTCATGGCTTAGAAACCTGAGAGATTGGTTTAAGAGATCCTCTTTTCCGAGCTGCCGTCAACAAAATTACTATAGCCAATTTGATAGCCAACGCTCGATAATCGAGCTCGTCACATGAAGAAGAAGATATCCTTGCTGGCCAATCTTAAGAAATGGACCTGTCTAACGTCAACTGATCTATTTCTAGGTACTGTAAATAAGATGGATCAATGTAGACTTGACCATCACTAAAAGATAGGCACCTTTAGAAGAAGTAGTACAAATTCTTTAAAGATTTTCTGTTTATTTTTTAATAATTTTTCCATATTTTTCCGAGTAAATCCGTCTCCAACTCATTAAAAAAAAGGTAAAAGAAATAATAAGTTAGACTTACTCACAATCAATTTAATTTAACTAATCGGACGACCGGTTTCGCTTTCTATAATATGCAAAGCATCTTCAGGTCACGATACAAAGTTAAAATGCTGAAAATAATAATCCCATATTAGGGTGTTGTCTAATAAAGATAAAACCAAGATAAAAACATAGGTAGGTGATATAAATTATATAAATTACAGTAATTATGCCAATATTACATGTCTGTGGTTTTATAAATGAATAAAAAGTTTAAGCAGACAAGGTACGACCCACAAATTGGTAACATAGTCTATTAAACTGTAATGAATTAATAAATAAACCAATAAATAAACATTACTTACATGCCGGTACTCTATTAGTTGATGGTTGAAAGAACATGGTTCAAACTATCTTGGATTGTAGATTGGAGAGCTCAGGTCAACTATTGTAATTATTTAACAATAAACGGGGAAGTTCTTGAGGAGACAGATTGTATGATCTTCAATGGATGTACCGATTGTGTGGGTGTGCAATAGTATAATCTTGTAGTTATCAAAATTTCTTTGATAAAGTTGTTGCAACATCTGGCAAATTATTGCAAAGTCCAAAAATTTTTATGTTAAAATTAAATTAAGACACAATTACACACACAGAAACAAACAGAAGACACTTAAAAAAACGGGGGACGAAACAGACATTTAATTTAAAAGGAGTGGATTTCCAAAAGAACTACATTTCTTAATAGGAGACAATGAGTTTTTATGTGCTGTATATCAGATTTTAGAGGTAAACTTGACAAATGTAGGTTAAAGTGTGACAGTTCTTCTTCTATTTTAAATGCTGTAAATTAAGTTAATTTACAGCATTTAAAATAGAAGAAGAACTGTCACACTTTAACCTACATTTGTCAAGTTTACCTCTAAAATCTGATATACAGCACATAAAAACTCATTGTCTCCTATTAAGAAATGTAGTTCTTTTGGAAATCCACTCCTTTTAAATTAAATGTCTGTTTCGTCCCCCGTTTTTTTAAGTGTCTTCTGTTTGTTTCTGTGTGTGTAATTGTGTCTTAATTTAATTTTAACATAAAAATTTTTGGACTTTGCAATAATTTGCCAGATGTTGCAACAACTTTATCAAAGAAATTTTGATAACTACAAGATTATACTATTGCACACCCACACAATCGGTACATCCATTGAAGATCATACAATCTGTCTCCTCAAGAACTTCCCCGTTTATTGTTAAATAATTACAATAGTTGACCTGAGCTCTCCAATCTACAATCCAAGATAGTTTGAACCATGTTCTTTCAACCATCAACTAATAGAGTACCGGCATGTAAGTAATGTTTATTTATTGGTTTATTTATTAATTCATTACAGTTTAATAGACTATGTTACCAATTTGTGGGTCGTACCTTGTCTGCTTAAACTTTTTATTCATTTATAAAACCACAGACATGTAACATTGGCATAATTACTGTAATTTATATAATTTATATCACCTACCTATGTTTTTATCTTGGTTTTATCTTTATTAGACAACACCCTAATATGGGATTATTATTTTCAGCATTTTAACTTTGTATCGTGACCTGAAGATGCTTTGCATATTATAGAAAGCGAAACCGGTCGTCCGATTAGTTAAATTAAATTGATTGTGAGTAAGTCTAACTTATTATTTCTTTTACCTTTTGAAATGGACTCACACAAGCAACACATTCATGATTTTTCATTAAAAAAACGTTAAAATATTTTATTTTTCTTTTTTAAATTTCTAAATGTGATCAGCTTTTTTTTTCAGTTTGAGGTATGAGCTCTCTTAAAAATTATGGTATTCATCTGTTTGTCTCCTCAAGGTTTCTTCAGCTGCTGCTCTTATTAATGGATGGTAATTTAGTTTCACGTGTTCTATACATCATTGTTAGTGAAATTTTCTTCCATTATAGCTTGTACTTCTAGTGGTTTCGTATTATTATATTTCCTTATGTAAATCATCGTTCATTTGTTGGATTTTATCTTTGCAGGTGGATTATGAATATTGACTGAGGCGAGAGCTGTTACTTCTATCACACATATATGGAAGTTATTGTTATGAGATATTAATATTTTTTATCTTTAGTATTGAAGGATATATATTTGTGCTATTCTTGTTGATCAACAAATTCTAAAAAACTTAAATTTTAATATTAAGTTTAACCCTTAACTGGTCCGGTACTGTAGCAGTAGCGTAACTGGTCCGGCGTAGTTTGCGAAACTACTGTTTTCAAGAAAGCAAAACAACGCTCAAAAATAATTTTTTTATTAAGAAAAAATGTTACAAACATACCCTGATATAATTATATAAATGTGAACGTATTAGATTTGGGCATTATTTGGGTTATGAAAAAAATATTAAAATAAAACTGACATCCGTACAAATATTTGTGAAAAAGTACATAGTTTTGTAAAAATTATTAAAAAAAGTATAAAAAACACTATGAAAAAAAATGTATTCCTAGGATAAATGTTCAAACTGCACACTAGACAAAAAACTAGGTAAAATAAAAATCGATTAAAAATGTTTGTTTCCAGCATCAGTCAAACTTTACCAATTTTATATGCAATTTTTACATAGTGGTTTTGTACATCCCAAACAAACAGGCTTTTTGCAACGCAAGCACAGGTATTTTGTCATCCTGCGATTTCTACCAGGACACAAACTGCAAATCTTGCGTTTTTCTAAAATATGAACATCCGTCTGATTGTCCTCTTGTTCTTCTTGAACTCCAAGTATCTGGCTAATTGTAAGACGTAATTGACGTGGAATGTTCGTCATTGTCATTCGTCTTTTCATGTGATCTTGCACTAACTGCATAGCCAACTCCAAAGCAAAAACACTTTTTTCTTTTATTACTGGATTGTTTTTGTAACACTGATGTAGAATATATGAATTTGCTATAGAAATGTCCAATATGCGATCTTCTATTCCATCTTCGGAATCAACGGCTTGAGGTGCTTTTGGAGCATTTCTCATCTAGGGAATCTACCCCTCCCTTATTCTCATTATAATAAGAAATAATTTCTGGTTTTTCAGTAGAGGGATCACTATTACGTCTACTATGTATTGAAGATATAAGTACTGTAGCCTTTCCCACTTTTCCTACATGAAAAAATAAAGTTCATTCTTCCCTAAATCCATAAATAGTTGACCCTTTAGGTCTGTTTCTGTTGGGCAGAAAAGATGGAGGTATTTCAGCCTTATTTTTTTTCAGTGTGCCCACATAAGTCAAGTTTTTAGTTCGTAAAATATCCACTAATTGAATAGAAGAGTACCAATTATCAGCTGTGATATTTCGGTTGCTACTAAAGAGCGGTTCAGCTAAGCGCAATACAGCTTGTGTAGGCTTTAGGAATTTTTTGTAGTCACTGATACCAAATCCATCTGAGTCTTTTCCGCTGTAGATATAAGCATTGTACAAATAACCATTGGGTGCATCCGTAAGACATTGTATTTTGAGTCCGTATTTAGCCGGTTTGTTAGGCATGTACATTTTAAAATGGCATTTACCTCGAAAACTTAGAAGCATTTCATCAATTGTGGCAGATTGACTAAGTCCGTATACACTTTGACAATTTTCTATGAAAGTATTGAATATAAATGAAATAGCTGCAGTTGGATCATCTTTTTTGCGTTCCTCACTGTCTTCAGGATTGTCGAATCGGATAGCAATAAAAGAACAGCAAATCTTTTTTTGCTCATGACTGCTTTGAAAATTTCTCTTCCAGTTCCATCTGTTGCAAATAAACGGTCTATATTTTGGTGAGTGGAGTTGAAAATGGAAGTGTAAACAAGAAGTCCCAAAAATGCTCTTAACTCAATAACATCCATTTCTCTAAGATGATGGATAGAACTAGCAGAATATTTCTCACGCATTGATCGTAATTTTGTGTTTGTATTATGCTTAATATGTTGTAGAATGTTATCACTAAACAACATATTCCAAACAGACAAGGGTATCGCAGCCTCGCCGAGCATTTTTGCCTTTGTTTTTAGAATTGGCACTTTTATGACAATGTTGTGTTTACGTGTTCTAGATGAGGGGACAACTTCTGACGTACACTACCTGTGTCGATTTTTACCATAAACATAGGTTTTGTCACTATCCCTTACTACTAATTCATCACAATCTGCAGGCTCGTCAGAATCAGAAAATTCCGAACATGTATCGTGTTCAGATTCAATGTTACGGTCTTCCAAAATATCGTCTACATCACTGTCACTATCACATTCCTCATTGTGCCACTTTAAAAGAGTTGTATCATAATCGTAATCGCCAAAACGCACTCGTTTTGATGGCCCGGCCATAATTTCTAAAAATGCACGACACACAAAAAAGTCACACCAACAGTCCGGCGTCGTCTGAGGAACTACTCTCGACCTAATTGTTAATTGTTGCGATAACTTTTTAGGAACTGGGAGAAACTTGTCGCAAATACACCCACTTGTCAAGCTCCAATAGTTTAAGGATTAGATAGAAGGACTTGCCTGTGGGCGGTGCCAATTTCCAATAAAATATAATTAAAGCTATTTTAAATATGAAGACAAAGGCTGAAATTGTACTTTAATATCTACAATATAAAAAAATACACTTTCTACTACATAATATAATATCTGCTTATAGTAATATTTGTTTATAGGTTTTGAAAGACATTGTGCTCCAGCCAGGTGGTACTTTCTACTCCGAACATAAGGATTTTACCAAAGAGGACATCCGATTTGAAGATTTACCAGATGGGATAAAGGGTTTTTATTTTTCAGCAAATTGGGTAAGTACACTGATCTTTTAAATATATTTCATGCTTTTTGAGGACATTAAAAGTTGTTTATTATTTTTACATATCTAATCTTCTAAGTATATAATAAATAAATATTAGAACCACAAACATATAAACGGAAATAGTTACCGTCTAAATAGGGCATGAATATTTAAAGTTGTACTGTGTTAAATAACTCTTTAAGATAGCGATAATTCACCATAACAAACATAAAAGAGTGGCTAAAATAACAGACAATAGAAAATAGTAAATGGTCTACAAACCATAAGATATTCGAGCCTAATGATATTTAAACAAATGTTAATTGAATTAAAAAACAGGCGCCCGAAAAAAACGTTAACACTATTTTCAAGAATGACTAGAGTTTGAAATATTATGGAAGTAATTTTAAAACAAGAGTTAAGAAAACGTGTAATAAAACTGACACACTCAATCAATGCAGCGTTTTCATTAAACTATATATCGAGCACAAGTAATATCTGAAACACATAAAAATAAAGGTAAAACCGTATCGAAGACTAAACTTCAATATTAAGCGAAGATAACGAAGAAAAAAACTAGTCTTTATAAGTCAGTGAATTCTGTGTTATGGCCACGCACCCATAACTGCATCGGCCTACAGGCTAAATTAAGTGAGGGTAACAAGTCATTGCTGGAAAACTAAGCCGTGGTGATCTTAAAACAGAACCGGAGGTAATAGCCATACCTGAAAAAACTTTAGTGTTATGTCTTTAAAAGCCGATAGCGCAATATTATATCCAATGTCTATAGTGATAATATAGGAAAGGAGAAATCATCTTATTATATTGCCCTAGATATGGGCATAGCTGAAGAAAATTGTTATCAATATCAACCTCTACGCGTTCACTGCTGGACATAGGTTTCCTCAGCTCTTCTGTCTTGTGTGGCTCGGATCCAGTAAATGCAAATACGCTTCAGGTCATCAGTCCATCTGGTTGGCGAGCGTCTTTTACTCTATAGTGCTTCTGTTCTTGGCCTCCACTCGACAATAAATTTTGTCCATCGATTGTCTGATAATCTAGCGACATGTCTTGCCCAATTCTATTTTAGCGACGCGATTTTTTCGATACCGTTTGTTGTTTTTGTTTTACGACGCGACCTTCAGCGAGACTAGGCGCTCCATAGCCCTTTGAGTCACGAGAAACTTATTCACTACCTTTTTTGTGAAAGTTAATGTGTGTTATAAGTAAAACACACTGATTCAAGATTTTTCTTTTAAGGCTTATGGGTAGGTCCGATTTAAATCCATAGTCTAATTTACCAAACTCTGCCTAGGCTAATTTTATGCGACGTGGGAACGCACAGGTCTGATTAGTTCTGCCCAACCTAATTCCGTGTCCAAGTACTTATATAATGCAGTCTGCACAATATTTCTTCCATCAACTGCAATGTTTCGATTTAGCTCCAGATTAGTCATTATATACGTGTTGTTCATTTTAAGATTTAGTCTGACCTCCTTCCAAGGAAGCGTGATATAATCTTTCCAAGGATATTGGCATCTGTAAATCTCAAATGACTGAGCTTCTCTCTATCTGTGTTAATACCATACTCTCTCTTTGTAGAGATGGTGTCTTCTTGCTGTACTCCTTGCTGTATACATAAATTATTTGTTTCTTGTTCAGACAGTCTTACGCCAGCTGTGGCATTTTGGTAGATATATTTGATTATGTTATTGTAACTATGGTTATTCGGTATTCTGTCTATGCTTTTAACATTGTCTGCTGGCTTTTACTATCGAATATTTTCTCATAGTACACGAATATTAGTAGGCTCGGAGAATCATGGTTCTCGAAATTCAAGATTCGGTTCGGAAGGAAAAACAAGGACGTCGAATTTGCAATGTCATAAATTAGCAAAAACCGTGCCTACTTAACATAAACAAAATCGTTACAACTACAATATGGAACGTAAAAAGCATGTATGAACTCGGAACATATTTTATAAAAGATATCGAGCAAGAAATTTGCTCCTGTTCGATATCTTCGTTATACTAGAAATAAGCAACACAAGATGGTTAAACTCTAGAGAATCTAATATCAGGACAAAAAATCTGCTTATTGGGAATCAAATGTACACATGTCAAGTCACCATTCTTCTTCTTCTTCAGCCTTAAGTAATCCAACTTTGGACATAGGCCTCCCCCAAATCAATCCAGTGTTTTCTATTTTGCGCCACTTGCTTCCAGTTGTGCCTTCCGATCTTCTTAATATCATCAGCCCATCTCATTTGTGGTCTTCCTCTGTTTCTCTTTCCTAACCATAGTCTCCATTGTTGTATTTCGTGTTTCCATATTTTATCCTTTACTCGTTCATTGTGTCCTGCGAAGCTCCATTTTAATTTGGTAGCCTTCTAATCCATTTGTTTGTTTTTTTGTCTATAAGTCTTACCCCGAGCATTGATCTTTCCATCGTTCTTTGTGCTCTTACTGTTTTATCCATATAGACTTGGTGAGTGTCCACGTCTGTGAATACGTGAGTCTCCAGACGTGAGTATAGAGAGGATATACTGATCGTAAATTCTGGTTTTCAAATATTGTTCTATTTTATTGCTTTTCAAGATCCAACTCAGTTTTCTAAATCCTGCCCATGCTAACCTTATTCTTCTGGTAATTTCGGCAGTTTAATTTTCTTTGTTAACTTTTATTATCTGTCCCAGGTAGATGTATTCGCTTACTGTTTCTTAAATTTATGTCGTAAAACGTTATTTCTCTAATATTCGGTGTATTTGTCATTATTTTTGTTTTTTCAAGTTCATCTTAAGACCTACTTTTTCCGAAGCTTGAAATAGTTGTAGTTCTTCTTTCAGTCCTGCTTTCAAGAGTTTTCGTTGGTCGTCAAGTCACCGTTACACATTAATTTACTAATGTTTGTATTTTGAGAACGATTTCCGAAGTGAAAATTGAAACGTCAATAAACTTATTTTAACTTTTAATTGTGGCTTATTCCCATTTAAATAGTAATTACCATTACACTTACGGAAAAATAGCAAAAGTAGTAACAAGCTTAATTCTAATATCTGGAAGAATTATATTACAGCAACTGATAATAGACAAAAGGGACTTAAAAATAATAACAAACCTTTACTGGAATCAAAGAGCGCAAATTGTAATAAATATCGAACCTAGTTCAGAAATTGAAATCAGAAGAGGAGTTAGGCAGGGATGTATTATGTCTCTATTACAAGAACACATAAATAAGCTGCAGTCATTTGAACTCTGGTGCTACAGAAGGATGCTTAAAATAGCATGGACATAGAAAATAACGAACACGGAAGTATGTCGAGAACAGGGCAAAGAATACTAAATAATAAATACAATAAAATAAGAAAGTTACAATATCTGGGATACGTAATGAGGGGATAACGATATGAAATGCTAAGATTGAAAGTACGGAGAAAAATAAGAGAAGAAAGGAGTATAGGAAAAAAAGAGTGTCATGGTTAAAAAATTTAAGGGACTGGTTAAGAGGCAGTCCAATGGTCTTTTTCAGAGCAGTGGTAAAAAGAGTGACGATAGTGATGATGATATCCAACCTCCGATTGGGAGACGGCACTTAAAGAGAAAGACTGATAATCACCCTGACACTGAATTTAATACAGATTTATATAGCCATTGCTGATAGAAAAAAAGAAGAGATACAAACCTTTAAGACTGACAAAGTAAAGAACTTTGAATAAAAATCCATTACTGTCTTAATTAGACTCGAGACGTGTTATGGCTCACTTAGATAAGACGTTTCAGCATCTCTTAGATACCGAAACAGATGAAAAGACTCATTGTTGTACATAGTAGTTGTCTGTGAGACTAAAATAATGCTTAGTGATATATGACAATTTCAACTATTGAAACTACATGAACGGGTGTTTTAATAAAATAAATCAATATATTTTTATTGAAATTTATCAGACATTAATCATTTTCAGTGTCCTCCATGTCGAGCGTTCACCCCACAACTTTCAGAAGTTTACAGAATGATAAGAAAGAAAGAATCGAACTTTGAAATTATATTTGTGAGCAGTGACAGGTAAGTCAGATTTCAGTTATTTCCGTATATACATTTATGACATGCATAAAATTCACATGAAAGAAATTCTTTATTAGAAAATTCAAATATAATTGTTTAAGATATAAATAGAACCACATTCATAATAGTTATGATGGGGATATAATATTGCAAAGTCATGATTGTATAAATATGTAATACATAATTATTATTATATTATTATAACACAATCATTATGCAACTTCTTAATATACTCTATAAACGGTCAATATTCTGCCAACAAAAAATGAGGGGAAGTATTTAGGACTATTGTGAATTTTAAAAATAAGGCAGATTAAGTTTTCAGAACACTTATTTTTTTAAGCCCCAAAATACATAGGCGTGCATAATTTACAAACGCTCCATTTTGTTTCGTTAGATATATGAGTGGAACACAAAGAATATATTTTATAAGTGTGTGATGAATGTGATGGTTATCTATATATTTTTGAAAGGTTAAATTTAATCGGCGTGCATACAAAATCATCTGTACTAAGTTGAATAGGTACATATTGTTAAAAAACACTGAACAAATATAATACAACAAAATAAAACAAAAAATTTGTAAAATATTACGATAGTACAATGTTAATTGGAGGAAATGTAAAATAAAATTTTCCCTCTCTCACACACCCACACCGCTTATGCGGATAAATCGCACCCCTTGCAACTTAACGTCTTTACACACACAAACACACGCACAACAAAGTAAATCCCAGCTTCAAGGACACAAGATTTCCGGAGTAAGATATTTTTATGTCCGATGATGAAAGAGGTTGCTCCTCGTAGAGAGGGTACTTCCCTAACTCCCAAGCTATCAGCGCTGTTCCCCAATCGCAGAGATAACATTGGTGGGCTTTACTTGTTTTTTATCATAGCTGCCTTGGGAAATAGGGCATCCAAGAGGTCTTTCTGCGCTGATGCCGCAGTAGTAGTGGTGGCGTTATGTGCTTTTTCCCTTGTTTCACTTTCTTTTTGTGAATCCTCTAGAATTGTCTCTTCTCTCCAAATGTGTACCCGCCCAGCAAGCCATTGACCTTAGTTTTTTACCTTGGTCACTGGATCTTCGCAGTGGAATTTTGTGTGTGCCGGACGATCGGCTACCGGTTTGGCAAACGGTGTTTACGTATCTCGCATTGTAGCATTTGAAAATTCTTTGGATATGTATTGAAATCCTCTCGTATTTGCTAAAGCAATCGAAAAATATTTTACTGTATTTCATTTCCCATTCGTATTTATTAAAACACCGAATTCTTCCAATTCATCTTTACGTCGCCGAAGTTAATGTAAACCATTTTATAGTTTGTTTATATTTCACAAGTTGTGTATTTTGTCGGTATTCTTTGATATAAGCCTCTCTTAGGATATTCTGCTTTTCAAATGAATATTCCAGTTTATATGTTTTGTTTATACCAATATTGTGCGAATGAATTTTAAAAGTAAGAGTTCACTCCCGTTAAAGCCGGTCGCTGTTAAAGGCGTGTTTAGTTTTGTTGGAGTCCGAATTTATTTTCAAATTCGTAATCTTTTCGTGTTTTCCTTTTCTTGTCACGAAAATGTACTATAAAGTGACAGTAGCAGTTGGATGCTTGGTATTGAGCAGTTTTACAACAGTTTTTGAAGATGGCCTCATGTTGCCATTGTGCTGTACCTGTTCCAGTCTTTGAAGGAGACAAGTTTTCAAGGTTTGTGTTCCAGCCGGTGCTGGCTTCCGCCCTCATCTTCTTATCCCTGGTCGTCATCCCGGATCTGCCCCCAGTATAATTCCAGCATTATTCCAGTTCCCGACCCCAGACATGCAGAGTGAAACTTATTGAAATTTAAGGTAACTTTTTCTGTTAAATTTTAAAGTCAAGACAGACATTGTTTTAAAAAGATAATAATTGCTTTCATTATTTAAAAAGATAATTTTTTTATTTGCAATAATTTTTTTATTTGCCACAGTTTATAGCTCAGTAACATTTGTAAGTTTTGTAGCATCTCCTGAGTTTGTAAATGAATAGGACACATGTAACTTTTTCTTTGTTATTTATATATTTACTTTTGCGACTATTAATATAGACTTTATGTATTATCTGTATTTTTGTAACTTTTTGTGGTGAGACACAATAAATGTTTAATTTATCTCTCTGAACCATTTTGTTTATCTTAGAAAAGTCTCCTAACCCCTGTTTGTGTTCTTTATTTTAGGAAAGAAGAGCTTTTTTTTCTTTTTTCAACAAGATTAGGATTCTTCGAAGCGGCGTCCTTATTTCAAATAGGTAGAGGTCTTTCTTGTTGTTTTTATTTGCCCTTTTGTCAAGGAGATTCATATAAGTATCCATTATGCTAAGGTGATCTAGATTATAAAGAATTATTCTAAGGACACAGGTACACAATAGGCTCGTAGGCTACGTTGTTCAGTACTGGTAGATTAAGAGCGTGGTCATTCATAGAGGTGAATAACACAAAAAAGAATAGATATAAAACAACAAAAACAGTATTTAAGTTAGTTCATTTTATGAATAAGCCCTTCGTGCCAAACTTTGTCAATTGCCTTAATGACGTCTGATCGTCTTATTGTATATATCGTTTATCGTCTGGTATGTTTATTATCTGGAAGAAAATAAAATACTGAGCTACAGTTTACAGTTTTTTTTTTCATATTCATATTATGTCTCAGATGAATTGTTGTCTGCTGCA